>NC_143577.1:114768663-115080891 GCF_048544385.1 Mastigoproctus giganteus | reverse complement strand
AAGAAAAACCATATACAAATGCTTTGATTAAAAATTGATCAAATTAAAGTTCTTGTTTATATTATGGCATGATCACACTTGATCTGAAGAGTTTACATTAATTATTTTGACAATGAAAACGATCATTATGTATTTAGAAGTCAGGTGGACTTGAACCACTCAAAGCATGTATGCGCTTTTGCATCTTCACTCCTGGTCACTTGGCTACATAATATGGCACCCTTGGAGATTGAGAGGTGCTGGATTTTATTAAATTTTCTTTTAGATGTATACTTAGTAGCTGAGTAAGTTTGAAGAAGCACATTTCAATGAATATTGAGTACTAACAACTGAACTTATTTGCATCCATAAACATTAATAATGAATAAAAAAGTCAGTGCTGGTGTTTAAAAATGTACGGTCGTTCAAATGCATCGGAACTTTCGTTCCACGCCATAAATGAACGACATACATTCGGCTTTAATGAAACTAAAATTATAAATATTCAACACAACTACTACAAACTACTTATTGCAGAAACCTTAGAGATGAAACCACATGCAACTTCAATCAATATCCGTAGGCCATTCCTATTGTCTGACGATTGGTCACTTATATGCATGCGTGATGTTGTTGTTGTTGTTGTTACTTGGTTTTTAGGAGCATTAGCAACTAAGGCCATATTGCTCCGGGATATGCGGTGGTCATTCCCTGACCTTTCTGCATCCTCCGTATTTGGTGGTGACGGGGTCGAACCCCGGTCTAATCAAGAAGCGTGTGCTACCACTACTGCTCCTTCCCACCTGGCTACGGAGGCGCCTATGCATGCGTGAAGAACAAACACTACAACATAAGACAAAAGTTTCGGATTAATTGTGAGTAGCTCTCTTCCTGTGAACATGACACCCCGAAAAGTTCTAGTCCGACTTAACTTAAGGAATGTAGAGAATGACCCCCACCCCATATCCAATTATTAGACCCCTAAATTTAACTCAAAATTCCTGCCACAGCACCAAAAAGAAAAAATTCGATCCTTAATTATTAGCCAGTTTAGACCTCCAAAATCTAACTTTATGACAATGTCTTGCAAAATTGATATCACCTTCCCCATGAATTATTAGCGAGTTGGACAAGGAGAGTTGGAAAAGAAGCTTCCTATATCAAAAATAAAGGTAAGCACTGTTGATTCATAATTAAAAATGTAAATAACAGTCAATTTTCTAATTGTAAATAAATAATAATATACGAAGTCACAACAAGCATTGTGACTTGACATGTTATTATAGAGAATATCAGTGAATGTGTTTCAGAGAAAAAATACTTTTGCATCAGAGGATGAAAAAAAAAAAAAAACACTATTCTTCTTAAGAAATAATTATGAGGTATGTGAAATCTTTATCAATTTACGACATTTTGATTTTACTAATGTATCATGGAAAAATAATCATAATCATTGTTGATGGAAAAAGACTCACCACAGATTTAATGAAACATTTTTCTAGTTGTAATCATATTGGGCTCTCTCACTAGTCACTGGCTCACCAACCACACATGGCTGTAATTGACAAGAGCAAGTTTACTGAATAATCATAGTACTGAAAGAGAAGTGCCACCCTTTTTTTGCATGTGTGTGTGTATATACTGAAGATGATCCATACGTAAGGAAACTATTTTGAATAATTGCTGATGTAAATATGAAACATATATGAAAATAGTTTATATATATAACTGTAACTATAAAGTGGCACAAAAAATATGGAAATACTGCATGAGTTGCATGTTGGTTTCAAGAAGTTTCTTGGGCATAAACCCATCCATAATAAAGACTATAAAGCAAATTACAAAGAAGTTTTATGATGTAGGAATGGTTCACAATCTATAAAAACCTGGTAGAGATCTTGTATCTCAAAGACATCTACCAATTTGGAACTTATAACACAGGACAAAGTAGTCCACAAAATGTCTCAAAGAAAGTGAAGTTTGGAATTTAAAAACTCAAAACAAGCTTTATCATCCCATTTAGCTAAAAAGTTTGAATAAGGAAGACCCTTTGCACTGATGCTAGCACTAATTAAAATATACACTTAAAATAGCATAATTATTTACAGTCAAACATGTTTCCTTACTTAGATCACCCAGTGTGTGTGTGTCTGTATATGCAGGATGTTTCAATCAAAATGCGCTTTTGGGGTCTATCTCGTTTATTTTTAAGGTTTAGGCTATTTGTCATTTCACCTTTTTTGTTGCATTTGGGCTGAAACTTTTGAATTTGATGTTTAAATTGGATCAAATATTAACGTTGTTTCCTGTTCTTGGTTTAGTCTAAAAATATTATCAGTATACTTCTGAAATGAACATAAACTAATCTCATTTGAAGAAACAAACAAGCACAATGGTTGCCAGTGATGGTCACTTTTCAATTGGTGTATCGGTGTGATGTACAGCTAGCTGTAGGGCAGTTATGTATAATCTCTTGCAAATGAAGACAAAAGAATTACTTGGTTAACAGAAAAAAAGGTAGGTGATGATAAGTGTTTTTCATTATCATCATCTTCATGCAAACTTTGTAAACACAAATGATAGTGATGCCGCTTGTTCTTTTGAATGATCCTACAAATTTGCATGTGCTTGATCCCACATGCAGAAGTCAATAACATCTTTGTGAACATGTTCCAAACTCTGTACAGATCTGTTATTCTATTTTTTTTTAATGCATCATGTTTCCAGTTTGTGTAAAGTGATTCATAACATAACAATTATGTGACAGTTACATCCTCTGACGATGTCTCTCAGAAAATAATCTTACTGTTCCTCTAGCATTTTGGTTGCATTTGCCATACAGTAATACCATCTCACATAAACTGTTTTTCTTTCACATGATTTTAAAAATGTGCTTGTAAATAAACACAAGAAAGTTGTACTTCTAATGAATTTTTCTGAGCTTTTCATTCAGTTTATGTAGCTCGGCCAATGCTGTGATATGTAAATTTCATGCTTCCACCTTGCACTAGCATGTATTTTTCTTGATTTTTGTGTCAACCGAAAGGTCAGGTTGTGTTAATATTTACATAAAATTCTGTAATGCAAAGTATTTTCTGTTCGCAGTGGACTGGGTTAAAATGTGGCAATTCATGTGATGTTGAAATTGATGACCCCCCACCACACTAAAATCAAATAGACAATGGCTCTTATTTTATACTGCAGTTTACACTTGCCTTCAAAACAATACTGCCCATATAGTTTAAATCATTATTTGATATGCCATTCTCTTCTAAAAATATAGAATGTAAATTATTTGTATCTGCTGCTTTGCTATAAGATTAAAATCATTTGAATCTGATGTTGTTATTAGTTACATTGTTTAATTTGTGGAAATAATAGCAGCAGCCATATGATGTGGAATTACCAATAATTGATCTTTGATAACAAAGGGCTGAAATTGCAAAGTTAAGCACTGAAATATTCATTCCTGTTTCATAATCCCTTTTTTAAAATTTCCTGATGATAAATTTAGTACTGCACACTTTGTATCTTTCCTTAACTTCATTTCAAGAAATTTAACTTTCCATCACAGAATTTTTTTAAAATGATTCTTTGAATGTTATTTCTCTTTTGAAATTATTTGCAAGAGGAGATGAGGCTTATAACTACCCTTGTACACCTAGCTGTTTGACACAGCTAAATGTCTATTGAAAAGATACTACTGTTTTTTCCCTCAAATAATATTAATTTATGTTCATTTCAGTAGTATATTGATGATGTTTTTAGACTAAACTGGGGGACAACTTTCCCACCGAGTAAAAAGAAGTTGATTAGCAAAGTTTAAAATTAAAAATAGTAAAATCAAAATAGTAATACTTAGTGCAATTTAAACATAAAATTCCAAAAATTCAGTCCAAATATCACAAAACAGCCCAGACAACAAAGAGCCTAACCTAAAAATAAGCAAGATAGACCCTGCTGCATTTTAATTAAAACTCTGTGTGTGTGTGTGTGTGTGTGTGTGTGTGTGTGTGTGTGTGTGTGTGTGTGTGTGTGTGTGTGTGTGTGTATGCATGCACATGTGCATTTATTAATTATATATAAATAAAACTGTATTGCTTTTGCCTAACATATCTGAGTGTGGCCTTATAACATGTTTTACTAGTTTTTCAGTCTCAAGAAAATAAAGAATAAAACACCCTTTTCTTCAAGGGTCCCTGAGTTTTTAAAGAAATGTGGAAAGAGCAATGTCCCCCTCTATTTGGAGAGCATATGATTTTCAGTGCCTTGTAATGAAGATGATACACTCTTTGTAGAAAGTGAAAGCTGAAATAATAAAGTATAAAGTCAGTGATGATATTCTAGGTTCTGTAGCAAAAAAAAAAAAAAAAAAAAATCAATTCTGCATGGATGTTTTGTTTAGTAAGAACTTGTAATTTGTATTTCAGAAATATATTTAATAAGATATTTTTCCCCAAAATTTGCTTTCTAAACTTGAGTGCATTTTATGGTTCACAAACTACAGTAGTCATTTTCAGCCTAACTGTAAAAAAATAAAACCGTTGCACTTCATTTAGAAAATAACACAATGGAAAACAGAGTATTTTTTTAACCCATTTGTAAGTGCACAAGTATACATATATATATGTGGAATTTTCTACAATGGGCCAAAAAATTTTCTACAACAAAGGACACACACACACACACACACACACACACACACACACACACACACACACACACACACACACACACACACACACAATGCAATCTCAATATACCACAGTTTTGGATATAACGTGATTGTGATCATGTCCACAAAACACATAAAAAAATGCAGTTTATAATAAACCATGAGGTTTACAATAGACACTAGCAGATGAAAACTCTACACATCTCTCTATATGTATACATATAACTTAAACCAGTTACTATCACAATGGTTTCCTAAGTATGGACCATGAGCTGTTGTATTCTTTTCTGTGGTATGTTCCTTCAGTTATGTGATAATTTTTTTTATAAACAACAGTAGCTATTTGAGAAAAATTACAGTAGATGTGCAATAAAAAAAAAAAAAAAATCAATGAAATGTTATTTGCACATGGGACACTTGCAAAACCAAATATTTAGCTTTGAGAGAGGAATAAGCTGCCACATTTGTCAGGTGTGAATTCAATTATAAATTTCTGCAAACAATGGCGTATGACATTTTTTTCAAGGATGAAATCTGCTAAAGGCATAATGCACAATTTACATGAATTGAAAAACAGTAAAGCTCACTTGTGTTGTTTATAACCCAAAGTAATATATCCATGTGGGGGAAGGGGGCAGAGCAAGTTGTGAAGTGTAATTCACAATTTAATCTAGTCATACTACACCATTTTCTATGGAAAATGATTTATTACATGTTGCTTTTTGTCTACACAATCATTTCCAGCAATAACATAATTGCATAACTCATGAAGTACCTGTTAGATAATCCCGATGAGTTGTTCATTAGTTCCTACTTGTATAGTAGACTAAATTGGATTCTCTGTAAACATGCCTCATTTGATGCATGGGATCATTATAAGAAAATGACAATTTTGAAACTTATTTTTTAAGTGTATATAGTATTGCTGCTTAATATTTTTATTTTAAAGAACAGCATTATAAAAAAAAAAAAAAAAAAAACAGAAAAAACCAAGTAATGGTGCATTTGCCCCGTTTAAAATGTTTAATCCATTTCATCCACTGATGAAAAAAAAAAAAAAAAAAAAAAAATTTGCTTACATAAAAACGCTTCAAAAGTTAAAAAACTGGATAAATTTTATTTTCAGCCATAGTGTGCTTTGCTTATAATACAGGTCAAAACAGGAAAAAAATATATATATTTAAAAACATATATACATAGTTTTTTAATTTTATAAAACTTTCATATTCCTCAAAAAAAAAAGCGCACTCAAGGTAGCACTCAAACTGTCTGGAAACCTACAAGCGTAAGAGTTAACCTTACTGCAGTGTTTATATAATTGTTTATCATTAATTATTATAAATAAATATGTAAGAAGAAAAAAAAAAAAAAAACAATGAAACCAATCCTTATTTTTGGTTAGAAACAATTCTGTACAACAGTGTCCCTTTTAGAGTACTGTGAGTATTTTAAACACTTCATGTTATTCATGCTATGCTGATCTGAAGCCTGCTATTGCACTTATTTTTCCTTCTGCATAACTGCTTTTCAATGTGTCCCTGAAAGGTATTAAAAGTAATCACTTTTCTGGATGCTACATTTTGTGACAAAATAACTTCCAACATGACTGGGGCATTTCAAACACATTAAGAACTACTGAAGATTAAATGTATTGAATGGATCAGTGTTTATTCAAATGCTCATTGTATTTGCATAATCCATCTGATGAGTAGGGAACCTAATAAAATCTCAATATCTTATAAACTAGCTATGGATCAGCACATCACAGAATCTCATGTGGAATATCTAAGTAATCTAATTATATTGATAACATTATTTTAGTACATTTTTTAAAGCACTTATACTGAGGACATATGTATAAAGTGCGTGTGTGTGTATTATAAATTATTTCCTTATATGGTATCTTAAAAGTATCTTAAGAATCTAAACTTGAAAAGTTTAGATTCTTAAGCTTCAGTATTAGATTAATTTTTGTTATCTGCTTAATTTCTGTAATATTTTGTAAGTTTAATCCTTACCTTAATAATGGTTGGTAAATTCCACTTCGATTACTCTGTCAGAGGATATCGTGAGTCAGATGGGAATAGACGAAAGTCTGGTGGTAGTCACAAAATACTTGTACAGCCTGTGGAACATGTTCTAAGGCCAATCTTGTAGATAATCATAGTTAAATTGATGTAAAAATTGGTGCATGCACTGCTAAATGAAACTGAATCACTGAAGAAATGGGTAGACTGATGGAAGAACAAAACTGCCATTCACTTAACCTGATGTAGAAACATACCAGGGGATGCACTCTTGATATTCAGGCCTCAGGGGAGAATGATCAAGTGCAGATTACTCAAAAGAATATAATTTTATTAGGTAACTTTATTGTCAGGGAAAACAGGAAACATTTTAAGCAATGAGGATAGGTCAATTACTACCAGAATATATCTGACTGGAACTAAATTGATGATTTTACAAACAGGTAGTCAGTTCTTAAGTGGGGGGGGGTTAAAGAGAATAATATTCATGTTAGAACTAATGGCATTAATTGCACACAAACTGATGATTTGTTGGATAAATATAGGACCATACTAAAAAAAAAAAAAAAAAAAGCTGCCAGTTAGATCAGAATGTATTTGTGTCAGCAATTCTGCTGAGGTGCAGTAGGTGACTTTATGATGAAAACTTTGGGGATTAACTGAAGGCTAAAGGGAATCTGCAAGACTTTTGGGAGGAAATTTTTATCAGTGTGGCCTACAAGTCTGATTAACACACTGATAAAGAAGGAACTAGTTTGGTGCGGGATAGGAGAGAATTAGGCAGGCAGGTCATTAGTAGTATAGGTCAAGGTCACACATCTCAAGAGTCCTGGCATGAGGTCTCCAAAGCCAGAGAGCTTTCTGATATTTGGAAGACGTGCTGAATATTTTTTAAATGAACAGGAAGCTAATTCTAGGGTAATGAAGTTACATATTCAAAGGATGTGTTAAGGCAGTAGTAAACAACACAAGAACACTAAGTCTAAATTGGGTGTACAGTAATATATGGGGTCTTGTATAAAATGAGTGAGTTTGTCAGACCAACTAATGCTGGCATAATTGGACTAAGAGAAACTTGGTGCCACCAAAAAATAAAACATGGTTTCAAAATGGTATGTATAATATGCTCAGAAAAGATAGACAAAACAGAAAGGGTGAGAAAGTGATGGTTCTTATCAATAACAGCCTGGGTGCAAAAAAGTTGCCCCAAATTCAGAATTTACTCATGCCACCACCACAGAATTTGTGGTATGAGATACCTGAAAGCAAAGGAAAAATGAGAGTTAGTGTATGCTACACTAACTCTCATTTTTCCTTTGTATGCTACAGACTAGAAGGCTGTGGAAAGTATGACAATAGCTTCTATATGTAGATAGATAGAATAGGTGAGAAAGTGTGAATGTCTTCTTATAGACAATTTCAATTTGCTCCTTACTGATTGGAGCATGTGCGAGGGAAACTTACCATGAGGGAAAAAAATTTAAAATCAACTAGTTATTTACATCAGAATGGTAGAGAAAGTCTAGACCTTATCCAGATAGCACCAAAGGCCTGAGAGTAGAGGCACTCTTAGTGGAGAGAGTGGTCATGCAGTTCTAAGTTGGATGATGATGAAAGAAGTTGTAGTTGTTAAAATGTGGAGGTTAAAAGCAAGGGTTTTAATTACAAAAATGGTGGACTATAAGCACAAGACACAAGGTGGATATCAGAGGGAAGGTGAATAAATGGAAACTATAGAGTATCTTTAAAGAAGTAGCCAAAGAGTCTATAAATGCAAGCTATTAAGAAAATACAGCATGAGAAGGATGTCGAGATTGATGAATATGGAGCTGGCCATGTTAAAACAGAAAAAGATGGCACGAACAATGAAAGGCAGTAAAGCCCATCACAGACAGAGGTTGATCTGTAATAGTACCACAAAAAGGACTAGGCTGGTGGAGGCTGATCACGAGAAATCATTCGATATGAGAGCAAAGGACAGAGAAAGGAGTTTTTATGTGAATACAAAGAAGAATAAAGGAAAGCTGTATATAATATAACTTACAAAGTGAACAGTACTCTACTTTGACCTTTACATATGAAAGAAGCTTGAAGAGGCAAATCTGTGCAAGAAAAGCTGAGAAGTATGCAATTAGTGATAATGAAATTACAGACTATTGTTTATTCGAAAAACTTTTCAACCTAAAGGCAAATAAGCTCCAATGGCTGACGGCATGTACCCAATAATTTTGAAGGAGTTGAGAAGAGAATTCCCTGAACAACTAAGAAATATGAAGACATTACCGGAACTGGGAAGATATCACCAATCCATAAAGGAGGTTCTAAAGAGCAAAGTAACTACACACCAATAAGTCTAACATCACTCATAGGAAAAATTGTAGACAGCATTCTCAAGGAAACACAATGTGGTTTTGTAAGGGGAAGTCTTGTTCAAATAGTCTGGAGAGATATTTTGAAACAGTTACCATGAGAGATTATGATATAAACTGAAACATGTTGGTATCATGGGTAAATATCCTTAGATGGATCAGAATGGCTGCAGGACAGGAAGCAAATGGTTGTGATTAATGGTTATTTGAGGCTAAACTGTTCTTAGAAGTGGGGTGTTCAAGGATTGATGCTAGGATTGCCGCTGTTTCTGATTTTCTTAAATTATACTAATGAAGGGTTACAGGGAGAATGTCAAAATCTGCAGATGATATTAGACTGGAAGAGTTTGTTATGTTATTTGGTTTTTAGGAGCATTAGCAACTAAGGCCATATTGCTCCGGGAATATGCGGTGATCATTCCCTGACCTTTCCGCATCCTCTGTATTTGGTGGTGACGGGCTCGAACCCCGGTCTAATCAAGAAGCGTGTGCTACGCACTGCTGCTGTTCCTTCCCACCTGGTTAAGGAGGCGCCAGACTGGAAGAGTTGTTAATGACTAGTACCAAGCAGCACTTATTCAGAATAACTTGGACAGGCTTCAGGGAGAGTCAGAAAAGCAGCAGTTATGTTTTAATGCTGGAAAATGCAAAGTTTTTGTGCTTGGAAAATAACAATCCCAAAATAAGTTATACATTAGGTAGAGTTGAGTTAAAGGGAGCAGAGGAAGAGATGGATTTGGGTGTTAATATCAAGGCAGACACGAAGTTCATATTTACTTAGTTGTTGTGGTTGTGATGTTTTTTTGGGGCAACTTAGGCCATACTATTTACTTAGAGAGAGAGAGAGAGAGAGATCATAATCCCACTGTAGAAGGTAATGGCAAGACTGTACTTGGACTACTGTGTTCAAGTATAGGAATCAAACCTAGAAAATATTCAACGACTGAACACATTTTGGTGAAATCAGCAAAATAGCACCCATAATGAGGAATAACTTCAAATGCACGGACTAAAAAAAAAAAAAAAATTAAAACTATGCACCTCAGAGGAGATCATAAAATGAATCAAAGTAAAATTTTCACGATTATTTTATAACCACAAAAATAGATACTAGAATTAGGGAATATAAATTTCAATTACGGGGAAGAGGAGGAGACTGGATGTTTTCATTTAGCCAACAATTTGTGAATCACTAGTATAAGTTACTTCCATGATGCTGAGAAATGAGAAAATTCAAAGGACAGCTGGACTTTTATTTATTAGAAGGGTAATTATTTATTATTTATTTTTATCTGGCTGGTGCAGCAAAGCCCAAGTCTTTTTTGCA
Source organism: Mastigoproctus giganteus (assembly GCF_048544385.1). NCBI lineage: Eukaryota > Metazoa > Arthropoda > Arachnida > Uropygi > Thelyphonidae > Mastigoproctus > Mastigoproctus giganteus. The sequence goes on along the minus strand of NC_143577.1, from coordinate 115,070,514 downwards.
CTAGATAGCTAATTTAATACCATATACACAATAAAAATAATATAAGACTTAAATTTAAAAAAAATAATAATAATAACCGAAAGATGATTTAGCAATCATATCCATGCAAGATTACTTCTGTGGTATAATGCATAATTTTGACACAGATCAACATTATTGCAACCACTGTTTTTCAATGGTATATTTAAGATATATATCAACTACTACATATTTATTATTTCACTATCATTTTATTTAAAAAAAAGACAAAAAGCAGTTTTATATATAATTTGTGAATTGTATATTTTACTAACTCACCATTTCCTGAATACTTCAGTTTTAAAAATCTTGGTATTTTTCTATCTTTTTAGAGTACTGCAACATTTTTGAATGGGTAATAAACTGGTGACAAAATTTTTTTTATAAAATTAATTTTGTTTATTATTTTCAGAACAAACAACCCCTTTCCCACCACGACTAGAAAAAAACTAATTCAAATTAATTGCCTCATCATAATATGATTTTAGTACACATATAGCGTATCTTTTCATTTCATTTTAAAGTGCAACAAATTTTGCAGCAATCTGGTGTTGTGGAAGTAGATAAGTCTAAATGAATTTTAAGGACTGGACATATTATTGGAAGGAACAGGCAAATGTAGTGGGTAAATTTTTCCCCCATTTTATTTATTATTATTTTTTTTTATGGCTGATGCTGTATAAATTTGCTTCCTTGCATCATTTTGCTACTAATATTTATACTAACATTGAAATGTAGATAAGTGCTGGTTTTTGATGGAATGTTTTACAGAACATTTGAGCAGGAAAGCACCTGCATTCTGCACAATACTGGCTGAAAACCAATGCTCTAATTTCAGGATACCCCAACCCTAAGATGAGTTGGTGATCTAGAACTCCTCAACAAATCTCACATCTCATGTTGGTCAGTTAAAATAACCTTACTATATACACCATGTAAGAGAAATGAGATTGCAATTAAAGTGACATTTCAAAAATGGCTATATCTTATTCCTCAAAATTGACTGACATAACATGCCTAAAATGGGAAAGAAAGTTTCCTGAAACAAAGAATTGCAAAATGATTTATGGGGTAATTTTTTCTATCTAATTCAACCTATTTTTCCATATAATTAAGGTATTCCCTTTAACCAATCTTTTAATAGGTCTGTTATCTTAAGATGGTGCTTTGCTCCTCTTACTTCATCTTAAAGAGCATAAATCATTCACATATTATATGATTATTTCATATCTCCATGTGAATACGTAAAAAGATACTGATATAATAGACCAAACTGCAGTACTGTATAAATTATGAGGTGGAGGTGGCGATTACAGCTCAGGAAAGAAATTGCCTGGATTTACATATTACTTTTAAACATTTTTAAATTCAGTTGTTAATATTCAATCTTGGTTTATTTTAAGTGAGTCACTTTTTTTTTTTTTTTTAATCAAGAAATGTATATATTGTCGAAATTAATTATAATAAAGATGTACTTCTGTTTGGTACAATTTAGGGATAATCAACAATCATGCCCGCTAAGTCAGTTGCTAATCCCTATCTAGATGAAAAACTGTGATCATAAATTAACAACTTAATGATCAGAGATTGTAAAACCCAGCTGCCGGAGTTACCGCAGTCTATATTTTACAAAATACAAAAGAATCATATAATCAAAAAAAGTAAAAACAATCCTAAATAAATTATATGAAATAAATGCAAAAAATATTCTTTCTGACATTTTGTATAATTCTACTATTTATTTGATTACAAAATTATATTTTGCAATTCTGATAAAATAAATACTCAGTGCATTAACAGAAATGATGACATTTTAAACAGCAGTGTTTGGGAATAAAGTATGGTGCAAACAAAAGGGAGAAAATTTTTATCATGGTGGCTATCTCTTTCATCACTGTGCTATCATTACTCTTATTTTGTCTGTTTGGGATAAAAGAGTGTGTGTGTGTGTGTGTGTGTGTGTGTGTGTGTGTGTGTGTGTGTGTGTGTGTGTGTGTGTGTAAAGTATGCTTGTTAATGCATGCATATATAATATATTGGACTATCAATATGGCTCAGTCATAACAGGATGAAATGAGCTATGTACACCTTTTCTTTAATCAGAAAGCAAAAAAAGATATATTCTGTTAATATATACATTATATGTCCCTATTTATAAAACCTTCTGATAAGAAAAGTTTTACAGTTTTCTTACCACTGAATTCTTTCAAAATGTTCAACTGTTCTTCTACTCGCAGGGACATAACATATCAACAGTTGCACATCTTATATTTGGGCCCTATATCCAAGATGTCTGATAAAGGTGATATCACAGTATCAGTTTGAAGTCATAATATACATAATTTAGATTGCAAAGTTCAAGCAATATGTTTTTAATTATCTCTTTACACAAATGTAAATTGCACCAAGAATAACTTCTGTTATCACTGTTACACTACTTTCTAACTCCCTTGACTTCTGACACAAAAATATCTTCTGAGGTAAGATAAAATTAGTTAACAGGGAAAGAATGCACAAAATACCAACCTAAGGCTAGTCATCCAAAGACATGCCTTAGGAGAATAGGAAGGAGGTGAGATTGGGATGGGGGGAGGGAGAGAATACCATTTTTTATTCTAAAATGTCTTCTTTCCTTTTAATTTATCAATTAGGTGACATATCTTGAGAGCAGGTCCTAACTTCAGTCCCATATACTTCATCATCATGTCACTGTTCAGAAGTAATAGAGCTTTACCATCAATTTCCTGAAGTGGAAAAAAGAAAACATAATATACATTTTATGATTACATAATTTATGAGCAATTATGAAGTTTCTTCTGCACCCACCCCAAACAAATGGGGATAAGGCTGAAAAAGATAATTTTAAAAAAATATTTAATTGAACATTAGCCAAATAAATCTGGCTAGTGTTTAGTTATATAACTTCAGACTTAGGTAAATTTTTTTGGTAAAATCAATGAGTGAAGTCGAATGAAGGAACAATAAGTATAAGTTTTTATTTTCGTTCCCATAGAAACAATGTTGGATAATAACCTGTGGCGTAACTAGAATCTAGGTAAACAACTAGAGTTAACATTTCATTTTCTGCTTTAAAAATTCTGAAGAAATATTTGACATGTGTTTGAGACAGGTGAAATACGTCAAAGCACTTTAGAGAAACCCCCCACAACATTCAAGCCACGTGGACTGTGTCCCATCGGCTAATCCTTCGGAGAATTACACTCTAGCCAGTGGTTCCCAAACTTTTTCGAGTCACTGCCCCCCTTGGTTCCATAAATGCACTCCCAACGCTTCCGGGTCCTAATTTATAAAAATATTTTTCAGAGTGGTAGACTGCATGACCCAATGAGGAAGATAAAAAAATATAATTCAAAACAGTAATGATTAATTGCACATTTATTTCAAATCCAATAAGTTTTATTTTATTTAATTCAGCATATTGAAATTACTGCACCAGTGATTCTAGCTTTACAAAATCTGACAATCATTTAACAAAAGTCTTAGAACTACATTTAGTAACAAGTTAATTTTTCTGTAAATTTTTAATGCTAGGGATGGGCTTTGGCAGACTGCAAATAGAAATGGACATCGTTGAGATTACAATTGAGACCACGTATATTTGTGAAATGAACTAGGAAGTAATTGGGAGGTTTAGATCTTTTCGCAGATAAGCTTACTCTATTAGTTTGACAATTCATGGTGTATTCAGTAATAAGAAAAAGTGGGGGGGGGGACATGCTGTATGAAGTAATGAATTTTTTGGATATGGCACACACATGGTAAAAATATACCCAGATCCTTGACATAACGTGGCCTCGACAATTCCCCCACATACACACTACTCGGAATCCCTCCAGTCACTATCTGGCAGAGTAGAGGTAGCAAGATTATACATTAGTTGATCTGGAAGCCTCCTAAAGGGTTACCAATAGGTTTGGTCCAGTGTACTAACTACCATCCAGCGTGCGAACACTGTTTTAGAGCTGCATCCTCGAAATGTAAGGAAGATTGGATCTCGCCATGATGTCCATCATAACTTCAAAAGTCATCAGTTGTACTGCATGATGGAAGAGATGGGGAAGGGTTGAATAGAACTTAGCTCTGGAAACTAAACATGGGTTCCACCACTTCAAGCCTCCAATAAGCAAAGTGATGGTATTGCACCAGTTGATGAGCGTCATCTACCACCTGTGTGTGTGTTATGGGTGTTTATCGGCGCATAAGCTGCTGTGGCTATAATGCGCCTATTCACATGAAAAAGCTAAAAACATAATTTAGGCGTAACAATTTGGTTGTGTTTATAGAGATATTTAAAATTTATCATAGAATCCAATTATTTTCAGATATGAGAAAAACTCGTTGATGTTTGCATCATCTCCAATAATATGTTGTAATGTCATTGGTTCTCGTAGATTTCTCAGGGAACTCAGAATGGATGTTCTGTCCTGTTGATAGTGAGGGCAGTCAATCAGAATATGTTTGACTGTTAAATTTTCTGAACAGTATAGACATTGAGGAGGATCTTCGCCTCTGAGCAGATGGAGGTGGGTCAGATATGTGTGGCCAATACGTGCCCGTGCAAGAACCACTTCTTCTCTTCGCACTGTTTTTGTGCTAGAGTGCCAATGTTTTGGATCCTGTTTCAACTGGTAGAGTTTATTATTCTTTTGTTTGTGCCATAGCTCTTTCCACTTCGCGAAACATGCGTTTGTATGATGTGACAGTAGTCAGAGGCTGGAACCGGAATGGAGGTTAAATCAAAGGTTGACGGATTTTTAGCATTTTCATCAGCAAGTTCGTTACCCTTTATCCCTGAATGTGCTGGGATCCAGCAAAAGGTCACTGATTGATGACGTTCTTCAATTTGTAATAGGAGTCTTCCGATTTGATTTAACACAGGATGAGCCTTGTAGAAAGAGTTTTGCATTGCGGTTATTGAGCTGAGAGAGTCTGTGTATAGAACATATTTTATAGATGGGTAGAGATTCAGGTTGTCTAAAGCTAATTTTATTGCATGAAGTTCTGCGGAGAAGCTGCTATACTCAGGTGGAAGGGCAGCCGAGATGATAGTAGACGGAAATACTGCCGCTGCTCCAATGGCTGAATGTGATTTGGAGCCATCAGTATATATGGGCAAAAAATCAGCGTATTTCTGAATATGACTTGCATGGAGTTGTTTCACACTGAGTGTTGATAGATGATTCTTTCCCCACTTTTCAAGATAAGTATCCAAATATAACTGAGAAGGAGGAATCCATGGCGGTTGGGAGTAATTCATTACATGTTTCCTGTTGAAAATTTGAACGTTCCAACTCTGCATTAATTCAATAAGGCGTAAGCCTGCCGGTCTTATTTTACTGGGTTTATTTCTATAAAGGTTTTGCAGTGGTGGATTAAAGAGATATGGCCCAATAGGATGCTGATAGCAACTTTGTATTCGGGCTGCATACATAAGAAGTAGTGTTTTCCTGTGGAGATAAAGAGGGGGCTCATGTGCTTCAATATACAAACTATGAGTAGGAGATGTCCTAAAGGCACCAAGTGCAATCCGCAATGCGCTATGCTGTATAGGATCCAGCCATCGTAGTGTACTCTTACGGGCGGAATCATAAAGTGGAGCACCATAATCCAATCGGGATCTGATCAATGCTCTATATAAAAGCAACAGAGATGTACGGTCTGCTCCCCAAGACAAGGCAGATAAAGCTCTTAGTATGTTCAGCTTTTTGAGGCAGGATATATGGACAGATTTAATGTGCTCAAGGAAATTTAGTTTCCTGTCAAGGATTAATCCTAAGAATCTGATGTTGTTAGTAACTGGAACGGTAAAGTTTTGCATCTGAAGTTCGGGATCTGTATGCATTTTTCGTTGATTGCAAAAGTGTATTGCAACAGTTTTCTGCTGTGATAGACGATAGCCATTTAACTCTGCCCACCTTTGGACTTTATTCAAAGATATCTGCAGCTGTTGTTCAATGGATCTCATATTCTGAGAATGGCAAGAAATAGAGAGATCATCGGCATAAAGGTAGGTCTCAACAGTATTTGGAAGTTCTTTTGTGATGGAATCGATTCTTAGGGCAAAAAAGGGTTGCACTCAGTACAGATCCTTGTGGCACTCCTCCTTCCTGTAAAAATGACATAGAAAGCGAGTTGCGGTATCGAACTTGGAACGAACGAGTCCTGAGAAAGTTTCTGATGAATATAGGCAGGTTGCCTCGTAGACCTAGAGCATGGAGGTCACTGAGGATGCCACGACGGCAGGTAGTATCAAATGCCTTTGGAAACCATAACAAGATGTTAATTTTTTACAAAGGCATTACGAATTGCAAACTCTGCTTTGATCATGAGATCTAAGGAGGACCTGTTCTTTCGAAAGCCATGCTGATTATTGCTAATTAGTTGTTGCGTTTCGATGATCCAAACAAGGCGATTATGGATCATTTTTTCAAGTAATTTACCGAAGCAACTGGATAGAGAAATCGGTCTATAAGTGTTAGGACTGGTAGGATCTTTACCGGGTTTCAAAAAGGCAAAAACTGTGGCATGATGCCAAGAGCTGGGATAAATGTTTTCCATAAATATCCGGTTATAGTAGACCAGCAGTATTTGTAAATTTCTGTCACCAAGGTTTTGTAACATAATGTAAGATATTCCATCTGGTCCAGCGACACTGTTGCGTGTTGTTTTAATGACATGTAGAAGTTCATGATATTGAAGAGGCTGGTTATATGGAAAGAAAACTGATGTTCGAAAGTTGATGGCTCATTCTTCAGTCTTGGTCTTTATTTTCTGAAAAACCAGAGAATAATTTGATGTCGCAGAAACTTCGGCAAAGGTTTTGGCCAAGGCATTTGCAATGTCTTCAGGAGCAGATAGTTCTTGCCCATTCCATGAAAGAATTGGTGAACGGGTGGTTGGAAATTTTCCGGAAATCTGCCTGATTTTCTTCCATATTAACCTGGAGTTAGTGTTTCTGTTTATGGTAGAAGCAAACCGAATCCAAGAATTTTTCTTGGCTTCTCTTTGAATGCGACGTGCTTTTGCTCTTAGTTTCTTGTAATTGATAAGATTAGCTGTGGTTGGGGATCTACGAAATAAATTCCACGCTTTATTTTTTAACGTCTTAGCTACTGTGCATTCTTGATTCCACCAATAGTTAAGGTGCTGTCGGGATTGGGGATTCGACAATGGAATTGAACATTTAGCTGCAGATAGTAGGTGTGAAGTGACATAATCTGTGGCTTCATCTATCGACTGTGTTCGTATATATTGCTCATCCAGGGTGACAACTGATTGAAATTTGACCCAGTTGGCTTGGGAGAACTTCCATTTCCTGCAGGGTTTGACTGATGGTGGCTGTGCAGTGAGCAGATCACAAATAATCGGAAAATGATCACTGCTTAAGGGGTCATCTAAAACAGACCATTCTATGATTGGAAACAGATTCGGGGAACATACTGATAGATCAATTGCAGAAGTTTGTCCAGTTGGTAATCGTATGTGAGTGGGTGCGCCAGTATTAAGAACAGTAAGGTTTTGCTTGTCTAGAAAAGTTTCAATTAGGCGGCCATGTGTATCTAATTTTGTTGATCCCCATAAGGGATGGTGGCTATTGAAATCACCCAACAGACAGACAGGGGATGGTAATTGCATTAGCAGGTTTTCCAGATCTTGGTAAGAGAAGGTATGATTGTTGTTGTTTGGTTTTTAGGAGCATTAGCAACTAAGGCCATATTGCTCCGGAATATGCGGTGGTCATTCCCTGACCTTTCCGTATCCTCCATATTTGGTGGTGACGGGCTCGAACCCCGTTCTAATCAGAAGGTATGACTTGGTGGGAGATAGACTGTTGCTAGTGTTAACGCAATCTGAGTTATCAAACGTACGGCTACAACTTCATTTGTAGTTTGCAAAACAATTTGCTTGGTAATCTTTGAGCTGACCAAGATGGCCACGCCCCCACGGGCAGCATTTGAATTATTACGATCATGCCGATAGATAGCATAGTTCTTTATGTTGGTGGAAATTTGCGGAGTTAGATAGGTTTCCTGTAGATAGAAACCAACTGGAGAGTAGCGGTTAATTAAGACTTGAATATCGTTAAGGTTGCTACGAAATCCTCTACAATTCCATTGTAGAATGTAAGGCATTACTGATGTTTAGCAGAAGAAGCTGCTTCTGACTGTTTTTTTTAATGTGACTGCCTTGTGACGTTCAGGCTTTGGTTTGTCTTTTTTTGGGAATAATGGTCGACCGGTGTCCATTTCTTCTTCCGCATATATTTCTAAGATCGGTTCTTCTTGTCTGGATGAGTCAATAGTATCCATAGACGTTTCTTGGATATTCTTTTTTAAATTTGAGTTACGATTATTCGATATAGAAGAAATCACTGGGGGAAGAGAAGGAGCTGTAGCTGGTACTGTAAGTGCAGTATTACTTGCCTGGTTCAACTGTTTCGGGACATTGGACTGTTGCTGAGAGAGAACAGTCCGAGCCCAGTCAGAGATTGAGGTGGTTGAAGGGACTGTAACATCAGTTTGGGTCGCTACTGATTGATATTTTTGCGCAATATTGGCATATACGTACGTTTCTTTATACTGGGAGTAGGTAATTTCCGTGCTTCTTGAAAGCTTACTTTATTTTCTATCTTATATTTTACGATTTGCTTTTCAGTTTTCCATCTGTCACATGTCCTTGAGTAGGCAGGATGGTTTCCTTTACAGTTGGGACAAGTCATTTCTTTTGCCAAGCAGTCACTTTGGGTGTGGTCAGCGGACCCACAATTAGGACAAACCTGGTTTCCTCTGCACGCCGTTTGAGAGTGGCCATACTTCTGGCACTTAAAACATCTCAATGGGTTAGGAATATATGGTCTAATGCGGCAGAGTAAGTAGCCTGCTTTTATCGATGGTGGTAGATTTGGCGTGTTAAAAGTTAGAATAATATTCCTTGTAGGTGTGAGTATATTTTCTCTTTTCACCATAATTCTTTTCACAGCAATGACATTTTGATCTTGAAGCTCTTGTGTTATCTCCTCCTCCGTGACATTCAATAGATCCCAGCTGGATATAACGCCCTTAGATGTATTTAGGGTAGCATGGGGAATTCCCCATACTACCCTAAACTTTTACTGGAATTCCAGCAAAGCTTGTAAGCTTTAGCAGTTTCTCTGAATGTTTACAATTCACTGTTTCCAATAGAAGGTCACCTGATTGTAGTCTCTTGACTGTCTTAGGAGATCCTGCCAGACTTTCCAGGTGTTTCTGGATAAGGAACGGAGAGAGCTTACTGAGAGGCTGATCTGCAAGAGAGTGCATTATAAGGAATGTAGTATAAATTGTCCCTGAGGAAGTGGTTTTCAACCTTTTGGGTTGCGACATGTTATGGTCAATGTCTATCTCTGGCCGAGAGCTTGTCGGCTCTAGAGGCGGAAAAGTATTTTGGTCCATGCTTGCTCCTTTTGGCCCTTGGCAGATTAGCTTTTCTGCCAAGATTTCCGGCCACGCCACGGGGAGGCAGGAGCAGTGCCCGGTGTGACCAAGCGTAAAGTAGTAAGTGTTAGTAAAAGATATAAGAAAAATAAAGAAAGGTAACTTTTCTTTCTTGCTCTGTACAAGTACTTTTGTAACAGTAGCTGATTTTAAATAAATAAATTTCTTAAAGGCAGGAACTTAATATAACTCTAAATCGCTTTTGGATAATCACACTTTAATCACAGAGAAAACACTCGATCACAATCGCTTGGCACCCGGGGCCATCTACCACCTAGTATTGCCTGGTAACATAGAGGGGGTGGCATTCCTCCATGTGGTGTGGGCACCACAGTGCTTATCCACTGCCCATAGTGCACGATAGTGATAAGAAATTTTCTTCTGCAACCAAATAAATCTTAATTCTTGATAAGATTTCTTAAACTTCAGTTTCAACTCAATATTATTTTGTAACTCAATTAGTTCTTACTCTAAATCTAATACCTCAACTTCCTCAATATCTAAAAATGGATTCATCACCTAAAATGGAATTTCTATCAAAACAAGATCCTTAAATTGTTCAGACATAGCTTTATGCAACGTATCCAAATGGTCACAAAAGACTCGCAGATCATCATCCTATATCCCACCAATCTTTTCTAGCTCAAACAGACAGGGAAATTGATATAGCTTGCAACGGCCTATATTGCACTTGAATAAAGTTAACTTTGAAATAAAAGTGGATAGCACAGATTTGGCCTTAATAAGGTTGATATTATTTCCTTGCAATTGTAAATTAATTTCATTGAACTTTGCACTTATAATTTGAGAATGGAATCTTGTCAGTTCTGCACACCAATCATGTAATGTGTAATTACTTAACAAATATGCACAAATATTTGTGCTATGCACTAACATGAACAATAGTAAATAAGTGATCAACACACTTGGTAAGGTCTGGCCTCAAACTCCCCCTGCCACTCTTTACTTCTTTGCACCCCCCTAGGTAAATCCACCGCCCACTTTGGGAACTACTGCTCTAGCCCTTCATCTCTATATCCTTTCCTTCCTCTTTCTGGATTGTAGAGTCAATTCAGTTTTGTTTGAGAGCGAAGTGGGAGCTTTTGTGTGCATTTTGTAGGTAATATTCGTTACACATTTCAGGTTATTGTGGTGAAGTTGAAATTCACATTGTCTCACCATTTTCAACGACTTCATGTCAAACTATCATCGTGTAGTGTGCACTTCATTCACATGTCATAAGGTGTGATGGCATCTCTTGTAACTTAACCCTGTGAAGTTCTTTACAGAAAATTTCATTTTGACCATTATCGTGGTGCCACCTAAGAAAATAAGTGACAGTGGTACTGGTAAATCTACCAAGAAAAGGAAAGCGACTGATTTGGTTCAGAAAATTAAAATAAAAAGGATGTATGAAAATGATCAAACATTAACACATATCGTACAGAATTTAGATTTGTCAGTGTCAACAGTGAACATAATATTAAAGGACAAAAAAAAGAATGTGTAAAACGGTGAAGGGATTGGCATCAATGAAGTCAACTATAATAACCAATTCCAAAAACACATCCGCTTACTCTCCACCTCATCAAAGCAAAGACTCGCGGCATTTTTGAGGATTTTAAGAAGAAGAGCAATGATACTCTAACCACCTTTGTTGTGTGTGAATCATGGTTGGTTGGTTTGATAGGTTCTGTAAGAGAAGTGGATATCATAACATTGCTTGAAGCAGCAAGTGCAGATGGAAAAATCCAAGGACAAATTGGATGAGACTAGCCTTTCTTGGAAAAAATATGCCTAATAAGACATATTTCTGTTGAAGAAAGTCTATGTAAGTTTAAAGCTGCCAAAGGCTGGATAACACTCTTAGTAGGGGGGAACAAACTGGGTTATAAACTTAAACCTTTAATGGTTTATTACTCAAAAAAAAAACCCCACCGGCATTGACAAGAAATTGCTTCCTGTATACTTTCAAGAGCCTGGGTGACAATAACCATGTTCAAAGAATGGTTTATAACTGAAGTTGAAAAATATTGCTTACATATGTCAGTGCCTTTTAAGATATTAATGCGCCTTGACAATGCTCCCAGTTATCTAAATATCTAGATGATCTGCACAACAATGTCAAGGTGGTACTCCTCCCTCCAAATACAACGGCTTTGATTCAACCAATGGATCAGACAGTTATCCGGGCATTCAAAGCTTATTACATATGGACAACATTTTCTGGGGCTGTAAATGCAACAGAGCAAAGGAAGATAGATCAGCAGAAATTTTGGAAGATGTTTAACATCCTTGATGGAATAAGCAACATTTCATGAGCCTGGAATGATGTGATAACTTGTATGAGCTGATGTCTTCTGTTACCAAATAAATTGTAAACTTAGCCCAGGAATTGCAGCTGGTCCTGGAGGATGAAGATGTAGATAAGTTTGTGGATGAACAAAGTGAAGATTTAACAACAGCAAAACCTAGCCGGGTTGAACATGCAACGAGCTGAGGAGCAAGGGAGAGCTGAATCTGTTGAGGAATCGGAGCAACCCAAGAAGCTTTTGGGTTTTGGTTTTGATTTTATTGGCGCATTATGCGCCATCCAAGAAGCAGTTCAAATTAAAGGAAATGGCAGAAGCTTTTTGTAAAATTCAGGAAGGTGTCTTTATGGTTGATGGAATGAATGAAAACACCAAATGTTTCTTTAAAATAGAAAGAAAAGTTCAAGATTGATTATTGGCTTATTGAAAAATTTATGAAGAGAAAAAAAGCATACAAAATAGATGATGATCAAACAGTTCATATCACGTACTACATCCCCGGCATCTACTCAGCCTACAACTTGTGATTATTGTCTCATTAATGCTTCAGGTTGGTTTAAATTATCTTCAGTTCTTCAACTTAAGTGTGTAGAATGATTCACTGTGTGGTTTAGACCAATTTTCTTAAATATGTACACTTTGGTTTTGATTTCCTTAGTAGCCCTTATGAAGCATACATAAGGCATATAAAATACATATCAGCTTACAAATACATAGAAATATATAAGGCATACAAAATATATATCAGCTTTTACAGTACAATAACATGCATTTTTTTTCTCTTCCTTTTATGTTTTGTTTTCTTATGTGCTACTCTCGCTACTTCACCGCTGACCCAGATAAAGGATATTATGTGGTTTTTGTAATTTTGGCATATTAAGGACATAGTAGCAGTATTTTATTAGTTATTCCCAAGTTACGTAAATAACGATTTAATAAGAATCCAGAAACACATCTCTTATGTATGTCGGGGACAGACTGTACTTGTAACAGAAAGTTAAAAATTCTGTATGGGTTTTCTGTTGGGCATGTACTTCAAATTCTTAATAAACAAAAATTTGCATGAAGACATACTTCTGTTTTTGGCACCGGGATGATCATACAAATTTCAGTGTGCCATGTTTTCCATTGTGCAGGAAAACATTATTTAAGCTAGGCTGTGCATAAATGAATAAAGAAATCAACTGCTAGTCTTACATCCATACAAAACATGCAGTGAAGCTTTTGCATGGTGTGAATTGTTTGAAAAAAAAAAAAAAAGTAATAAAACGAAATAAATAAAAAATAAAGCTGATATGTTTAATAGATTATTAATAATATAAACGTAACCATAATGATTTATTTAAAATCAGGTTGTCAGCCCTACACTCCAATGTGAATAATAATGTAAACTAAGTTTCTTTTAGTCAATGAGTCGTTGATTGCTGGAACAGGTTGCCTTCACAAGTAGTTGAGGCTGACAGTTTGAACAAATTCAAAGATCAACTGGATAGTTACCTATTAGCATTAATAGAGGCATACGATGCAAGAAAGCAAGCTTATGCAGCATCAGCCAACCCCCCCATTTCACCCCTCCATTCATTCCAAATGCTTGTCCGGCTAAACCTTAAATTTATTTAGGCTACTAGCTTCCACAACAAAAGATGGAAGCCTATTCCACCAATTAACTACCTGCTGGCTAAAGGCAAATTTGTGCACACCTATTCTACAACTATCTTTCCTCAATTTGAAACTGTGCCCCCTCAGGTTCTTAGTCTGAGCAATAGGAAAAATCCCATCAGCATTCAGCTTGCTCAACCCATTCAAAGCCTTATACACCTCAATCAGATCACCTCGCAAGTGCCTACTCTCCAGGCACTGCAATTTGCAGAATTTAAGCCTTTCTTGGTAAGAGCCCCTTTGTTCCCCTCACCAATCTTGTTGCCCTTCTTTGTATTTGTTCTAGCAACTCTACATCCTTTCTAAAATGAGGCCTCCAGACCTGGAATGATGGCCTTCAGATCTGGAATAATCACTTCCCTGTCCCTGCTAGCAAAATTCCTATACAGGTCGACCATCACTAATCCGGCAGCGTTGGGACCTATGGGGTGCCGGATTAGTGAGTTTACCGGATCACCGGTGGTTTTTTTTAGCACAAAATTTACCCAACAGCTAACCATCTCCTCCTACCTTTAACATGTTGACTGCCAAGTCAGTTTAAGAAAAAAATTCCCCAGGGGCCAAAAAATATTTAGCAAATACAGTGAAACTTCCCTTTAACGGACAGCCATGGGGAACGAGAATGTGTCCGTTAGAGAGAAGTGTCCGCTAACAAGAAGTCTGAGGGAGAAAAAAAAAAAAAAAGAAAAGAAAGAAAGAAAGAAAGAAAAATCGTTAAACATTTAATGTAAAATTAAATTAAAATATATACAGATTTTGAACAATATTTTTGTAAATAATATACAATTACATACACAAGAGAAAAAAAAGAAAAATCGTTACACGTTTAATGTAAAATTAAATTAAATTATATACAGATTTTGCACAATATTTTTGTAAATAATATACATACAATTGTGCTATGCATATTATGACTTTATCTTAAGAAAAATACATACAGTAATCACTTATTTTCTTCTGCACCTTCTTCTGGCTGATAATTTTGTTTTCAACATCTGTTTGGAGTGAAGAAACTATCGAAAGTCCTTCAGTATCTTCTTCAGCGGCGAAAAACATTTTTAAACGATTGATTTTTATGAGCGCTTCTTCTATTTTCAACGGTGGTTCGTCGTTAATATGTTCTTCGACAGAATGACCTCCTTCCATTTCTTCATCCTCATGAGGAACTTCTTGAAAAATATTGATGATAATGTCGTTGATATCTAGAGCACCATCTTCTGTAGTGAAGTTCGAGTCTATATCTTTATAGCCAGGGTCACTTGTAGCGGAAATATAGTACATTATCAATAGATGTTGAAGTTCTTGTTCTTCTTGGTTCTCCACATTGCTGTTCACAACTTCAATTTTTGCGTTTGAGAAGCCAGACTTTACAAAACAGTTCATGACAGTTTGTTTTCTAATTGCGTTTACTGAAGAGGAAATCCACTGAATCGCATCTAGGATGCTGAGTTTCTTTGCAAGGTCACTTGCACATGGTAATAATGAGATGTCTTAAAACAGGTTTTCTGTAGTGAAGTTTAAAATTTTTTATTATCCCTTTATCCAAGGGCTGACACTCTGCAGATGTGTTTGGTGGCAGAAAAACGATTTGAATGATACAATTCAATGTGCGGGTGAGATGCAGCATTATCCATGAAAAGAATAATTTTTCTGTTTTGACGAATCATGTTTTGGTTAAAGTGACTTATCCATTCGCTCATGATATCTCGTGTCATCCACGCTTTTTTATTAGACTTCCAGTCAACATTCAAAAGATCCAACTTTATGCCCTTGAAACAATGAGGATTTTGTAGTTTTCCTATAACAAGAGGTTGTTCAAAGTCTCCCAGCATATTTGTACACAATAGTACAGTCAAGGGTTCCTTAGAAATTTTTCTGCCCTGGCACTTTTCGTTTTTTAGACTCATTGTTTTTTCAGGAAGAGCTTTAAAAAACAACCCTGTTTTGTCACAGTTGTAAATATCCTCAGCTTCAAAATCACGACATAAATCTTCCAATTCGACGGCCCACTCTATTACAAGCCCAGTATCAACAGATCCACCTTCACCACTTACGATTTTCCAAGAAATTTTATGCCCAGTTTTGAACTTGTCTAGCCATCCCACAGAAGCTTTGAACTCATTTACTCCCATAGATTTCGCAACCTCCAAAGCCTTTTCCCTAGTATAAGGCCCATTAATGGAAATTTTTTTAGCACGTGCACGACAAAACCACTCATATGTAACATTGTCAATTTGAAGTCCAACAGTTTTCAGGAATGATTTTTGAACCTGATCATTTACGTGTTGCCAAAATTGTTTGAGCAGTTCATTTTTTTTCCTTTGGGATGTCGCTTACCTGCATCTTTCTGATTTTGAATTTTGCAGCGAGATTGCGAACACTATTTTTTTGCTGATCATACGCATTAATGAGTTCGACTTTATCTTTTAAAGTTAAATGTTTATGAGAAGACATTGTGCACTTCACACGACATTGAAAAAATTCAGTGTCGTGTGGAATCCCACCCCCCTGCACACACCGAATTCATCAGAAGTTTTACACATGCCTTAAAATTCATGAAAAAGGGTTTAGAAGCGCGACGTAAACCTTGATAAAATTCAGAGAATCGGAAATAGAAAATAAACACACGATTCAGGCAATACGTGGAAGGTGGAAGAAACGTTCCTAGAAAAAGGGCCGTGAGCTCGCCCGCTTGTTATGGAGAGATCAAATTAAGTGCTAATCTAAACGAAACAGTGGAGATTGCCTGTCCGCGTCCGTTACAGAGAATGTCTGCTAGACAGAAGCTGAAAACACGTTAAAACTAATAGAGGAGAGTTGGGGAATTTGAAAATGTCCGTTGTAGAGAGATGTCCGTTAAAGAGAGGTGTCTGTTAGGAGAAATTTCACTGTAATCTGATTAGTAATTCTAAAATAAATATTGTAATGTCAGTGTTGTCGTTTTTTCCCTTAAAATATAAATATAAAAAAGAGACTTTTTTTAATGTCGCATATATGTGGCCGACGTGGCCCAGTAGGTTACATTATTTCTTGGGAAGGCGTGTCGGTGCTATTACATGTGACGCTATTATGGCATACATATGAAGGTCATTTCTGATTAGTTTATTGCACGGGCGGCGAACGCTGCAATTAAACTAATTGCGATAAAATAAATGATCAAACTTCGCAATAACTTTGTCAGTATTGTTAGAGATTTTGTGAAAACAAGTTCGTTAGTGCGCTGTATTATCCATCATATTGTGTTGTGTTTTTCCGCAGGTTTGTACAAGTGTGCTGTAAAAAAAAAAAAAAAAAAAAAAAATCTAAAAAGGAATGGCTAAAATATAAGGAATTTCTGGAATTTACAATTAAGCAGAGTTAAACATCTCACAGGACACACCGCTGTCGAGTTTTTTCAGAAGTTTAACTTTATCTGTTATGGACAAATGTACAGTGTTTGCGCTTTACACCACAAGAAGCTCTTCCTTTATACATTGGAACCGTGGCTGGGGATAAATGTGAGCAGGTTATAATAACAATAAATGCAGAAAAACAAGTTGGAATGGCTTGCCAGTGTTTATGAGTTCGCGCCAACAGCTGATGCTGCAACCAACGCCACCAAAACAGTAGCGGCAGGTCTGTGCGCCAACACGGGAACTTTGAAATTATGTCCGAATTAGCGGTGGAACTGGATTACCAGTGGCCAGATTAGTGATGGCTGACCTGTATATCATTGACAAGACTCCATGACCTGCCCTGGCAGCCCGTCTGCACTGCTCAGCAAACTTCATATTTGACTGCACAGTTACTCCCAGGTCTTTTTCACTTTCTACTTCCCTGAGTGTAGTACCACACAGCTGGTACGTTTCTCTTTGGTTATTGCTACCCATATGCAATACTTTGCATTTGTCAATGTTAAACTTCAGTTGCCACTTCTCAGCCCATTTTCCGAATTTATCTAAATCCAGTTGAAGTAGCATACTGTCTTTACTGTCGTTAACAACCCTGCCAACCATTGTATCATCTATTTTTTTTTTTTCTTTATACGTAAACCACAAACACGAGAGGTATTAGAATCTATAGTACGTAGTACCGTGCTTGGGTTGGAGGTTGAGAAGACGAAAGAAGATATTTCTTGACACTGGACTTGAATTTCTGTAGACTGTAATTTTCAGGAAATACGTATGAAGGAAGGTTGTTCCAGAAAACGGCAGTCGAATGAATAAATGAGGAAGATTCAGTGGTTCAGTGAATTTGGAGTTGGACAGTAAATGGATGTTGGCTGGTGGCAGAACGTGTTCGGACAGTTTTGAAAGAGAGAAGTGGGAATTATAGAAGCCAATTCAGGCTACCATCAGGGCAAGAAGCAAGTTTTCTACTCTTAGCCTGTTCAAACTCTAGTTGGGACTGATTAATAACTGCTTTACAATTGTTGCGAGCTTTGGTGTATGCAGAAAATGAAACTGAAGAATTAGAAATGAGCCAATTACGATATGCAACATTCTTCTCTTGAACAGCCTTAGCACATTTATTGGAAAACCAAGGTTTAGATAGAGGACGAGATTTTAAAGTGGAGTGTGGGATAAAGGATTCCATTCCTGCAAGAATAATTTCACTGACACGATCTGAGCAAACGTTGACATCAGAAGTTTTGAAAAAGTAATCCGACCAGGGAAAAGAAGAAAAGAAGTCTCGCAGGTCATCCCATTTTGCATTCTTGTAATGCCAAACAACACGAGGTTGGGAATAGCCATGAGATAAAGGTTCCATTGGAGAAGAGACAATCACCAAGTTGTGATCTGAAGTGCCTAAAGGACCTCTCACTTCGACCGTGTACTTAGAAGGGTTGTTTGTGAGAAAAAAATCAAGCGTGTTGGCTGTATGGTTAGGATTGTCTGGTATTCTTGTAGGTAAATGAACAATTACCAAGAATCCAGCAAAAAACAAACATCCAATAAAAAAAAAAATCAAGGGAAAATAAATTATTTGCACTAAGTAGGTTGAGGTTATATCGGGTATTTTTCAGAGATTGCGAGGGGCTCGTTGAATCTGTATATGCCATGCATTTCTGAATTTGTTTAGTTTGTATGCACCCCATGCAAGCTTTATACATAATTCTGCTATATAAAATCTTACATTCAAGTGAAACCTGATGAGATATTACAAACTGGAAAGCAGCCATTCCAGGTGAGAAGACTATTGTATCGATGTGACATGGTCGATTATCAAGTGAAGGTTAGTAACAAGCTTTTGAATCTGGATGGGAAAGTAAATGAAGTTAGCATCACAAAGGCCATCCTAGTTTGACATAAAAATAGATAGCTCTGTAGGATGATCCAAAAGTGATTTATGGCAAATGCATACTCCAGTGAAAGCAGCTGACATATATATGATAGGAATGGTTTATTGGTCTGAACATATAAAACCAATAGAGAGATTGGAGAGGTATGGAAGACATGATGATGAAATATATCTAGTTGTTGAGGGGACACTCTCAACTAGTGATGGGCAAAAGGAGACATTTGAAATAAGTTGATCATTCAGCATAGTAGCAGTGGCCAGCGAGGGAGTAATTTAACTAAATCACCAATTCTAGACATTGAATGTCTAAGATATGCAATAGCTAAACTGCATGAGGGAAATTACAAGTACCTTTATGTAAATGAATGCTTCTAAATAGTGAAAAACTGAAATTAATGAAAGGAAAAAAAAAAAAAAAATGCTTGTGGTGTGTGTGTGTGTGTCTAGATATATTTGGTAAATACACCAAAGTTTCAAAAAGGTTTCATTTATCTGCATATGTTGGTGCTCCTCTATGAATTACATAATATATATAATAATATGCAAGAGCTACCAAGTGGTGTCATTTTTGGAAGCTGCTATGTACACATTTTTATTACTTAAAAATTATTTTGATTTTTGACGTGAATAATGTCTACGCTGGGGGTACCCTACGGTGCTCAGGCTGTCACGAAAAGTGAAACGTCTAACCGCTGTTATATCTGCAAAACTAATAGACAATTTATACTCATTTTGTCGGGTATATAATGGCTGTCGATGAATATGCAAGAAAAAAAATTAGAAATTTTGATATTTAATATCATTTTTTTCGAAAAAACTAAGTTCACATTTTGGTCATTTGCTGTTGTGCCTTGGTTACTTTTACTCTCAATAACTTCTGAACTATGATAGACAAAAACAGTAAAGGACAAAATTGTTCAGTAGGAAACATGTTTTTAGATCTATAAATAGTTTTGATGCAGCTCTTATGGTTCCTGAGTAATAGTGATGTAAAGTTGAAACATTCGAGCATTTTCAAGTTTGTTTTCGCAATATCTTGAAAACTATAAACGTTAGACAAAAAACAGTAAGGACAACAATTGAGAGCTCTACAAGGATATATAACTAAATTTCGAATTGGGTTTTTAGTTTTTGAGAGTTAACTCATTAAAGTAACTACAGTCAGTCCTCGTATAACACGTGTTTACACTACACAAATTCAATGATACACGATTTATAAATAGGGAAACGATATCTTATATAACACGAACCGAATTCGCTTATGCACGATTCGCCTTTGTGTTTACAAGAAATGGAAGTCGAACGCAGAATCACCCCAACCGAACGCAACACGATAGGAATGAAGAGAAGATTCTGAAAATGTATTTATGTTTCTTATATCAGTGAAGGGGAAACACATTTCACCATAATAATGTAAAAACCAACACAATTCCAGCTATCGGCATAATCGCAAATGCAATTAGATCGCGTTTACTACCAGTTTATAACAGATTCCACTAGCAGAAACACAACTGGAAATTGTTTTTATTGTTTTATGGTAGTAACCCCCAGAAATCTGCTTTAGTAAAATGTGAGGTGTTAATAGTGTATCTCTGCCTTTATGGTGTTGTTTATTCAATTTCTACACACGTGCAGCTTTGTTTGTGTGTCAAGCGTGCCTCCTCATTTTGTAATTGTGATTTATTTCCTAAAAATGAGTAAAATACTTAAAAGGTATGAAAAGGAAGCGTCCTGGTGAAGACACTGCAGATTCAGACAGAAAAAGAAAAGCCATATCGATAAACAGAGGCGGACTGGGTTAAAAATTCTTATCCAGGAAAATTTATAGTGGCCTCAAACTATGGTTTATGGCCAAAATCATACCAGCCTCCAGCCCACCGGAGTTTCCCTGGCAAGGCTTATGGTCAGTCCGCCTCTGTCAATAGAGAGAAAAGTATGAAATTGTGAAACACTCTGAGCGAAATGAAAAACCATGTGATATTGCATGTGCTACAGACCTAAATGAGGCAACGCCGAGAATTACTAAGAATGCAGAGAAAATAAAAAAACTTTCACAGCAAGAAGAACTCAAAGTGTAATTAAAATCCATTATATTAAAACACAAAGATTTGGAAGAGATGGAACGGCTGTCATCTGTTTGGATAGAAAATCAAACAAAAAAAACAAGTTTGCTTACGATAGAAGTAAAAGCATTAGCAATATTTTATTACGTAATAGTCATAATAAAATACGTAAGTATTTTATTACGACTATTACGTAATAAAATATTTAAGTATTTTAATTCGTAATAAAATACGTAAGTATTTTATTACTATTTTTTATTGTGTTTGGTAATGTTTTGGTTAAAAATGTGTGTTCAATCTTGGGTGGTCGGTACCTAACCCTATTTTTCTCATAGGGCCTGTTGTTTATATTGCACAATTTTGCATTGCACGAGGGTTTCTGGGAACACAACTATCGTGCTATACAAGGACTGACTGTACTTCGTTCAGTTACTTCGCATTTGTCGAGCAGTGCAGTTGTGTTTCATTTAGTTTAGTTGTGACGATGCCGAAAGTTACATCAACTAAACATAAACTAAACATAAACATTAGTTAAACATCAACTAAACATCAATTAGTGTTCAAAGATTTCAAAAAAATCACAAATCTAACATTGAAAAGCAAGCACCAAAGTCGGTGGCGGAAAGCGAGCAAGATCAATTAAAGGCAGATGTCCGGCCAACAACATTAAAAAGAACAGTGCAATCAGCGAATGAAGATCGTCAAAAGTGTTATATGTTAGCTTCAAAAGAATTTGAAAGAATGTTTCTGAACAACTCGCTCAGATATGTCTGCAGTGTTTGCAACAGACTGTGGTTTCAGCATTTGAGATTACCAAAGCCAAACCATATACAAATTCTTGAAGATGAATTTCCAGAAGCAGAGAACATAGCATCGTTTATGCTTTGCAATACACGCTTCACAAGCTTAGAACTGGGAAATGTATTGTCATTATCCAAGTCCAACATCTACATACAGGGTAATTCACTACCAGTGCAACAAACTTGCAGGAGGTGTAGGGGGCACAAAGATGAATCAGAATCACATAGCATTGCAGGGTCCGAAATGCCTTTGTCATGTGGTAGAGGATGTTGAACGGGAGGTCGCGTGAACAGCGATCCCGCTGGAAGTCAGCATTTGCGAACCGATTCCCGAGGCAGTAGGATGGAAGAGTATTCATACGTTGAATTGGCCGACATGCACCTTGAGTATGGAGCTGCGGACTGTAACGGGTGCGCCGCTCTGCACTTGTACCAGGAACGTTTCCCGCACAGGCATGCTCCTCATCATACGATTTTCACACGTGTGCACAGAAGGTTACGTGAGACTGGTTGTTTCACGAGAGGTACCATGAATCGAGAGCAAACGACGAGGACACTAGACAATGAAGAGAATGTCCTACGCCTTGCAGATCGCAATCCGAGTAGGAGTACTCGAGCGATAGGCCAACGATTGGGTATTTCCCAATCCACTGTATGGAGGATACTGTCACCAAACCAAACGACTTCATACCATCTGCAACGCATCCAATCATTGGAGCCTGCGGATTATCCACTCCAGAGGACTTTTGCTACTTGGTTTCTTCAACAGAAATGGTTCGCAAATGCTGACTTCCAGCGGGATCGCTGTTCGACCTCCCGTTCAACGTCCTCTACCGCATGACAAAGGCATTTCGGACCCTGCAATGCTATGTGATTCCGATTCGTCTTTGTGCACCCTACACCTCCTGCAAGTTTGTCACACTGGTAGTGAATCACCCTGTATATCATCCATTTCCATTGAATTTACTACCGCCACTTGATTGTATAAGCAAACGGTTGGTTTCGGCTACGTTGCCATTCATCGTATCGTCGGACAAGCAACAAATGTTCCAGTTGACGTAAATAATACGGTTAGAGAGTTGCCTCGTGATTTAGATGACGATTATGCATTCAACGTTTACACCAAGAAGTATTTGATTCATAAATTGACTTACTTGCAAGGATATGTGAGAAAAGAAACGGTCAAATTGTAGCTAAGGTATTTAATCAATACTCCTCTGTACAAACATTATAACATCCCAGTCGATCGTCAGTTGCTTGCTACAGTTTCATCAAGAGTTACCAATAGCGAACAAGTAGACAATGTAGAGAAGATTGCGTCATCTGAAAGTGACATCGAATTGCTTATGGCACAGCAACACACTTTACTTCTGAACGTAGAATTTAAATTTACGTGGATCGTCTAATGTATAACGAGTGTTACAATGGATTACATGTTACTCCGTTTGTGATGGCAACTAGCGAAATAAGATGAAACGATCGCCGAGGAGTAATGCCACATCATATTCTATACATGGCGATGAAAATTTTATGGTTGAGAATTACTGAAGGTTTATAAAACATACGATATAAGACTTAGTGAAGAATGCATCGAATGTAACTTGTTGTTGCTCAAATCCATTCCAAATTCTGTACACTACTGTTCTCAATGCAAGAAAGATATCTTTGCTAAGATCAGACAACTTGGTAAACCAACCATGTTTCTGACATTGAGTGTGAAGGAGGTTCACTGTCTACACCTCTTGAAAACACTTCAAAAACTAAACAGTAGTGAAGATACAAAAGTTGACGATTCAATGAAATAATTGACAGCACTGCAGTGTACAAAGCTAGTCAATGTTATCATGCATATACTGCAATCAAAAAGGTACAATAATTTTGGGAAATTCAAAGTAATCGATTTCTTCAAGTACATAGAGTTCCAGCATCGTGGCAGTCCACATGCTCACATTTTGCTGTGGCTACAAAACGATCCTAAAGAATTGATTTCGGAAGATATGCCAAACACTGTAGAAATAATAGATAAATTGTGCAGCGTTGATGCTTTGAATCTTCCAACGTCTTACTCAAATCAAGTGCACAAGCATACATTTACTCCTTTCAAGAAGAATGATGATCGATGCAGGTTCAATATTCCATACTGGCCTATGGATCAAACTCGAGTTTTAATACCAGTGAACACACAAGACAATCGATGTCCAAGTTTCAAATGCCGTTTTCAACAATATAAGAAAGATCTTGAAGAGAAACATTATGATACACTTGAACAGTTTCTAGAAGCGCACAAGTTAGATATGAAAACTTACTTGGATGTTATTCGATCAGGATTGACGAGACCTACTGTTCTAATGAAAAGAAATATGACACAACTTTGGACAAATACCTTCAATCCTTGGATAGCTGGTATATTAAATTCGAACATAGATTTACAGTTCATACTCAGAGAACATTCATGCACATCATATGTTGTAGAACATGTTAACCAAACCAACAGAGGCATAAGTCATTTGCATTGAGAGTTGATGAAATTGCCAGAAGAGTTCCAGATCAAGACTACACCGACTTGTTAAAACGCGTTAGCATTAAAATATTGAACCACGTTGAAATGAGTTTGCAATAGTCAGCTTGGTATTTGCTTCGCCAGCCAATGTCTGAGGCTAGTAGAGAAGTTGTGTACATTCCAACTACTTGGCCTCATGAGCGTCAGAAAAGTAAGAAGAGCAAGAAGCAAATGGCTGAAGAAAATCTCAATGATGATTCTACCGATATATGGAATGAAAATGAAAAGTACTTTATGAATTGCCGCAACAGGTACAAGTCGGACATCGATATTGACAAAACATTAGAGTATTGTAGAAAACTCTGCATTGAAATGCAGAGTTTTCAATGAATACTGCTTAAATGTTTTAAAACATTTAAGCAGTATTCATTGATGAAGTTAGCATGATTGGAGCTGACATTTTGCATACGATCAATACCAGACTGCAAGAGATCACCGGAGAATTCGATCGAGAGTTTGGTGGTTTAGACATCATATTTTGTGGAGATTTGCGTCAGTTGCTGCCAGTGAATGCAAGGAAAAATATTCAAGCCTCATAAGAATTCCATCTGTGGTGCAATTTTGTGGCAGTCTCCCAGTTTCTTTCCACTGGTTCAAGTGACGAGACAGTGATGTATTCTCTGGCATATCAACTAAAATTGGAAATGGCAAAGCATTAGATGTTGAAGAAAAGAAGTTAATCAAAAGTTGATTTTGAACACAAGACTTTGTCATGGAACAACTACCAAATGCTGTTTGTTTGTTTCATTGTAACAACGACGTTCAATATAATGCTCAAGCATTGGAACGAAACACCACCATCGATTGTACAGCTGATGATCACTTCACTGGTTACACGAGTCATGAATGGTGACTAGTATGTGAATAAAACTCCATCAAATGAGTGTAGCAGAGACCGGAGGTCTGCCATATGTATTGTATCTATTGACTGGAAAACCTTACATGATCACTACAAACATTGATGTTGAAGATGGCTTGGCCAATCGAGCGATCGGAACTTTATAGCACGTTGAGATGGAAGAAACAGAAATCAAAAGATTGTGGTTACATTTTGAAAGCAAGAATGTTGGAACTAAGTGTCTCAAGTCTTGTCTACACACATTGTCCAATCATGGTGCATTAAAATCTGGCTGGACTCCAATTACGAGACTTTTTCCGCCAAAGTATCTTTCAAAAGCAAAATGCTTAAATGCCAAAGAATCCAATTTCCTTTGGTTGAAGCTTGTGCCATGACGTTTCATAAATCTCAGGGTGGAACTTTCAAAGAAATCGTATTTGATTATGATAAGAGTCTCGAACAGCAACTGGTATATGTTGTATTATCAAGTGTTAGAAGCACTGATGGCCTGTATATCAGAAATACGACTTTACACTCTACGATGCTCGCGGTTGTAACACACCTAAGATGCAAGATCTTTGAACTGAAACGTTTGAATAACCATCGTTTGGAAATGCTCTCTACAACTGCATTACAATTTTGGTATCAAGTTGCTTTGTCAAGTTTCAGAATGATGTTGAATACACTGAGTTTGAAACTACATAGTGAAGACATTGCAACCGATCCAATTCTCATGGAATCAAATATCTTGGCATTAAATGAAACATGACTTGAAAACAATGAAATGTTGATGTTCAAGGATACAAATGTATTTACACAATTCAAAAGACCTTCTGTGCGATCTGGTGATGTTGTGATATACAATCAAGTCAAATCGGCAACATGTACTCCACATATTTTCATTACTGTGGATGCAGGCTCGCTACGGAAAATGACTGGTACAGATAACTGTGGCGACATTTGGGCAGCTGAAGTTGAAATAAATGGACAGAAGACTTTGCTTGTAACATTCTACATCTCACCTAATTCAACATTGGAGCAGATTAAAGTTTTCTTAATATCCAATCTAGCAATTTATATGCCAAAGTTTGAAGATATACCTAAAGTTGTAAGGCAATTCAACTTTCAAAAGATTTTTAGTGGGCAATTTCCACACTGATGTTAAGAAATCTGAAAATGCTCCATTCCTCGGCTTCATGGAATCAACATTTTATCTTAAACTTGCATGATATCCTACAAATTCTACTACATGTAGTCAATAATGTATCGACTTGGTCTTCAATCAGAATGTTAATAGTTTGAATTGTTTCAACTATGTATCCTACTTTTGTTACCACAACCCTTTATTGCTGATTGTAAATGAAAATACCGAATAAAATAAAACTGATTTTTTATTAAGCTTAAATTGTATTTTTTTCATTTCACATGATGTTATTCACGGATCCACCTTCAGCTCCACGGAGCCAACGTCAATTTTTTTATTTAAAATCGGTGGTGCAGATATTATTTGTGTTTAGCTGATAAACAGGTGAAATTCTTTCTTACTTGGCTTAATGGTTTCTTTCTAAAATGTGCACTACTTGTTCCATGTTTGAAAAATTAAATGTAGTGGGGACATAACACATTCAAAGGGAAGATGCATCTGTGGGTTTTCACAGCATGCAGTAGGGAGATTAAAGGTGAATTCAGAATTCTAATGGGCATTTATGAGGAAAGAACAGGGTCATTATAATTCCTTCAAGGATGCTCTTGAAGGAATTATAATGAGGGATCCCATAAAGTTCTCAGCTGCCCACCTCAGTGCTAAAGCATGCATTTGTGCATCACACAAACACAGCAAAAATCCAGGAGAGAAAGCAATGGTCCCAGAGGAGTAGCTATTGCTGGTCACTCTACTGTTTGGGACATGGGATACAGACTTTGCAAAAAGGATAGGCGAAATAGGATCAGGGCATGACTCCCAAGAAAAACTAATGATTGTAGAGCAGTTATCTTTTAAGATCACAAAAGGAGATAGAACATTCTGTATGTCAGTACAAATGATAATATTAAGAATAGGAGACCTGAGGATTTACTTAACAGGTATAGTCCAGTGTAGAGAAAAAACCATTATTCAGAATTAAATCTGAAAGTGTCTAGGTTTTTTCTCAGACATGATGAGAGCATGTTAATCAATCTTGAAAGGCTCATGTGGGAAAATTTTTCTCTGCACTGGTGATTGCATGTTAATAGGAAAGTGTGTTTTAGGAAACCACTGAAATACGAAACTATGAAAACACTCTTGGAAAACTATTATCTTGTGGGTTGGATCGGCAGAGTAATAGTCTAACAGCAGCTGTAAAGAAGTGAACTGATTCTAGTGCTGTTTCTATTGGGACACACAGAAGCCTGGAAAGCAAGCAATTACAAGGACAGCTGGCAGCTCTCGTGCTACAAACAATGACATGGGCTGTTTTATGGTTACTACAAGGTGTTTCTGAAAAGTAAGGCAACACATATTTTCTTAATAATGGTGAAAGGGAATGAGATGAAATGCGGTGGACAGATAGACCTGTTAATAACGTTAAAAAAGACTGCCAGTGCACGTTGGTTTATGGTACTGTCGCCTCACAGCAGATTCCAGTTGCAAAATGGCGGCTACTGTGCGAGTGTGGCCCAAAACAGGTGTTCGTGAAGTTATTCACTTTTTGCAAGCAAAAGGGTCTTCACCAAGTGATATTCATCGTGAACTGTGTATGGTGAAAAGGTGATGACAGGTGAGCGAAACTGTGTTAAATTGCACAAATAGTAAACGTGAGTAATTCGCTGTTCACGATGTCCTTGGCTTTCGATAAGTGTGTTGCCGCTGAGTACCCTGACAATTGTCAGGGGAGGACAAAGCAAAACGCATGGGGATGTGTCTGGAGAACTTGTTGCGATACAGCGATGAAAGTTGGGTTCATCATTCACTTTACTCCGGAGAGCAAACAAGACTCCATGACCTGGAAACATCCACAATCTCCTGTGCGCAAAAAATTCAAAACTGTTCCCAGTGTCCGAAAAGCCAGAGCCACAGTGTTCTGGGATTGCCAAGGCGTTCTGTTGGTGGATTTCTTGCTGAAGGGAGGAACAATCAATGCAAAGCTTTAGTGTGCAACATTGGAAAAACTAAAGCCAACATTCGATGCAAACGACCAGGACTCCTGACAAGCACCATGATTTTGTTGCATGACAACACAACTCCACACACTGCCCACACCATTCGTGAGTGGTTGCACCATAATCGTTGGGTCACATCCCCCCCCCCCCCCGCCTACAGCCCAGACTTAGCGCCTTCAGACTTCCATTTGTTTAGCCCTCTGAAAAAACACCTTTCAGGAAAGCATTTCACCATGGATGAGGAAGTTCACCAGGTGTTGCAACATTCGTTACTGCATGTGGGCACGGACTTCTTCAGTACTTGTATTGATAAACTGATCGATCGTTGGGACAAGTGCATCAATAAAACTGAAGACTTTGTGGAGAAGTAGTGCATGTTCACTTATTTCTTGGTGTGTAATTTCAACTTCATATATTAAATATCGTCGAGAGAAAAAATGTGTTACCTTACTTTTCGGAAACTACTTGCATGATAAAGGCAGGCACATGTTTTATATGTATACTAATGCAAAAATATAGTAAATAACTTTTATGAATTTGAAGTATTGGTTAAATCAACAAATGCAAACATTTTAGGAATATTGGAAACATGGTGCCACTCAGATATAGAGAAACCAGAATTTGAATATAAAGTTGAATCTCATTATTACAAAGTTCAAGAGACCTAAATTTTCATGTTTTGTAATGAGGTTCCGCAAAAGTGGCAAAATTTTACCCCCCCCCTCTTTTGGTATATACTATATATCTAAGAATAATAATAAATAATAATATCAAAAATAAATGAAAAATAAATTAATTTAAATCAATAAAATACTAGGGGGTTTCACCCCCTACCTGCTGCGCTCGCTTCTTTTGATAAAGTAAAGTAAAATACTTAGCTTTCGACACTGTGCGTCTCTTCCTCTGCTAAGAATACATAAATATGTTACATATGGAAATCAAGAATGGTACCTTGTGCTCATGTTAGATAAACATAGTGTGTGAACACATTTAAACAGAAGCTTGTTTTACCACAGTAAAACAAGCTTCTGTTATGTATTTTAGTATTTGTTACATATTACCACCATGTAACCCGCATCTCTCTTCTCCCATTGGCTGAATAAATATTGCTAGGAGGAAAATTATTTTAATGTATAGAAAGATAATAATAAAAAATAATAAAAGCAAAAGCCTTCTTCAATACAGTAATAACACATTTTTTAACGATTTTATTTTATTTGTAAGATGAACTAAGAGAAAGGCAATTAATGGAAATGAAAATATTGTACGGCATATATCTTGATATATACAATATTTTAGTTTCACAATTCTAATATGAAAGGAGACATACAAACCATTAACTTTGTAATAAATTAATTTAATTTAAAGAAAAAATCCAATGTTGTCTGCACTGTTTTTGTCCTATATGCATTTTTAACTACAGCACAAACATTATCAAATGCAATAGTTGTTTCTTTATCAAAGTTACTGCAGGCCAACACATTCTCTATTACGCTGAATGCATTTCGGGCATCTTTTTTAGATGGCAGTGTGTGTGCTGCTTCACTTTTGCTGTTGCTGGTAACTAAACATTATCTTTTTGCTTGGTGCTCAGCAGCTCTTCTGGTGTTGGCATTGCTGTGGTAGCAACTTCATGATACATCACAAATCCTTCAAATCTCCGATAAAATACATATGCTCCTTCCAATTCCCCCACTCCTCAATGTTTCTATCATTTGTCTGGTCTGTTGGACCATGTTTTTTGATGATATTCTCTCCAAAGCCACTCTTTTTGAAGCAGTTGATTATTACACTTGATGCAATACTGCTCCAAGCAATAAGATTACGGATAGCATCCAAGACATTCCAAATCGGTTGCAAATTGTTTCCTCCTCCTGTGTTCTGAGTCAAGTACCTTATCAGGTGGGCTCTATATGCACTCTTGAGGTTATAAATATTGCATTGATCCAGTGGCTGCAAAAACAACAGCCATATTTATAGAGTTAAGTGTCTAGGCAGAATGTGCTGTACAAGATCTAGAATCATCAAAATGTTTCTTTTTTTCTCAAGCCATTCTTCTGTCCACAATTGATAAACAAGACTGAAAAATTCTGACCATAAGCCAAACATTTCAATTGGCCTCATAATCACAGGGAAGTTGGTTAACTTCTTTAAAACATCTAGTCTTGGAAAAACTTACCAATCACAAGTGGGTGTAGTTTCGTACTGTCATCTGAATTTCAGCATAACAGAACAGCGAGTCTTTGTTTACTGAATTTTCCACCATGGCAAGACTCTCCTTGAACAGTAAATTATAAAATAAACCTGTTTCGTCAAGATTAAAAATATCTCTTGCCTCATATTTTTCAAGAAAGAATGGACTACATAAAACACAACCAGTCTGTAGACTTTTCTTTTCGACTAATTCAGACTCGCTGCAAACATTTTGTGAAACTAAGTTATTTCTGTCTTTAAATCTTTGAGAATTGAAGTCACTAATTCCATGTTGCTGAGCTAGATAATTTTTCTTTTTTGCAAAATAGGACCCAATATTGGCAAATTAGATGCAAGCATTTGTTGGTATCACTCAAAGTTTTGTTTCAAGCTCCTTGTGTTTTGCACTACGAATTCGTTTCTGTTTTTTTTGCTGCTCCAGTGTCGAGCAATGAGTTTTTTTTTTCGTTCTGTTTTTCATATTGTAAATAAAGTAGATAAAGGGATGTTGTATTTCTTTACAATGTCGGTTTTGCTTTGTTCCATCCTATCAGCTTCTTGTATAATTTTCAGTTTAATTTCCAGGCTTAATTCCATCCATTCATGTTTTGTCTCGATAACAGCGCAAGAAGAGATTTAATATAAACAAACTTTAAATTAATTTAAAGACACATGTTCCAAAAATGACATCAGCTCATATAAAATTGCACAAAATATAGATTATACTGGAGCAAAAGAACCTTTGAACTCACATAACAATTGTAACTAATCTTAATCCAGTAGAGAACAAGGGAGTGTACATACACAACTTAGAAAAATTGTTTCTTTGAGTGGAACGGGGTTCAGGCCCATGACTGCTAAATACATTTCTCACAGGGTGAAAACTAACTTTGTGATACATATTAACCGAATTTTGTAATAAATGACTATACAGTCGGTCCTCGTATAACACGTGTTTACATTACACGAATTCGATCATACACGATTTATAAATAGGGGAACGTTATCTTATATAACACGAACCGAATTCGCTTATACACGATTCTCCTTTGTGTTTACAAGAAATGGCAGTCGAACGCGGAATCACCCCAACTGAACGCAACACGATAGGAATGAAGAAGATTCTGAAAATGTATTTATGTGTTTTATATCAGTGAAGGGGAAACACATTTCACCATAATAACGTAAAAACCAACACAATTCCAGTTATCGATATAATAGCAAATGCAATTAGATGGAGTTTACTACCAGTTTATAACAGATTTCACTAGCAGAAACGCAACTGGAAATTGTTTTTATTGTTTTATGGTAGTAACCCCCAGAAATCTGCTTTAGTAAAATGTGAGGTGTTAATAGTGTATCTCGGCCTTTACGGTGTTGTTTATTCAGTTGCTACACAGCTTTGTTTATGTGTATCAAGCGTGCCTCCTCGTTTTGTAATTGTGCTTTATTCCCTAAAAATGAGTTTAAAATACTTAAAAGGTGTGAAAAGGAAGCGTTCTGGCTAAGACACTGCAGATTCAGAGAAAAAAAAAAAAAAGCAATATCGATAATCAGAGGCGGACTGGATCAAAAATTCTTAACCAGGAAAATTTATAGTGGCCTCATACTACGGTTTATGGCCAAAATCACACTGGCCTCCGGCCCACTGTGGTTTCCCCCGTAAGGCTTCTGTCCGCCTCTGTCGATAGAGAAAAAATATGAAATTGTGAAACGTTTTGAGCGAAATGAAAGGCCATGTGATATTGCACGTGCTATAGACCTAAATCAGGCAACGCCAAGAATTACAAAGAATGCAGAGAAAATAAAAACAACTTTCATAGCAGGAACAACTCAGTGTAATTAAAATCCATTAGATTAAGACACAAGAATTGGAAGAGATGGAACGGCTGTCATCTGTTTGGATAGAAAATCAAACAAAAAGCAAGTTTGCTTACGATAGAAGCAAAAGCATTAGTAATATTTTATTACGACTTATGTATTATGAAATACGTAAGATTTTATTACGACTATTTTATTTAATATAATAAATTTTTTACAAATAAAATACGTATTTTATTCGTAAAAAATACTTTTTTAGTATTAAAAAATACTAAAAATACTTTATTATAATATTTTTATTACGTATTTTAATCGTTATAAAATACTTAACGTATTTTATAACAATTAAAATTACCCGATTATTTATTGTTTGGTAATGTTTTGGTTCCAAATGTGTGTTCAATCTTGGGTGGTCGGCACCTAACCCTACTTTTCCCATAGGGCCTGTTGTTTATATTGCACGATTTCGCATTGCACGAGGGTTTCTAGGAACGCAACTATCGTGCTATACGAGGACAGACTGTATTTACATAGAAAAGCCTTCTTTTGCAGGGGAATGGCATGTGCTTAATATAAATAAGTACTTTGTATAAACAGAGTTTGCATTAACAAGATTTTATTGTAGTGAGTACAATGTTTACAGAAAGGACAGACATGGCAGTGGGTGAGGAGAGCAGAGATATGCTCTTGGTTAAGAAGAATATAGAATCTAAGGCAGTTCACACTGATGACAATGGTGGTGAGTGTAATGCTGAGTTGGATTGATTATACATAAGAACTAAAAGAACAAAAACAGAAGTACATAATAGCCAAAATAACAGATGTTAGATGAACTGAAGAGACTAGTGACAAAAAAAAAAAATAGCATGAGATTACTATAAATTATTAGAGCATACAGAAACACAAAAAAGTGCAATTAAGTCACTTTAACATTAGCAGAGCTGTATGATGCAAGAAAGTAAGCCTATGCAGCATCAACTCCAAAAAAATCCCATTTCACCAAACCATTCTCTCCAAAAGTTTGTCCAGTTCTTTCTTGCATTTATTTAAGCTATCAACTTCCACAACAACATGTGGATGTTTGTTCCAGCAATCAACCACCGGCTAAAGGCCAATTTCCACACATCTATCCTACAACTGTCTTTCCTCAATGCCCCCTCTGAGCAAGAGAAAGAATCCCATCAGCATTGAGCTTACTCAAACTATTCAAGGCCATATACACATCAATCAGATCACCTCACAGTTGCCTAGTTTCCAGATGCTCCAATTTGCAGAATTTAAGCCGTTCTTGGCTTAAACTGGTAAAAGCAACCCTTTGTTCCCCTCACCAATCTCGTTGCTCTTCTCTGTACTCATACCAATAGCTCTACATCCCTCCCAAAATGAGGTCTCCAGACCTGTACGCAATACTCAAGGTGTGGACTGAACCATTATCTTACACAAAGGGATAATCAACTCCTTATCCCTGCTAGCAAAATTCCTGTATATCAGTGACAAGACCCCAATGAGCTGCTCTAGCAGCCGGTCTGCACTGCACAGAAAACTTCATATCTGACTACAGAGTGGTATGTTACTCTGGATTTACTGCTACCCACATGCAGTACATTGCATTTGCCAACTTCAGTTGCCATCTCTCAGCACATCTGTCCAATTTTTATAGATGCTGTTGCAATAGCGTACAGTCATTACTGTCATTAACAATGATGATAACCTTCGTACAGTCTGCAAACTTAGACATTAAGCCTGATATACCATTTACTTTTTTTTTTTTTACCATCATCAATATCACTGATATAGAGAGAAAACAACAATGGGTGCAACACAGAACCCTGGGGGACTCCACGAAGAGCAGTGTCCATTGATTACCATTCTCTGTCTTCTCCCATTCAACCATCCCTTTACCCATAGCAGCAACTTTCCCTTAATGCCATACTGCTCCAATCTGTACCGTGTCTTCCATGTGCAACAGTATCAAAAGCCTTCCTAAAATCCCAGTATATGATATCAAAATTATTCCAGTATATGATATCAAAATTATTCCAGTATATGATATCAAAATTATTCCAGTATATGATATCAAAATTATTTTGTGCACCCAGTTCCTTTATGACCACACCATAGTATCCAATCAAATTGGTCAGACAAGACTTCCCCCTTAATGCTGTCTGAACTATAACTGCAGTCTTGTCTAGATGATCCTGCAATGCTTCTTTAACCAGTGCCTCCATTATTTTCCCCAGAAAAGAAATGAAAGTAACAGGTCAGTAATTACTTTGATCTCTCTTTGTGATTCTGGGATACATTTGCACTTCTCCAGTACATGGGACCTCCTATGAGCCCACGGATGCTCTCAAAATTATGTTTTACTTTCTTTGCTGCCTCCTTTAATATAACTGGATAGATTCCATCCACCCTAGTTGCCCCTCTTATGTTTAAGTTCAACAATTTCTCCTTTCACTTTGCCTCTACTTCCCCTACAGAATTCCTCATGTGTGAATGTAGATGCAAAATATTCAATCAGTTTGTCAGTTATCTGAGCAGGATCATCAACACACGAACAATCAATATCAAGTGGACCAATCTGATGCACCCCTTTCCTTCTGTTGTTTGGTTTTTAGGAGCATTAGCAACTAAGGCCATATTGCTCCGGGAATAAGCGGTGGTCATTCCCTGACCTTTCCGCATCCTCCGTATTTGGTGGTGATGGGCTTGAACCCCGGTCTAATCAAGAAGCGTGTGCTACGCACTGTTGCTCCTTCCCACCTGGTTACGGAGGCGCTCCCCTTTCCTTCTGGAGTTTACACATGTAAAGAAGTCTTTGCTGTTTTTCTTGGCATCCTTTGTCAAAGATTTCTCGTAATCCGCCTTCGCTTACATCTACCACATGCTTCTGTGTCACATGATAATTTATATGCACTCCTTGCATTTTTCTTCTCTGCCACGAGTCTCATTAGCTCATCTGACATCCATTTTAGGTGTAAACCTTGAACAATATTTTTTAGTTGGTAAGGAAAGACTTGTAGCATCCAAGATTAATTCCATGAATGCTTCCCATTTAGAATATGCAGTAGGTAACATCATCAGATAATGTCACTGTATAGAGTTTAAAAACTGTCCACCGAGACCACTCTGGTCACCTTAATGAAAGCAGAAACCCTTCCCCTTTACACCGATGGTAGTTACATCTTGAAGTAAATCCCACATCACCGCACTGTGATCACTGTCACTTAGTGGTTCCTGTAGCTGAAGATTTTAATGCATGACTAATCACTGCTGATAAATCAGGAGTATTACTCCTAGGGATGCCTCTTGAACATTTTGTTGTAGAAAGCAATCATCTATATTGTCGACAAAAGTCTTACTACTGCGCAAATGACTAACCCACAAGTTCCAGTCTATACTGGGAAGTTAAAACTCCCCATTATGAGACATCATGATTTATAGCCCCACACTATTTCTTTGTAGAGTTGTTTGTTGTACTCATCAAAGTCATTAGGCCTATAATAAACTCCTACTCTCATTGTTCTTTTCCGAGTGCTTATGTCACACCAAACTGACTTAGCATTGCACTTTCGATGTCAAGTCGATGCACTTCCTTAGCACACAATGTACTCACCGACTTCCAATTCAGTATTCCTTATAGCTGTGTGACACAATGTCTCTGATATTCCAACAATATATATCTCTTTGATGTCTTGACCAGCATTTCAAATTCATCAAATTTATTTACTATACTTCTAGCACTGGTGTACATGCAAGTATACATGCATCTGTTCTTACTGTTAGTTACCCTAAAACAGTCCATTATTTACTTGTTTCAAGATGACTTTAAGGAGTCTTTGAAATGTCCAGCAACCAGATTGTGTTATAATGGGGAATTTTAACTTCCCAGATATTGACTGGAACTTGGATCCCAAAATAGAGAGAGAGAATACTAGAAACCGCACAGCATTTAGCAGTCACCGACTTGATTGTGTGAAATTGCTCATCTGCCAAAAACCACAGTAAAACAAGAGAAGTGATGGGGAGTAAATCTATTTTTCAGCGGGGTTTATCTTTTTATTGCAGCTTAGAAGAGCATTATGACAGTGGATAGTGAATTTATTCGGCTTCTGTACTAAAACAGCATTTCTCCCTTTGTGATGACATCAAAGCATAACAAGCAAATATTTTCTAAGAATACTTTTTGAGCAGCCCGTGATTCATAATGTGTTAGCTTTGTATTGTTAGAAATATTGCAGTTTTGTGAAGAAGACACATTTCAAGAAACAATCCATTATTCATAGCGGATTATTTTTTTTTCTTCTTTTGCACACCAGTTTTCAAGGTTTATAACGCAGCTATAAATAGAAATATTAAATATTTTCTTGAAATTTTGTTAGAAGATCAATATACATCCAAGGAAACTGCTGTTTCGATATTGTTCCCGAAAAACAATTACAATACAGCAAACTTTTTTTTAATACCAAATGTGCAATGCAGTGCTATCAGTTTTACACCAGTTTTTCTCGTTTCCAAAAGATGAATTTCCCTGATTTTCTATTAGTAGGTGCAATACACATTGAAGAAAAGAAATATGATCTTTTTGCCTTTCAAAAACAGTTGTTGCTACTGTTTCGCTTTATTGCTTATGTCAACTAACAGTAGCTTGCGTTTGCCTTTTGTTTGTTTTTCTTTGACTTCTCGATGTAGCTGTACCAGCTGTACCGAGGAAGTTTGTGATGTAATCCAACTGTTTTTCTCATGTTCCGCTCCAAGTAAACAATTTTGCTCTATAAACAGAAACTCCCGCTCCAAAACAAACAAATGAATCAAGTATCGTGTTTCATAAGCCCTAGACTAATTAGGGTGGGTTTAGAAAAATAACAGAAAAAGGCCTAAAAAAAAAAAACATACACACTCGATGTCACATTTTTGTCATTTGCATGAAATTCAATAGAATTTTTGAAAATTGAAGAAAACAGTTCTGGCTTACCCTATAGCAAATTTCAGCTGTGTCCATAGAGTAAAAATTATAGAATTTATTAGTTGACCTTTGAACTGGTTCCACTGGACCCATGGAGATAAAAATATGGTTAACAAAACATTTTTTCTAATGATCAACATATCAATACCAGCAACATTCAGATGGAAGACTTTTCTTTGATGCTGCTTTTATGAATCTGCTGGTTGGAATTCCAAATTTATCTTTCTTAAATAAATCACAGCCATAATGTCTATTATCTTTAATTTTGGTTTCTTTAAAGGAGAGCAAGAACTTAAAGACCCTTGTGAATTGTGAAACAAGTTGGGAGGAAAATCCTTCTAGACTCCCTCCTTCCCAATTTTACAGTTGTTTTACACACATCAAATTCAGCAACAATTCTTTTTTGAGACTAGCCTTTATTGGGTATTTACAGAACATCCAACTTAGTTTTCATAGAGATAAGAATACTTTTTTCTCATCCACACTTCATTAATTTACTGGTGCAACTAACCTCTAACACATAACTAACCTCTCAGTAAAACAATTTAACAGGTGGGCATGGGATACTACACTAGCCACAAGCATGCTGGATCGGAGCCCATGGCACATTACAATGGACTCCAATTGTTTATTACCTACAGTACAATGTACTGTAGGCAACAAACAATATGTATGTTTTATAGAAGATTGGGGGGCATCAGATAATTGGAGTCAGTTAAGAGAGCTTCTACTATATGCTGTAACTAAACTACATACTCAGGTGTTAAATGATGGTATGCACTGACTGAATTCTAGTTATATATAATTTCCACAGCTTGAAGCTTTCTGCCCTACATTATTATGGTTTAAAATTTCCTACACGTCTCAGCATGAGGTGTAGGAAATTTGTGAAATTAATTCACATTTGGGATGTCAGCTCTTTCACAAGGAGTTCCTAGTCACCCACTGATGTGGGGACAAGTATTTCAGAAAATTCGTTGTATTGGTGATGGCATTCTATTGAGAATAAGTAATCAGCATTAGCTTTAGTAGAGGCATTTGATGCAAGAAAGCAAGCTTATGCAGCATCAGCCAACAAAAAAAAAAAAAAAAAAACCCACTTCACCCCTCTGTTCGTCTGAAATACCTGTCCAGCTGTTGTTATTTGTTATTTAGTTTTTAGGAGCATTAGCAACTAAGGCCATATTGCTCCGGGATATGCGGTGGTCATCCCTGACCTTTCCGCATCCTCCGTATTTGGTGGTGACGGGCTCGAACCCCGGTCTAATCAAGAAGCGTGTGCTACGCACTGCTGCTCCTTCCCACCTGGCTACGGAGGCGCCCCCCTGTCCAGCTGAGCCTTAAACTTATTTAGGCTATCAACTTCCACAACAAGGGATGGAAGTCTGTTCCACCAACCACCCACTGGCTAAAGGCAAATTTCTGCACGTCTATCCTACATCTGTCTTTCCTCAATTTGAATTTATGCTCTCTCAGGTGATTATTCTGAGCAAGAGGAAGAATCCCATCAGCATTGATCATGCTGAAACCATTCAAGGCTTTATACACCTCTATCAGATCACCTCGCTGGTGCCTAGTCTCCAGACACTGTAATTTGCAAAACTTAAGCCTTTCTTCGTAAGAGCACCCCTTTGTTCCATTCACTAATCTTGTTGTTCTTCTCTGTACTCATTCCAGCAGCTCTACATCCTTCTTGAAATGAGGCCTCCAGACCTGTATACAGTACTCTAGGTGTGGCCTGACCATTGCCTTATACAAGGGAATAATCACCTCCTTATCCCTGCTAGAAAAATTTCTATATATCATTGACAATACACAATGAGATACTCTTGCAGCCCATCTGCACTGCTCAGAGAACTTCATATCTGCCTGTACAACCAGCCCCAGGTCCCTTTCATTCTCTACCACTGTCAGTGTAGTACCACAGAGTTGATACGTTGCTCTGGGGTTGCTGTTTCCCCATATGTAGTACTTTATATTTGACAATGTTAAACTTCATTTGCCACCTCTCAGCCTATCTGCTCAACCTTTCCAGTTCCTGTTGCAGCAGCAGCATAGTGTCAGTAGTGTCCTTCACAACCCTGCCAACCTTCGTATCGTCTGCAAACTTGGACATTAAGCTTGATATACCATCATCAATATCATTTATAAATACAGAAAACAATAATGGACCCAACACTGAACCCTGAGGGACTCCCACTAATAACATTAGTCCACGATGAGCAGTGTCCATTGATTACCACTCTCTGTCTTCTCTCCCTCAACCACCCCTTTATCCATAGCAGCAATTTGTCTCCAATGCCACACTGCTCCAATTTGTGCAGCAGTCTTCCATGCGCAACAGTATCAAAAGCCTTTCTAAGATATACAATATCAAAGTATATAACATCCAAGTATATAATATCAAAGTTATTGCCTGCATCTAGTTCTTTTATGACTGCATCATAGTATCCAATCAAATTGGTCAGGCAAGACTTCCCCTTAACAAAACCATGCTGTATCCGAGCTATAAGTGAAGTCTTGTCTAGATGATCCTGCAGTGCTTCTTTAACCAGTGCCTCCATTCATTTTCCTGGAACAGAAGTTAAACTCACAGGTCTATAATTACTTGTGTCAGCCTTTGATCCTCCTTTGTGAATTGGGGTCACATTTGCACATCTCCAGTCTGTGGGTACCTCCCCTGAGTCCAAGGAAGCTCTCATAATTATGGCTAAGGGTTTGCTTACTTCCTTTGCTGCCTCCTTTAATATAACTGGATAGATCCCATTCACCCCAGGTGCCTTTCTTGTGTTTATCTTCAACAATTTCTCCTCCACTTTACTCTCAGTTATTACAAGATTCTCTAGCTTACTGCCAGAGTTGAGTACACCTCTGGCATTCCCCTCGCTGAATAACTGCTCCTGTGTGAATGTCAATGCAAAATATTCATTTAGTTTGTTAGCTACCTAAGCAGGATCATCAACAGTTGACCCATTGATATCAAGTGGGCCAATCTGATTCATCCCCTTCCTTCTAGAGTTCACATAAGTAAAGAAGTCTTTGCTGTTTTTCTTTGCATCCCTTGCCAAAGATTTCTCGTAATCTGCCTTCACCTGCCTAATCTCCTTTGGTTACAGATCAACTTGTATCTATCATAGGCTTCTGTGTCACGTGTTAATTTGTATGTATACCATGCATTTTTCTTCTCTGCCATATGTCTCATTAGTTCATCTGACATCCATTTAGGCCTAAACCTTGAACAATATTTCTTAGTTGGTATGTAAAGCCTAGTAGCTTCCAAGATAAGTTCTTTGAATGCTTCCCATTTTGAATTTGCTGTTGGTAACATCATTAGTTGGTCCCACTGTATAGAATTTAAATACTGTCTCAGACCATCGTAGTCGCCTTTACGAAAGCAATAACCCTTCCCTTTACCCATAATGGTAGTTACCTCTTTGAGTAAATCCCACTTCAGAACACTGTGATCACTGCCACCTAGTGGTTCCTTTATCTTCAGATTCTGAATGCATGAAGAATCACTACTGATAATCAAATCAATAATACTTATTTGAAGTTTAAGAGCAGAGCAACCTTTTATGAAGAAATTCAAATTTGAGATGTAATACAATGGCACCTTTATTCATTTTGCACATAGCTCTAAAATTTAATTAACACTTTTGACACATTCTATGACACGAGAAGAGCCACTGACTAATTACTTGAAGAGTATATATTAAAAAGATATAACTCTATATAATTTTAGAGCTATGTGTCTTTGTTTGATTATCACTGTAAAAAGGACTGTTACACAATCAAAGCATTGGGTATTTAAGACATTTAGAAAATTATTAGAATCAATTGCTTTGCATTCCAAGAATTCATTAGTGCGCTTATAAAAAGTTTTTAAATTTATCAATAATAAAAAATAAAAAAAATCCCAATTTTTTGGAAATTTCTAATATGGCTATAAAGTGATGTGAATAGGATCATAAGAATGAATCTCCTTATAAGAAAGATACAGTCAGTCCACGTATATCACAACAGTTGTTTTCCTAGAAACCCTCGTGCAATGCAAAATCGTGCAATATAAACAACAGGCCCTATGGGAAAAATAGGGTTAGGTGCCGACCACCCAAGATTGAACACACATTTGTAACCAAAACATTACCAAACACAATAAATTACCGTAATAAAATACGTAAGTATTTTATTACGACTATTATGTAATAAAATATTGCTAATGCTTTTGCTTCTATCATAAGCAAACTTGTTTTTTGTTTGATTTTCTATCCAAACAGAAGACAGCTGTTCCATCTCTTCCAATTCTTTGTGTCTTAATCTAATGGATTTTAATTACACTTGAGTTGTTCCTGCTATGAAAATTGTTATTTTCTCTGCATTCTTTGTAATTCTCAGCGTTTCACAATTTCATATTTTTTATCTATCGACAGAGGCAGACTGGCCATTTTGGCCATAAACGCTAGTATG
The DNA here is from genome assembly GCF_048544385.1 of Mastigoproctus giganteus. Taxonomy (NCBI): domain Eukaryota; kingdom Metazoa; phylum Arthropoda; class Arachnida; order Uropygi; family Thelyphonidae; genus Mastigoproctus; species Mastigoproctus giganteus. The sequence goes on along the minus strand of NC_143577.1, from coordinate 115,028,905 downwards.
AGGCCACTACAAATTTTCCCCGGTAAGAATTTTTGACCCAGTCCGCCTCTGTTTATCGATATTGCTTTTCTTTTTCTCTCTGAATCTGTAGTGTCTTCACCAGGATGCTTCCTTTTCACACCTTTTAAGTATTTTACTCATTTTTAGGGAATAGAGCACAATTACAAAATGAGGAGGCACGCTTGATACACATAAACAAAGCTGCATGTGTGTAGCAACTGAATAAACAACACCGTAAAGGCAGAGATACACTATTAACATCTCACATTTTACTAAAGCACATTTCTGGGGGTTACTACCATAAAACAATAAAAACAATTTCCAGTTGCATTCCTGCTAGTGGAATCTGTTATAAACTTGGTAGTAAACTCGATCTAATTGCATTTGCGATAATACTGATAGCTGCAAATGTGTGGGTTTTTACGTTATTATGGTGAAATGCGTTTCCCCTTCACTGATATAAAAAACATAAATGCATTTTCAGAATCTTCTTTTCATTCCTATTGTGTTGCGTTCAGTTGGGGTGATTCCGTGTCCAACTGCCATTTCTTGTAAACACAAAGGCGAATCGTGCATAAGCGAATTCGGTTCGTGTTATATACGATATCGTTCCCCTATTTATAAATCATGTATGATTGAATTTGTGTAGTGTAAACATGTGTTATACGAGGACTGACTGTATACCTAATAACTCTTCAGATTTAGTTGTAAGTTTTCTGATAATTGGATGTATCTTCCAATTTTCTGATAATTTTAATTTTCTTCTGTTTTTCTGAGTTTTGGTAAAGTTATTGTTATTTTTTCAAATATATTCATTTACCTGGGGATAAAAAATTTATTTTAATACATGGAGAAATTATTATTTACTTTTTATTTAAAGTGTTCCTTGCCACGTAATGCTTAATGGATAGGGTCTAACTTATAATAGTTAGGATGTAACGTGAAAAATTTGTTATTCAGATACAAATAATGAAAAAAGCAAGTATTATCAACAAGAATTAAGGGATGCATATACAAATATTTTCCTTCTGTATTCTGCAGGATGTGCTGATATGACATTAATATATTGCTTGGAAGGAAAAGTGATATCACAATTGATAAATGATAATCATAAAACACAAATAACACGTTAATATCAAGAAAAAAAAAATATATAAAGTGCATGAAGTATTTTTTTTTTTTTATGACAGTGGAAATGCTAATTTCAATGTTATGCAGGCAGAAACAAAGGTTTGTAAAAGCCAATACTATGTAACTTAAACTATGGCAATCATTAATTAGTTATCACCTATATGGAAGAAAAGTCAGGGAATGCTGTTCAGTGCTAGAATACAATTCTGAAATGCTCAGACTAAAGGTTAATCTCTTAAAAATTAAAAAAAAAAAATATTCTTCTTTTCTCTTCTATTTCTAAAAGTTAACAGGCATGGAAATATATATAAAAATCAGATCTGTGTTTGGTAATGCTAAAGAGACTCATTTTGGCTAAAACGTTCATATATAGCTGATATTTTCTTTTGAGTTTACTTAAATACACAGCTACATTAAAAGTGACAATTTTCCTTCTTTATTCTGAAAATCACACTGAAGATTAGCAGTGATGTAGAGAGTTTCAATACTGTAACAATGGTAAGTTGCTACAATGGATAAAAGGATGGTTAAGTGGGAGAAGACAGAGGGTGGTAATCAATGGGTGCTGCTCTTCGCGTACTAATGTTATTAGTGGAGTCCCAGAGGGTTCGGTGTTGGGTCCACTGTTGTTTTGTATATTTATCAATGATATTGATGAAGGTATATCAGGCTTAATGTCAAAGTTTGCAGATGATACAAAGGTTGGCAGGGTTGTTAATGACAGTAATGGCAGTGTGCTACTGCAACAGGATCTAGATAATTTGGGCAGATGGGCTAAGAAGTGGCAAATGAAGTTTAACCTTGACAAATGCAAAGTACTGCATATGGGTAGAAGTAACCCCAGAGAAACGTACCAACCTGGGAGTAATTGTGTAGTCAGATATGAAGTTTTCTGAGCAATGCAGACAGGCTGCCAGGGCAGGTCATGGGGTTTTGTCAATGATATATAGGAATTTTGCTAGCAGGGAAAAGGTGATTGTCCCTCTGTATAAGGCAATGGTCAGGCCAAGCCTTGAGTACTGCATACAGGTCTGGAGGCCTTATTTTAGGAAGGATGTAGATTTGCTTGAGTGTGTACAGAGAAGGGCAACAAGATTGGTGAGGGGAATGAAGGGATCCTGTTACCAAGAGAGGCTTAAGTTCTGCAAACCGCAATGGCTGGAGACTAGGCACCTGCACGGTGATCTGATTGAGGTGTATAAGGCCTTGAATGGGTTGAGCATGCTGAATTCTGATGGGATTCTTCCACTTGTTCAGATTATGAACCTCAGGGGGCATAAATTCAAATTAAGAAAGGACAGAGGTAGAATAGATGTGCGGAAATTGCCTTTAGTCAGCGGGTGGTTAACTGCTGGAAAAAACTTCCATCTGTCATTGTGGAAGTTGATAAGTTGAATAAATTTAAGGAGGAACTGGACAGGCATTTGGAGGGAATGGTGTGATTTTTTTTTTTGGCTGATGCTGCATAAGCTCATACACTTGCTTTCTTGTATCACATGCCACTACTACTGCCTGTGCAAATGACATTGCACTGCACTCTATTCCCTGCTGCTACAATCTTTCATAACAGATCACACAATCCATAGCAAACTCCAAATGGAAAGTGTGTGGTTTTACAATAGAAGCACAGGGCACAAAAATAACAGTGGTATATTTAAACAGAACTGAATGAATTTAACCTTAAAGCTGCATGGTTAGTAACTTCTTAATAAAAGTTTCTGATAATGGCAACAATCAATGATGTTTTTCAGTGGGAAAAAAATTATGATTTATCACAAATTTATCTTCTTAATATAGTAACCACATTTTGGATGAGAGGGTAATCTGTCCAGTAATGTTGGCAGTAGCAGGTAAGGAAACTTTTGAAAAGCTTAATTATTTTCCATTAAAAACCTCAAAGTAACAACAGACTGGTTCAGAAGGAAAGAAAATGGAAGGAAAATATAGATCAAATGCATGGAGAAGTTACTGACGTGCCATCACAATTAGCATTTACATCAATATATATATATCTTTTCTTTCTTTTCTTCAATACATCTTTTCTTTCATGTTAAATTAGTCAAGTAAACAATATTTTCTACAAGCAGGAATTTAATTTCAGCAATTATTTTCTGATAATGACTGAAATGTGAAAACATTTTACTTACATGTCTTCTAAATAAATCTGCATGGATCAGGAGACCTGCATCAGTGTTAGCTATATGTCGAATAACATCATCAATGCTCCATTCAGAAGGATTCTGACTTGGTTTTTCCAAAAGTGTAGTAGTTGAACTTGCTAATAAAAGATGGGTAAGATTTAAGTCAATAAAGAGATTATTACAGAGAAAAGTACACCAAACATTCAAAAATATTAAAATGAAATTATATAAACAGGAATTTTAGTATTCCTCTAGTGAAGTTTTTGGGATCTGCATTACTGATTATTTTTTAATGGGAGAAGTATATCTGGAAAAAATTCTCTATGGCTCCATCTTTGTGTAAAAAGCATACCTCATGCCCAAACTCTGGTGATATTTTAAGTTTTGGTTTCTCTTCAATTTGGCCTAATCTGCTACCATGAGATTTGGTCATAAGGTAGGTGGATTTTTGATTTGATTTAATTTAATTTTTTTTAGATAACAAGGCAGCTTTTAATGAAAACGCGATTCTTATTATCTGTTTGTGTCAGAACAAAGAATAAAATTTTAAAATGTATCATTTTTAATTATTCCTCAGAAGAATTTATTCAGTTGAGTCTTGAAATGTCACTGTGATATTAAGTACTTGTACTGTGGTGGTTATTTTGTTTTCTTGCAATTGTTTCAACAAATTTAGGTAACAATTGCACTCAGAATAATAATGTCTGTCCTTTTCAAAAATATCATTTGCTATGAATAAGCATATACCATTCCCATTTCAAATAAAAAGTGGTTTAGCTGAAATGGGAGGTGGGGGGGAGTAGCAGGGAAATGCCAGATGGATGCATAAAATGAAAGAGGATAAGATGGTGCAAAAAACATTTGTAGGCCAATATATATTAACTACTACATATAAAGTGGAAATTGTAGATGAAAGAGTGATACAAGGTACAAATGATTAACAATGGGGCCACAACACGAATGACTCCAAGTTTTTGCAAATTATTTCTAGCTAGTGGTAGCAAGGGTAGGGGGATCTAGTATTATTTTGACTATTTTGCCATGTTCCATTGGTGGGTTGGTTTGAACTAGTTGTTTGTCTGCAATTTATTGCTCTACATTTTTTGAAAATGGAAAAAGAAAAGGGTTGGTTTGCTACAAAAACATCTGAGCTACTATTACTGTTCTTAGATAGATTAGTATCAATAGTGGCAAATGATTTAAGAAAGCAAGCTGATATAGCATCAGCAAAAAAAAAAAAAAAAACGCCTAACCATCCCCTCCAACAGTTTGTCTAGTTCTTCCTTGAATTTATTCAGTCTGGCTCACACCTGGTGAGTAGGGCTTGGCACACCCAGGGTCCTCAGCTGGATATCATCATTCTTCACTTTCTTGGTGATTCCTTTCTAATTCTGACTCTCTCTCTCTCTCTTCCCCCCAAGGGTAACTCAGGAATTTTTTTTGGCTGGTGCAGCATAAGCCTCAGGCTGCCTTGCACCATATGGCTAATGCTAATACTATCCACTTCCACAACATCAGAAGGAAGCTTGTTCCAGCAATCAACCACCCATTTGCTAAATGCAAACTTCCACACATCTATTCTGCAATTATCCTTCCTCAATTTGAATTTATGCCCCCTCTGTCATAGTCTGAGCAAGAGGAAGAATCCCATCAGCATTGAGCTTGCTCAATCCATTCCAAGCCTTATCCATCTCAATGAGGTCGCCTTGCAGGTGCCTAGTCTCCAGATGCTGCAATTTGCAGTACAGTCAGTTCTGCTATAACATGCATTTTTGCAACACAAAATTGCTCCACTGCAACTGATATATTAGGGAACAAAGTATAACATGATTTTTGCTTTGGCTCATGTGCAATTTCGTCTGCGAGTAACACCAGGTGAATACAAAACCCGGCATCAAGCTGAACTTAGCAACTTACACAGTAAAACATACAAGTTTACGAAGATTAAAAAATGTCAAATGCGTGAGAGCTATATTTCCCATTTACTGTAGTTGTATTGGTCAGAGACACACTGTTGTCATTCGCTGTATTCACAAGATAACACGTGATATTATAGGCTGACACGTTTTCAGGAGTTCACATTTTTCTGTTTGAACAGAAATTTTGGGAGGCGGGGTAGCATGAGCGGAGGAGCATATTTCTGGAGGTCACTACCATAAAACAATAAAAATGATTAGATTTTCTGTTAATGCAATCTAATTATAAATGGGTAGTAAACTCAATCTTATTACATTTGTAATAATACCAATAGCTGGAATTCTGTCGGTTTTTATGTTATTATGGTGAAATGTGTTTCCCTTTCCATGAAATTTTTAATCATATAAAAAAACAAATAAATTTTCAGAATCTTCTCTTCATTCCAATTTTTTAAGCTTCGTAAGCTTGTTACTCCGTGTATCACTTGTGCAATTTATGCGTGCCATGTTTTCGTTATTGATTACTTATCTTTTTTTACTGTTTTAAATTTTACAATCCAAAAAAAAAAAAAAAAAAAAAATCACTGAACAGAAATATCAATTAGTATGTATATATTAACAGTGCTATATTTAGCGTAATATTTATTTATTAGAAATTTAAGATGTTTAAACTTGTTAGCAAATGGGTTTCTAACTTTTTTTTTTGAGTGCTCTGTCCCTATCCCTATTTTTTCCATAAGCCCTGTTGTTTTTAATAGGCGAAATACTATAACGCGGAGATTTTTAGGAACACATGTACCATATTATAGCAGAACTGACTGTACTGAAGCCTTTCTTGGTAAGAGCACCCTTTGTTCTCATAAATTTTGTTACCCATCTGTACCTGCTCCCAGCAGCTCTAGATCCTTCCTAAAATGAGGCCTCCAGACCTGTATGCTATATTCAAGATGTGGTCTGAGTATTGCTTTATACAATGGAATAATCACCTCCTTATACCTGCTATCAAAATACTTGTATATCATAAACAAAACCCCATGTGTGGTCTTGGCAGCCTGTTTGCAGTGCTCAGAGAATTTCATATCTGATGGTACAATTAACCCCAGGTCCAGATTGCTAATTTGGCATCATGAGGTAGATCATCTCTCCTATCAATGTGGCTTAGGATTCTGCAAAAGTGGACGTCAAATTCAGATTAAGAAGGGAATAAAGCATCTGCCGAATCTGGAAGAGGACTGGATGAGGATTATACCTTTATATAATAAAAGTCAGACTTTTATTATATAAGGTATTTGATATATAATCTCACTGCTGATAAAGCCCGACACTTAACGAATTGGTGTATATCACATTATTTTTTATTATTGCTAACTTTTATATGATCCAAGTTTAGTTCTAATGCATGCAACTCAGTTGTATGTATATGCTACTTTCTCATGGAATCTGGATGGATGTTATTTTAAGTAAAAGGACAGGTAGCACAGCTGACTCCCACGTGATTCTGACTTAGAGGCATTTGTGTGCACTGGCAAAACATTAGAATATTCTGCTTTAAGTGCTGCAAAAAGTTGCTGGTGGCGTGGTAGCCTTCTTCCAGGTAGAAGTCACAAGTTGGAAGATTGGCATACCAGAGAAAACCGTTGGCAGTCCAAAGTTATCATCATGGCTCAAAGTCTGATGTCAGACTTTGAGCCATGATGTGATTTTAATTTAAAAGAATACTACAAAGACAACTGATCATGTCGAAAAGAAAGAGATAGCTCATTTGCTTCAACATAAAGGCTTTGTACAGAATGCTCCCGTTGCAGTGCAGATGTCCTGGATCTAAACACTGGTGCACTATCTCTAACAGAAGCATAAACTTGGGAACCAATAATCAAATTTAGAACATACAAAAACTTGGTACAGTAGTAAGGTACAGCAGTACATGAAGCAGTACAGCTTATACATGAAGACACTCATTGGGTGCAGACTGCTGTACCCTAAGCTTAAACAATCCACAAAAGGGCACAAGAATGTTTAAATCCTGTAGCATACCTTTGTCCTTAACTGATGAAATGTTAGCTTCTTGTCAAAAGTAAGTCCTATAAATTGATTTCTGCTAACCAGAATGTAATCTTCATTCAGGGTCAGAATGAAGATTATAAACTTCACTTGCTTCAAAAGTGTACACAAATGGTCTTCCATGATGACAATCTGAACCCAGCCAATGTCCAAGATAATCAAGTGTTTCTTTTGCAGTTACCTTTTAATTAACTTCATATTACACAAATGACAAAATCTAGCAAAATCATCAACATGGACAGCACTGTTTACTGCTGCTGGAAGTTGTTCTGTAACAGATTGTTTTGATAGCAAAAAACATTACACTTAGTACAGATCCCATGGATCCGATAAAGGAGCTTCAAGTCGTCTGCATAACTGATAAATTCTGTTTACTGGTACAGGAATGGGTGGATGGCAGCCGTAAAGAGGAACACTGAAAGAACTCCGTCCTGGGGAACACCTACACAAACTTTCCTTGTGAATGATTTTTTATTCGCAGTTAAGTGAAAGACCCTGGTCGTAAGCAGCGACTTCAAGAATTTCAGTATATTGCCTTTGATCAGTATCCCTCCTGCAAAGTTGCAGGAGGGGCTGGATGTCTATGCTCTCGAATGCAGACTGGATATCCAGATAAACAATTGCCATCTTAGCCCTATCTTGTAGAGCCCCCAGAATAGTGCTGGTGGTTGGTAATGATGGACTTGCGTTTCAAGGCATAGCGAATTAGATGGTGACTCACATGCCAGAAATTGGTTGGTTAGGATGGAAAGAAGGCACTTCTCCATGACTTTTAGGAGACATGAGGCTTTCATTATTGCCCTGAATTGTGTAACGGAGGTTGCTCCTTGTGTTTTGGTGAATGGTAGGACAATATATTGGTACCAGGTTGTTGGGAAACTTTGCATTGTGAGGATTCCATTAAGGATTCCTAGGAGTACATCAATGATGAAAACATTAATGCTCTTAAAGTTGAATTGTGGGACCCCATCATATCTGGTGCAAGACGACGGTGAGATATCATTGATGGCCTGGATAAGCTCTCTTTTTGTAATGATGATGGAAGCAAGTGCATCTCACTGAAAACTGTTGTGAATGCTCTTAAGGTCTGATGCTGACTTTGGCTTAAATCTTATAATGTAGTCTAGCAATTTGATCAGATTAAGTTGTTGAGGGAATTCATCATACCTTACCTTAAATGGTGCCTAACAATTAACAAAATTAAATTATACGTGAAAATTGGAAGAATATTTTCCACAGGTTAACAAAAGAGGGAAAAAAAAAAAAAAAAAAAAAAAAAGGAAAGTGAAAAATCAATCACACCACATATTCCCAGGTGGTCACCCTTCCCATTACTAACCGTACCTAATGCTGCTTACATTCGGTGATTGCTCGAGAACTGCAGCATTTAGCCTAGTATAACTGATTGCTCAAAGAGCCTGTAATGTGTTTACTTATGGCAATGGTCGCATTTTTGTTGAGTTTTTTGTTAATCCATGAATGCAAGTTACTCCCATCTGAAAACTGCCTGGAGCATGCCTAAAGAAGTTTCACTTCAAAAAAGCATGTGTCACACGGAGGGTGGGCTTCAAGCATGTACAGGCAATCCCATATAACATGGTACTTGTACAACACAGTTTTGATAAATTGCGGCAATCCTTTTGCCTTATGTTTAATTACGGCTATTGATAAATTGCGACAATCCTTGCACATGGTTAGAGAATTATGGAAAACCTCACATAACACGGTATTTTTGAGCTTTTGTGGGAGGAAATCCTGCTAATACGTTGGATGTAATTTTTCAACATTTCCATTCTTTTTTGTGAATCCCCGTAGTTGACTTGTGCGTGTTTGAGACTATAAAAAATTGTGACTTTGAAGCATGCAATTTGGACCTTTTAAGGTTTTCATAAGGTTATTTTGGTTTTTATTTGATCATTTATAAATTTTTCAGGGTATGTGTTACTAAACTTTGTTCTTAAGAACTGTATTGGAATAATTTATTTGTTGTGGGTTAAATTCCAGCCCTAAATTATGCCTAAGGAAAGTAAAAAAGCACCACTCAAAAGAATCTATTTCTCTAGAATCAAAGGTACAAATTTTGGTTCATCTTAAAAGGGGGGAAATGTATCATACATTGAAAAAAGCTTAAATTTAAATGAAGCAACAATCCAGCCCATAAAGAAAAACGAACAGAGAACTAGAACTGCTGTTTCTGCAGGACTTTCATTTCCACAAATATGAAAGCTTGTCCTCGAGCACCAATAAATGAGAAAATGGAAAAAGCACCCAGTTTTGGATTGATGATAGCAGTAAAAAACGGATCCCATTACATGACAATGTAATTAAACAAAAGGCACTACAAATTTATAACCATTTAAAAGAAAATGGAGAATCTTTTCTTAACCAGGAGTTTTCAGCCAGTAAAGCTGGTCTGAATGATTTAAAAACTGCTTCTCATTACATAACATAAGAAATGAAGGGGAAAGTGCATCAGCTGATAATGAAGCTTCCAAGATGTATGCAGAGGAATTTCAAAAAATTATTGAAGAGCACAGGTACACACCACATAAAGTTTTCAATGCCGATGAGATAGGTCTTTGGCGTAAAAAAATGCCCAATGGAATGTTTATATTAGAACTTTGATCAAAAAAAGAGAGAGAAAATTGCACCAGGTTTTAAGGCATCAAAAGATTGCATAACATTACTTATGTGCAGTAACACATCAGGAGATTATATGATAAAACCTATGCTAGTTTATAGATCCTCCAATCCTTGTGCAATGAAAGGCATAAATAAAAATGCGTTACTGGTATATTGGAAAGCAAATAAAAATCTTGGGTAACTACCAATTTATTTAAAGAATGGTTTCTAAATTGTTTTGTGTCCAGCTGTGGAAAACTATTTAAAGCGGAAAAATCTAGATTTCAAAGTTTTATTACTATTGGATAATTTGCCAGGTCATCCAAAAGTTGAAGTAATGTTCCTATTACTTGTTGTTGTTTGGTTTTTAGGAGCATTAGCAACTAAGGCCATATTGCTCCGGGGATATGCGGTGGTCATTCCCTGACCTTTACACATCCTCTGTATTTGGTGGGCACGGGCTCGAACCATGGTCTAATCAAGAAGCGTGTGCTACGCACTGCTGCTCCTGCCCACCTGGCTATGGAGGTGCCGTTCCTATCACCTACTTTTTTTTAATTCAGCCATTAGATCAAAACATCATATCTATCTTTAAAACTAATTACATCAGAAAATCATTACAATGGATTCTGGAAAAATCTGATTCTGAATCTATTAAAGTGATGGAAGCATGGAAACAATTTTCAATTGTGGACTGTATCAGAATCATAGCTTTATCGCTCAAAGAAGTAAACCATAAACATTAAATGTGTGTTGGAAAAATGTATGGCTAGATATGGTTTGGTTGAACTGGTAGCAACTTTCACTACTGAAGACGTTCAAGAATTACTGGTAGAAAAAAAGGCAAGTGAAGTGGATTTGGTGGAAATGGCATCGGAGGTAAACCAAATCAATTCAGAGAATGATAGCATGGATGAAAATTCTGAAGTTCCAAATTTTACACTAAACAGCATATGGGAAGGAATAAACTTAGCCGAGGAATTAGAATCTCATTTTTTGAAGGCAGATCCTTCGAATGAAAAGAGCACAATGTTCAAAAGGGAACTTCAAAAATGCTTAGCTCCATACCATGAAATCTACAAACATCTATCAAGAAAAAGCAGACAAACTCAGATTACTGATATTGTAAAGAGAGCAGAGGATATACGAAATCTAGATGCTACACAAAGAAAGTTCAGAAGGTAAAGATATTCTGCAGCAGAGAAAATGTTCTCGTTTGATTGTGCTTAGCGGCAATGAAGAGGAAGAAAATGAAATGAATGTACATTATCTGATATACATGTGTTACAATTTGTAAGACTGTTCAGTTATCACCATTTTTAATAAAAATTAAGTTTTCGATAGTTAAAAAAAAAAAAAAATGTGCATTTTTGTTAGCTTTTGGAACATAAACCCCCTTTTTATACTGGTTCTTAGTCCGATATAACACAGTTTCGTACTACACAAGATTTTTTAGTAACCTAACTACCGTGTTATATGAGGGATTACCTGTATTTTTTCACAGTCCCCCATATTAATGCACTACTCCATAGGATATCACACATCAGGAGAGTTTGTTTCTACAGGATGGGATACACTTAAATAAAAAAGGGTGCCAAAATATTTGCTATTGAGGCAATGTTAGGTGGGTCTGAAAACTGCTAGCTTGGTTGGATTCACAGTTTGTTTGTTTTGTTTTGGTTTTTTAGGAGATGCGGTGGTCATTCCCTGACCTTTCCGCATCTTCTGTATTTGGTGGTGACGGGCTCGAACCCCGGTCTAACCAAGAAGCGTGTGCTACGCATTGCTGCTCCTTTCCACCTGGCTACGGAGGTGCCAGGATTCACAGAAGCCGCAGGCAGAGGTGAAAGTGATTCTTGCAATGATTCTATTGGTATGAGCTGGAAAGCAAGTTGCTTGGGATTTCAGGAAATGCTGGGAGTCATCATGAAACAATAAATACCTGGGCTGTGTTAGGGTAACTAAAAGTAAGAACAGGTGCATGTAAACTTGCAGAACACCAACTAGGAGTATAGTAAATCAATTTGATGAATTTAATGTGCTGGTCAATACATCAAAGGCGGATATTGGTGGGATATCAGAGATGTGGTGTCACACAGATATAAGGAATCCAGAATTGGAATTTGGGGAGTATAATGAGTACAGAAAGAGACAGGTAGGAAGAGAGGAGGGGTTATGCTGTTAGTTAAGAAACACAAAATCAAAGGAAGTGCATCCAGGTAACATAGATGGACAGTGCAATGATGAGTCAGTTTGGGGTGATATGATATAAGCACTGGGAAACCAAAAAAGAGGATAGGAGCTTGTAATAGGCCTAATGACTGTGATGAGTAAAATGAACAACTATACAGAGAAATAGAATGGGCCAGTAAATTACAATGTCTTATAATGGGAGATTTTAACTTCTCAGATATTTACTGGAACTTTTGGGATGGTCACTCGAACACTAGAAATACTTTTGTGGATTTATCGGATGATTGTTTTCTACAGCAGCAAGAAGCAACCAGAGGGAGTAATACTCTTGATCTGATTATTCATGCATTAAGAATTTACAGATGAAAGAACCACTAGGTGCCAGCGATCACAGTGTACCCTTCCCTTCACCCCCGACTACCATTAGGAGTAAAGGTAAGGATTTTTGCTTTTGCAAAGGTGACTACAGTGCTCTCAGAGAATTTGTAAACATTATACACTGGGACCAACTGATGATGTCACAACAGAAAATTCTAAATTGAAAGCATTCAATTATTTAATCTTGGACGCAACCAGGCTTTTCATACCAACTAATGAGACCTATGGCAGAGACGAAAAATGCATGGGATGCATTAGCATTAGTAGAGGCATACAATGCAAGAAAGCAAGCTTATTCAGCATTAGATAACCCCCCCCCATTTCACCCCTCCATTCATTCCAAATGCCTGTTCAGCTCAGCTTAAATTTATTTTGGCTATCAACTTCCACAACAAAAGATGGAAGTCTGTTTCCCCAATCAACCACCCGCTGGCTAAAGGCAAATTTCTGCACATCTATTCTACAACTGTCTATCCTCAATTTGAATATATGTCCCCTCAGGTTCTTAATCTGAGCAAGAGGAAGAATCCCATCAGCATTCAGCTTGCCCAACCCACCTCAATTACACACCTCAATCAGATCAAATGCAATTTACAGAACTTAAACCTATCTTGGTAAGAGCACAACTTTATTCCCCTCACCAATCTTGGTGCCCTTCTTTGTACCCATTCTAGCAACTCTACATCCTTCCTAAAATGAGGCCCTCCAGACTTGTAAATAGTACTCTAGGTGTGGCCTGACCATTTCCTTGTACACCGGGATAATCACCTCCCTGTCCCTATTCTACAACTGTCTTTCCTCAATTTGAATATATGTCCCCTCAGGTTCTTAATCTGAGCAAGAGGAAGAATCCCATCAGCATTCAGCTTGCCCAACCCACCTCAATTACACACCTCAATCAGATCAAATGCAATTTACAGAACTTAAACCTATCTTGGTAAGAGCACAACTTTATTCCCCTCACCAATCTTGGTGCCCTTCTTTGTACCCGTTCTAGCAACTCTACATCCTTCCTAAAATGAGGCCCTCCAGACTTGTAAATAGTACTCTAGGTGTGGCCTGACCATTTCCTTGTACACCGGGATAATCACCTCCCTGTCCCTACCAGCAAAATTCCTATATATCATTGACAAGACCCCATGACCTGTTCTGGCAGCCTGTCTGCACTGCTCAGCAAACTACATATTTGACTGCTTAATTAACTCCAGGTCTTTTTCACTTTCCACTTTCCCGAGTGTACACTGCTCAGAGAACTTCATATTCGACTGCACAATTAAGTCTTTTTCAATCTCCACTACTCTGATGTAGTACCACACAGTCGGTACATTTCTCTTGGGTTATTGCTAACCACATGCAGTACTTTGCATTTGTCAATGTTAAACTTCAGTTGCCACTTCTCAGCCCATTTGCCCAATTTATTTAGAACCAGTTGGACTGGCATACTGTCTTTACTGCAGTTAACAACCCTGCCAACCTTTGTATCATCTGCAAACTTGGACATCAATCCTGATATACCATCATCAATATCATTGATGAATACACAAAACAACGAGCCTAGTACCGAACCATGGGGAACTCCACTAATAACATTTGTCCACGAAGTGCAGTGTCCATTGATTACCACTCTCTATCGCCTCCCACTCAACTATCCTTTTATCCATTGTAGCAAGTTATCCTTAAAGCCATAACTCTCGAATTTGTAAAAACAGTCTTCCATGTGCAACAGCATCAAAAGCCTTCCTGAAATCCAAGTATATGATATCAAAATTATTTTTGACATTCAGTTCCTCTGTGACCACATCATAGTATCCAATCAAATTGCCCATACAAGACCTCCCTTTAACAAACCCATGCTGTGTCTTAACTATTACTGCAGTCTTGTCTAGATGATCCTGCAATGCTTCTTTAACCAGTGACTCCATTATTTTCCCCAGAACACAAGTTAAACTAACAGGTCTATAATTACTTGTGTCACCTTTTGAACCCCCTTTGTAAATTGATGATACATTTACACACCTCCAGTCAATGGGGACCTTCCCTAAGTCCAAGGAAGCTCTCATAATTATGGCTAAGGGTTTGCTTACTTCCTTTACTGCCTCCTTTAATATAACTGGATAGATCCCGTCCACCCCCAGGTACCTTCCTTATGTTTAACTTCAACAATTTCTCCCCCACTTTGTTCCCAGTTATTACAAAATCAGTTAGTTCCCTGTTAGAGTTTGATAAACTTCTGGCATTCCCCAGATTGAATAACTCCTTATGTGTGAATGCAGATGCAAAATACTCATTCAGTTTATCAGTTATCTGAGCACAATCATCAATAGTCAACCCATTTACGTTAAGTGGTCCGATCTGATTCATCCCTTTCCTTCTACAGTTTACATAAGTAAAAAACTCTTTGGTGTTTTTCTTTGCATCCTTTGCCAAAGATTTCTCATAATCTGCCATAAAGTGCCTAACCTCCTTTGTGACTTGATTACAGACAAGCTTATATCTGCTATCTGATAATTTATATGCAACCCATGAGTGTCATTAATTCATCTGACATCCATTTAGGCCTGAACCGTGAACAGAATTTCTCAGTTGGAATGAAAAGACTAGTAGCCTCCAAGATTAAGTCCCCGAAGGCTTCCCATTTAGAATTCAATGTTGGTACCATCATCAGTTGATCCCACTGTACAGAATTTAAAAACTGTTTGAGACCCCTGTAGTCACCGTTACGAAAGCAAAAGCCCTTCCCTTTAGCCTTATGGTAGTTACATCTTTAAGTAATTCCCATTAGATTGTGATCACTGTCACCCAGTGGTTCCTTTATCTGCAAATTCTTAATGCGTGCATAATCTCTGCTGATAAGAAGATCAAAGTATTACTCCCTTTGGTTTCCTCTCGAACATGCTGCTGTAGAAAACTTTCATCCAATACATTCAAAAAAATCTTGCGAGTGATCAATCCACAAGTTCCAGTCAATATCTGGAAAGTTAAAATCCTCCATTATAAGACATTCCGATTTACTGGCCCACTCTATTTTTCTGCACAATTGCTCATTATACTCTTCAGATTCATTAGACCTATAACACACACCTACACACACTTTTCCATTCCCAATGTTTATGTCATACCAAACAGATTCAACATTGCATTGTCCACCAACATCAAGTGGATGCACTTACTTAGATTTTACATGTTTCTTAACTAACAGTATGACCTCTCATTCCATTCTATCTCGTCTATCCCTTCTGTACACATTACACTCCCCAAATTCGAATTCTGCACTGCTTATATCTGTGTGAAACCACGTCTCTGATTTCCAACAATATCTGTCTTTATGTTTTAACTAGCACTCCAAGCTCATCAAATTAATTAACTGTATTCCTAGCATTGATGTAATACATGCCAGTATACATGCACTTGTTTCTACTCTTAGTTACCCTAACACAGCCCATATTTATTTGTTCCACTATGACTCCCAACAGTCCTGGAAATCTCCACTGCCTTGCTTTCCATGCTGCTGCTCATTCTAATAGAAGCAGTGCAAGAATCACTTTTGCCTCTGCCTGCTGCCACTGTTAACCTTTTAGTCTAGGTATCCACCCCCCCCCAAGCTAGCAGTTTTCCAACCCACCTAACACTGCCTCAATAGGATCAGCAAATATTCTTGCACCCTTTCTATTTAAGTGTACCCCATCCCTGTAGAAGCAGTCTCTCCTGTCAACAAGCACAGACCAAGCTGGAAAAAATTTTACCCCTGATATAAATATACATGCATATAAATTATCAGGCGACATGGAAGCCTATGAGAGATATAAGCTGGTCTGTAACCAAATTATAAAGCAGGTTAGGCAGGCAAAGGCGGATTACGATTGAACATCAAAGACTTCTTTACTTATACTGTAGTCTTATACAGTAGACCAGTGGTTTTCAACAGGGTGCCACAACAACATTCCATGGGCGCCATGTAATTTGGGTTTAAGTTACTTAAACTTATATATATTTATTTCATTATAAAAAGGTGTATGGTATCCATTGCACTGTACTTTTTAATTTTATGGTGATCTATAATTGATGTTTATTTAGTACCTCTACATAAAGAATAAAATTATTATATAAGTATATATAATTTGTATTATGAATTGTAATTTTGTTTATAATTACGTTCATCATTATTATAATAACTATCATATAACATATTTTTTAATATGAATTTTTAATATTATGTATATATATACAGAGAGAGAGAGAATCGGTTTATTAAAAGGTCGAAAACTACTGTGTTAGGTATTTCTTTGGCCTAGGGGCGCTGTGAAAAAATTACCGGGACACTAAGGGCGCCGTGAACCAAGAAAGTTAGGGAACCTCTGCAGTAGACTCTTGATTTTCCAGGATAGACAGTAAAAAAAAAATTCCTGGACAATCCAAAAATACAGCAAATCCCCAAGGTATGTAAGAGATACGTTCCAGGACTTATTATGTAAGTCGAGTTTTAACTTGGGAATATCTAATAAAATATTGCTACTATATCCCTGATATGCCAAAATTACAAAAACCATAATATCCCCAGAAGAATGAAGAAAAAATAGTTTTATATCTTTAATTAGTTGAATTAAAAACTTTATCTGGAAAGAGCGGTGAAGCAGACAGAGTGGCACATAAGAAAAAAAAACATAAAAGGAAGAAAAAATGCATGTTATTGTACTGTAAAAACTGATACATATTTTGTAGTCTTGTTTATTGTAGTTGACTTCACTGGTGCCGATAGCTTCACTGCTTCTGGTATTCTGTCTTTCTCCCTTACTGTCTTCACCGTTGCCACTGACAAATCTGAATTTCGTGCAATACTTGTTAATGTTTGGCCATTTTCATATATCCTTATTATTTTAATTTTCTGATCCAACTCGAACACGTTCCTTTTCTTCATAGATTTACTAGTACCGCTGTCACTTATTCTCTTAGTCAGCACAATGACAACAGTCAAAATTAAATTTTCTGGAAAGAACTTCACAGGGTTAAGGCAAAAACTCACTATTATCACTGCACCCAAGCTCCCATTTTACTAAACCACATTTCTGGAGGTCACTGCCATAAAACAATAAATGCAATTTGCACTTTACAGGTTATTGGGCTTTTCTGTTAGTGCAATTCATTATAAATGAGTGGTAAACTCTATCTTATTGCATTTGTGATAATACCGATAGCTGGAATTCTGGGGGTTTTTACGCTATTATGGTGAAATGTGTGTCTCCTTCACTGAAATCTTCAGTCACATAAAAAAAATAACGTAACATAAGTCCGAACCAACGTAAGTCATCGACTTACTTTATCGTAAAATGTTCATAAACCTACGTAAAAATTATGGCGATAGATAAAAAACAAAAAAACTTACCATGCACTACCCGCGTGGTAATGGTTCTTTAGAGATTTAACGGATGCACCGTTTTCTAACTTTTGAATAATTTCAAGTTTTTGTTCAACTGAAACCACAACTCTTGCGTTTGGTTCATTAGAGATTTAACAGATGCACCGTTTTCTAACTTTTGAATAATTTCAAGTTTTTGTTCAACTGAAAGCACAACTCTTGCGTTTGCCCACCATTTTCGCGATTTCTATAAAAAAAAAAAAAAAGTTACTATAAAAAAATTCCTACATCCCTGACATAAATAACGAAACAAAATTTATCCTTTTGCAGTGCGATGGAACACATCAATCGACGATGCACTAAAACAAACTAAACATTTGGTCTCTCTCTCTTTTTTTTTTTGAGTGATGGGCGTGAAGACAATACAAGGGTATTACACTTGTATTCCGAGGAAAATAATGGAGTCACTGTTTAAAGAAGCATTGCAGGATCATCTAGACAAGACTGCAGTAATAATTCGGACACAGCATGGGTTTGTTAGGGGGAAGTCTTGTCTGACAAATCTGATTGGATACTACGATGTGGTCACAAAGAAACTGGATGCAAAAAATAATTTTTATATCATATACTTGGATTTTAGGAAAGCTTTTGATACTGTTGCACATGGAAGACTACTGTACAAGTTGGAGCAGTATGGCATTAAAGGCAAACAGCTGCCCTGTACAGGGCAACTGCTTGCCTTTAATAAACGGATGGTCGAGTGGGAGAACACCACTAACAGCGTTTACTAATGCTGTTAATGGTGTTCTCCAGGGATCCATGTCAGGCCCGCTGCTGTTTTGTATATTTATCAATGATAATGATGAGGGTATATCAGGCTTAATGTTGAAGTTTGCAGATGATACAAAGATTGGCAGGGTTGTTAATGTTGGGCTTTGAAGTAGCAACTGAAATTTAACATTGACAAATGCGAAGTACTGCATATGGATAGAAGTAACCCCAGAGAAACGTATCAACCGTGTGATGTTATACTCAGGGTAGTGAAGAATGAAAGAGACCTGGGGGTAATTGTGCAGTTGGATAGGAAGTTTTCTGAGCAGCGCAGACAGGCTTCAAGAGTAGCTCTTAGGGTATTGTCAATGATATACAGGAATTTTTCTAGCAGGGAGGTGATTATTCCCGTGTATAAGGCAATGGTCAGGCCACACTTTGTACAGTGTACAGGTCTGGAAGCCTCATTTTAAGAAGGATGTTGAGTGCTAGAACAAGTACAGAAAAGGGCAACAAGACTGGTGAGGGGCACTAAGGGGGCTCTTATGAAGAGGCACCTGCGAGGTGATCTGATTGAGGTGTGTAAGGCCTTGAATGGATTGAGCAGGCTCAATGCTGATGGGATTCTCCCTGTTGTTATTTATTGTTTGTTTGTTATTTGGTTTTTTCTTATGAGCATTAGCAACTAAAGCAATATTGCTCCGGGATATGCGGTGGTCATTCCTTGACCTTTCCGCATCCTCCGTATTTGGTGGTGACGGGCTCGAACCCCGGTCTAATCAAGAAGCATGTACTACGCACTGCTGCTCCTTCCCACCTGGCTATGGAGGCACCTTTTCCCTCTTGCTCAGATTATAAACCTGAGGGGCAAAGTGAAATTGAGGAAAGACAGTTGTTGAATAGATGTGCAGAAATTTGCATTTTGCCAGCAGGTAGCTGATTTTTCTGGAACAAATTTCCGTCTGTCATTGTGGAAGTTGATAGCTTAAATAAATGCAAGGAAGTGGACAAATGTTTGGAGCGAATGGATGGGTGAAATGGCAAGTGGTTTTTTTTTTTGCCTGATGCTATATAAGCTTGCTTTCTTCCACCATATGCCTGTACTAATGCTAATATCTATTAAGATCTCATAAAAGAATAGTAGCAGGTAGTTGCATAATGAGATCATCAAGGTCTGCCAAGGAGGTCTTGATCCTAAGGTGGAAATTATACTGAACAAATTATTAGGAGAAATGCTATAAAGAGTGGTGAATGGCAATTGCCTCTATGGTGGTTATAACATGGATTACTTGGAAAGGGATATGGCTACCACTAGGATGGCAAGTCCACCATGATCAGGTACACCTCCATTCTTATTTTTAAGCATGCATTCTATTTCACAGACCCTCATATTAGTACCTGCACTACACCACAGGATATGTCTATTAGGATCTCATAAAAGAACAATAGCAGGAGTTGCATAATGATATCATCAAGCTCTGTTGGGGAGGTCTTGATCCTGAGGTGGCAGATACTCCGAACAAATTGTTAGGAGAAATGTTATAATGAGGTGAATGGCAACCACCTCTATGGTGTTTATAAGATGGATTAATTGGAAAGGGATATGGCCAACAACTCCACCATGAGAAGCTCCATCCACATTTTGTCTTTGCATAACATGATGACATTATGTAGAGTCCTTATTTGTCATTAGATATGTCTCCTGCAGATGATGGCACACTGGCTTGTGCCTATGAAGTTGGGTTTGATGGATTCTTTGGACAGTTTGCAAAGTGCTGAGAGGTTAGGTTTTTTAGCCTTGGATTTATCTTTTTTTCTTTTTTTTTTTTTTGGCAAAGTGTGGGCACTATCCTGTGTTCATTTCTTCATCTGAAAAAAGTTTCAAGGCTGAATCGTCTGATACCTCTATCTCAATATCCATGTATTCTTGGGTTACAGGGTTTTTTTTAGGAGGGTACAGATATAGGAGTGGCAGCTGAGTGGACCTTCTGTGCAGGTTTTTGTGAACTTAGCAAGTGGCATGCAATGGAAGTATATGACTTTTCTGGTGGGATAGTAATTTTCGTTTTGAGTTAAGACCACTTTTCTTGCCTCCTAGTATGATTCAGCTCTGCCTTAATGCTCTATTTCTTTCTCTTTCTTCTAATTCTGGCTTGCTGGAGAGTATGCGGGTGCTCTTTCTGGCAGTTAATACATATAGGTTTTTCAGGCAAAACTCACCATAATTTTGTGGTCCTTTGAGCCAGATGTAGCACACGTGCAAGGGCACCATGACAGACCATTTGCGAGTGTCCATATAT
This sequence comes from Mastigoproctus giganteus, assembly GCF_048544385.1. Classification (NCBI taxonomy): domain Eukaryota; kingdom Metazoa; phylum Arthropoda; class Arachnida; order Uropygi; family Thelyphonidae; genus Mastigoproctus; species Mastigoproctus giganteus. The sequence goes on along the minus strand of NC_143577.1, from coordinate 115,008,039 downwards.
TTGGTACCTAAGATTACAGGTTAGGTATGTATGGCCTTATTGGGCAGTGCAAGCACCCAGCTGTCACAGAGTTTGGAGAGGCTGGTGAGTTGAAGGTAAGGATATTTCTGGTACCGACTAGTTTCGGATCCCTGTGCACAAATATTCATTTAACAGCTGCTCCTTGTGATTTTAATTCAGAGCAAAGCTTCTAGACACATCAAGATGATTGTTCAGAGATCACACCACGAGATGAGATGGGTGTCTTATAGAGCATTATAGTAATTGATCCCCCCCCCACATAGAGGTGGCTTGGAGTAACTGTTATGAATGCTTTTCACATTACAATGAAGATATCCCTAGAACGCAGCCTTTTTACAGATTTTGGGGATCTTGCAATCCCTTCTGAACATTTCTGGATAAACAAGGGCAATATTTTCCCAATAAGCTTCTCAGAAGTAGGATGCATTATCAGGAACGTAGGTGGTGAACCTGATATGTCTTCTGTTCTGGGCTTTTTTTGTTGTGAAGCTAGTATGCTTGTTTCAGTCATTTACTGGTAGGGACCATTTGCAGTTCAGAAGAAAGATTCAGATTATCAGGATTCATGGAATTTATTTGATTCAGTATCTGGGCACCCCACCCACCACAGAGCCTAAGGGGATCTTACATGGCAAGCAATAAATGTGTTTGGGAGTGGAATGGCAGGGTTATCCAGGCACCATACCCACACTTCTATCAGAGGCAGAATACTGCCTCTTGACATGAGAGTATGGACATGTTATTGATAAGGTTGAATGTAGTGGGTGAACCCACTAGCTAACTGATTCTGAGCATGCCATCTGTCATGTTAAAGCAGGGCCAAAGTGGTATTTTGAACCCCTCCCCATCAACTGCCAGGATTCCCTTCCAGAATTTCCACAGGTTGCTGCGCATGATACACGTCATATTCCTGAAATCCTAGCCTGGAACTAGGTGGTGGGCACTGGATCCCAGTGATACTAATCTGGGGCCAGTAGCGTTACTCGTGGGAGGGGGTGACCCTCGCATAATGTACCAGTGTCCACGTTGAGGGGCCCTCATGTAATTCATGCCCCAATTACTTGAGGCTGTTCTAAAGACTAGGGAAAGTGCAACTCATTAAGTTAATTAGTGAACCTAATAAATTAGTTACTAAGTGTAGAAAGTAGAATCTTGCAAACTTTCACACTCCTCAAGGAGATCACCTGTGTTAGGGTATGAACACTTAGAAAGCTGGTTAGCTGCTTACCAATAACAAGCGCCCACAGTAAAAGCATATCAGACCTAGTCAACACTGGTAGTATTTAGCTGCCTGCTTACTGGAACAAATTTTAGTTTAAGCTTTCTGACACTAGTTATTAAATTTTAACCAAGGCACATTTATTCTTCAATTTAAAAAAGATTTACACATAAGATGTCCAATGCAGGACAAAAGGAACTAACTGGAACTGACATAAAAATACTAAATCATTGTAGAAAAAAAAGTTGGCAAGAAAATTTGTATAGTATTTATTTTATTATCTCTAAGAGCAAGTTATTTCTTCCAGTATAATTAGTGCTGCAAAATGTACCTAATAATGAAAACTGGGCCAACTGCCATTTGCACTCAGATAAAAAATAATAATAATAAAAAAAAAAAAAATAAAAAAAAATAATAATTTTTTAATAAGCAGTTTTAATCAACTTTTTTTATGCTTTCATGCAGACTGCAGTTAGAACTTATTTGGCATTATTTACTGCAGAAATTTTTATATATGTTATAATAGTGTTTAATTTTTATTAGAGGTAGCTTCTAGTTATGAAGTTATTAAAGCCTATGCTAAAAAAATCAGTTTTGTTACATCATTAACAATTTCACTATTTCATTCTCATATACTGAAAGAAAAAAAAAAAATGCTCTTCACACTCTTTTAATTTGCTCAATAGACTCGTCAAATCACTGCACACTTTAACAAGGCGCACTTCTGCCAAAAAAAAAAAAAAAAAAAAAACACTAGGTTTAATTCATCACTGGAATCAGAACTTAAAAGAACTGTATGCTTAGTTATATTTCTCTTAATTCCACATAATAACTGGCATATTTTTTGACTTATGGCTTTCTAATATATGTTAGCTTCCTGGTACTGAACAAGAGCTGGTCAACCTGCTTTCTACATGTCCATAATCAGTTCATAGGTTAACATGAATTTCCCCGCACCAGCAATAGGACTTGGTCAACATGCTTGTAATGTGTGGGAGGGGGGTGACTTACAAAACAGAATACAACTACTGTCAATTTAAAATTTATTTTTCCCAGATGCAATATACTGTGTGAAAGAGCTATTTGAATACATTTAGGCTTAACAAAGTTGGCCAGTGACAGGGGATAGAAAATTCTTTGTAACTATGGTATCTCTTAGCACTTGTGGTCATTAGAAAATAAGTAAAATAACCATAAAAGGCAAATGTAACTATAGATAACTGACCTTCAGTCTCTGCAGACAAGCTTGCACGAGGATGTTTCACAGGTCTTATGTGACCTACTGCATTTCGGACTCCACTATCTGAAGATTCTGAGGACCACCGTCGTTTAGGAACAGATGATGCTGCATTTGAACTTTCAGATGGCAAAAGGCTTTCATCTGTAAACAGAATTGTACTTACTCAGAAGGACTGGAGTGCTATTTATTTTGTGTATGTAATGGATTGCTATTTACTCTGTCTGAGAAGCAACAATTACACAAATATACATTTATGTATATATTAGTTAAGAAATATAATTAACAGAGTGAAGAGATATAGAAAGAGAGTAAAGGAATGAAGGAAAAAACAATGGCCATCTGTGAAAACTGCTGCAAGCAGTCAGAGTTCAGCTCTGTGTGCTGAACACAGCTGTAGGTAGACAGATAAAGGAATATCTGACTTTATCCAGTTCTCAAGGAAAAAGCTGCATGGTGGAATGGGAGCATGCTAGGGTGGAAGGGTTTTCTTTAGTGTTTTGGAGATCTTTGCATCATTTGCAAATCTTGGAGCAGTGCTTGGACCGGAATATCGAAAGGATGATTGAAAGTTTGATGGGCATTGTACAAAATTTCCCATCATAGCTAAAAAAAGAAATGGATGTCCACATAGGATGGTCTGGCATGGTTTTTGCAGTTTGAAAGCATACATCAGAGACAACTACAAGAGCAATAATGGTAGTTCATTGGCTTCAATGTACATGCTCTGACCAAGAGACATTCAAAATGCTCCAGTAGTGACACTGATAGCCTGGTGATGGCAGGGTCCAGCCGTCAAAGTACACTGTCTCTGGCTGAAGTGCATACCTGGGACACAATCTAGTTTGGATTGCAGAAGTCCATGGTAGATGCATAATAAGGTACACTGGTCTGCACCGCAACACGTACAGGAGAGAGAATGGAGAATATTTAAGCCTCTCGTGCACTTTGTGTCAAGTTGATGGATATGTTCCAGAAAGGTCAACTTTTTATCAAATATGAGTCCCAAAAATTTTGTGTTTGACACTACTGGAACAGCATTTTGTCCAAGCCTTAATTACACTTATGACAAAAATGTACACAAGTGATCTTTTGCGGCGACAACCTGAATCTATTAGCCAGTGTTCAAAAGTTCAGGCAATCAATGGCTTGTTGCAATCATCTTTCAATAACTTTCATATTGCATGACTGAGAAAATATGCTAAAATCATCAACATAGAGGGCACTATTTACAGTTGGAGGAAGCAATTCTGTAACTGAATTCACTTTGATGCTGAAAAGCGTAACACTAAAAACAGATCCTCTTGGCAAAAGGGATGAGAGAAGATGGATCCTACATGACCGCGGATATTATCACAAATGCAATAACTTCAAGTTCACTATCTGTTTATAATGAACTGCACTAAAACAGAAAAGCCCAATAAACTGGAAACTTTCTTTATTGTTTTATGGTAGTAACCTCCAGAAATGTGCTTTAGTAAAATGTGAGCATGTGAACTCACGTGAGGTGATTAGTGCGTTTCTGCTTTAACCCTGTAAAGTTCTTTAGAAAATTTCATTTTTACAGCTATCATGGTGCCGACTAAGGGAATGTGTGACAGTAGTACTAGTAAATTTACCAAGAAAAGGAAAGAGTTGGATCAAAAAATTAAAATAATATATGAAAATGGTCAAACATTAACAAGTATTGCATGGAATTTAGATCTGTCAACAGTGAACACAACAATAAAGAACAAAGACAGAATATGAGAAACGGTAAAGAGATTGGCACCAATGAAGTCAACTATAATAACCAAGGCTACGAAATACATAAGTTTTTACAGTACAATAACGTGTTTTTTCTTCATTTTATATTTTCTTTTCTTAAGTGCCACTCTGGCTACTTCACCGCTTCCCCAGATAAAGTTTTTAATTGAACTAATTAAAAATATTTTTTTCTATTTTTCTATATATATATAACTAATATAAAAAATATATAACTTTTTTCTTCATTCATCTGAGGATATATTACGTGGTTTTTGTAATTTTGGCATATCACAGATATAGTAGCAATATTTTATTAGTCATTCCCTCATCACATAAAACTCAACTTACATAAGAAGTCCTGGAACGTATCTCTTACGTATGTCAGGGACTTACTGTAATCCGACATTTTTGGCATCTGCTTTGCTGTATGCGATTTATTTTATATTTTATTAAGTAATTTTTTATGTAATAAAATAAAACGCATAAAACTACTAGAAAAGTAAAGGATCACTGTTTTTTTAAATTACCTATAGAAAGTCAGAAAATTATTTCATCATCTCATATAATTTAAATAAGGCCAAATAGCTAATGTTATTTGGAATTATTTAAATTACACGAAATTTGGTGATCTGTCATGCAGTTTCACATATTTATTTGGAAAACAGTACAGTATTTGAAATGTCTACTTAATGCAATAGTTTATTGCTCACAACAGCCAGATCCTGAACTGAAACCTGACAGCCAACTAAAACAAATACATGGGAGACAACAGGGCATTCATTTTAGCGAATAATACTTAATCATAAACTGACCCTCCTCAAAAACATTAAACAGTTGAGAACCAAAGAACTTTGACTTCACAATGACCAGAAAGCAATATATACATTTCATAAACTTGAAGTAGGCAGTAGTGTAAGATCACTGTCACTTGTTTGGAGGGGGTCTGGGTTAGAATTTCCCCATATATTAGAGGAGTTTCTAAAGGCCTTCACTTGGGGATGTGGTTGACTGATTAGCAGGTGGCGAGTTCTCTCATGAGTTGTTCTGGGTTTTCTGGCCCACAGATCAGCCAGTGAACACACATTAGTAGAGCCAAAGTGCACAATGGTGCAATATGACCTAAGTTGCTAATGCACCTAAAAACCAAAACAAACTACTTTCACAACAACAACATACAACTGATCTGAATGTAATCCATTTTAAGACTGACAAAAACACCTGTGTAGTTTAGTATGTTGTGTTACATGCTACATTTCTGACAGACCCAACTAGTTTCACACAATGTTGATAAGGAACATGCATATCACATGTACTGTTTTGAATGCTAATGCAGCTTCACCCTTAGAATACAAACTCCATTACATTCTCTATTCCAACTATTTTCAAAAATACAGCTGTTGCTAAATTAATGGATTCAAAAAAAAACTGCTTGGTTTGGCTTTTATCAGCACACCAACAACAGACACAAAAATATGCCAAAACTAGGTTGAAGAAAAAGGATTTCTTTGATCTATGATGTAATCAACAAACTACATGGACATTGCAGTAACAATAAAATGCTTCCAGTGAAGGCAAAAAATACTTGTATTCTTACAAGGATTACTCTCTAATCACAATGTGGTTATGTGAACTAATTTAGACTATTTACAAAAATGATAATGCCAAGTGTACTTTGACATTAATCATTAAAGTTATGGCAAATGGCCCTCAATGGTCATTATTCATGTTAATCAGTTAATATTAAGCTTATAGTAATCCCTAGACAATCACAAGGGACACGTTCCCAGAAAGTATCACACATGGAAGAACTACAGTTTCACATAAAACATGGTGTTAGGGGAAAAACAATAAATATACCAATATATGAAAAAAAAAGAGAAAAACACAGAACATCATCACTGAACTTATTAAGCACTTGATGAAAATCTAGAACACATAATAACAAATAAAAAATTTTATCTGTAGCAAATGGCAATTTTCAAAACTAAGAAAGCAAGCTAAGAAAAAATAAAAAAATGTTAGTCAACATTTACTTTAGCATATTTACATGTCAACAGGAGTCTATGCATACTCCTGATTAACCATGGTGGTTGGAAATAAATTTTCCTGGATAACTGAAACTCTGGATAATACACAAAATGAATGAAAACAACTCAAAATTTTTATACATACACACTTCCTCTCTACTATTCCTGACTAGACTGCCATGTTTGAATTACAGGTTTAATTTGATACAACTTGCTTGTGACATACCTGTGCAATGATTGTTGCCAATGGGAACGTAACATTATGTAATACTTGCCTGTAGTCTGTATAGGGAATACCAGGCTGTGATTACTGTGGGGTAATTGTGCTGATCTGACTGCAGGCATATGCCAGAGTATCCCAATGTGGCCTAGAATCCAACAGAAATGTATGGAGGGTGTAGCCTTGACTAAGAAACATTGCCCCTTCCATGATATGAGCACAACCTCACAGTGTATTATGTCCATTAAAATCCTCCAGTTGTAGAAGAGGGAGGAAATTGTATGAGGCCATCAAGGTTTGCCTAGGAGATGTCATTCCTGTCATTCCCTGGGGGATTTGTGGTAAATAGATAGAACAAATAGTTAAGAGGTACCCTTCTGTGGGACTGCTACCACCTCTATGTTGGTGGTAAGTGACATAGTTTGAAAAGGGCTATGGTTATTCACAAGAATGGTGTATCCCCATGAGTGGGTCCATCCCTATGCTCTCTTTGCTAATAATTGTATAGTTACGTAAGTAAAAATCCTCATTTACCTTTAAATATGTCTCCTATAAGCAAAAGCAGGTTGGGTGATGCCTACGCAGGTGATATCTTGATGTCATCACTATTTTGACGAAATCCATGGCAATTTCATTGTAACAATTTTAATGTGGCATTATTTAGATTTGCTGGATCCATCTGACAGCTTCTGAAGTGTTGAGGGCTTTGCTTTCTCAGTCCTGGGTTTATCTTTCTTTGGAAAGAAAGGGTGCCAGCCTGTGCCCATTCCTTTTCCTTTTGCAAAAAGTTTCAGGACTCTGTCATCCAGTACTTCCTTAATCTCTACATCCATTATTTCTTGTACTGCAGGTGGCTCTTATGAATTTTTGGATTTTCTTTACTGCTTTGTTTTGGTAGTGGTGGAGCCCTAGAAGATGGGAGTCACAAAAGCCCACCCAAAAGACTGTGTTCTTTTGGGTGGGCCTTTGTGAGCTTAATAAATAGCATGCAATTGCTGGAATAGTCCTTAAGTTGAAACTTAAGCACTTTTTACATGTTTTTTTGATGAGCTGAAGTTTTTTGTTCAACAGAGACAACAACCCATTTCCATATTAACATGTGGATACAAGAGAGAGAAAAAAGTATAAAGTTAAAGGATATAGCAAAAAGAAGTTAAACCACAGTAAGGCACACTGATATATGCAAGATATGAAACAATCACTGACACAACACAAGATACAAGTATTAAAAACAAAGAGGGTACACCATGTTATCAAAACCATAATTCAGTACTGTTTAAGTAATATGGTTTGCATAATCAGTTACAAAAAGGCATAAACATCTGATATATTGTTCATCACGACTGCAACGATACTGCATCAACCGTTATAAACTTTTATTGAAATAAAATAAAAATTGTTAATAATAATAATAATAATAATAATAAGATAAAATAAAATAAGTAAAATGAATAGTATAATAATGACTGTTGATAAAGGAGGCAGACACCTCTGAAAGCTTCGGTGTTTTATTGTTTTTATCCTGTGATCTATCGGCTTAATTATACTATTCATTTTACTTATTTTATCTTATTATTATTTATTAACTATTTTAATTTATTTTATATTATTTCAATAACAGTTTATAACAGTTGGTGTAGTATCGTTGCAGTCATTATGAACATTCTCAACCCCAGAGGCCTATTCGAAGCATCTGACATACTGTATTTGTCAGTTAAAATGTGTCTGAATGTAGTGGGCTAGTATTCAGTGAATGTTCAACTTATAAATTAACATTAGTGTGTTTGTACAACATAATCTTCAGTTTTCAGGAGATAAACGAGGTGGCTGCACCATATATGTAGAGTCATGTCAATACAACCTCTTCCTGACCATTTAAGTAGACTAGACTGCCAAAGACTAATTAGAAGTTTAATTTGATCCATGATTTCTTTATCCCCTGTCTGTATTAATTATGAATGTTTTGCAAGAGTGAAAAACATTTTTCATGGATCACCTGTTGGAAATCAAAATAAGGGGGTATTATTATATGCTCAGGGGCATTCTTGATTTGACAGCCTAAATTGGATCAACCTTTCTTGGATATCTAAGTGGCCTGGGATCCTATAAAAGCATATGACCACAATAAAGCATTTCTTGGATGGAATACAAGACCAGATGTTAATCAAACTGCACAGAATCAGCAACATACCTAATAAGTTCAGTGAAACAAATATCTGTAAGGCAGTACTAAGGCAGAAACAGATACCTATAAGACAGTACATCTAGTACTGTCTTATAGGTATCTGTTTCATGTAAGTATATCTTTGAGTTATACAGGCTGCATACACAGGGACCTCCGAAGAGGCAGTACCATTGGAAAGCACTGCAACCAAACTGTGTGCCTGTCAGAATTTAAACCATCAGTATAAATCAGCAGACACTAAGCACATTAAGCCCACTGTGTGGAAAAAAATTACTGATAAGTTAAGGCAGAATTACAAGAGCAAAGTTGGCTATAATAAATAACTACTTAATGTGAAGCAAATACAGACAGCCATGTGGGGTGATATACAAATGATGAATAAGGGACCTCCAAAAAGCACCACTGGCAACATGAATGTTAGTTGGATGTTGTTAGGCACAAGGACCACAAAGATCATATTGTGCCTGTCTGTAATCTGATGATAACATGCAGTATAGGGGTTAATTAAATGCAATCATATAAATGAATTTGTTTTAAGTAACTGTAGAATTTGGCCAGATTAACATTGTTTCCTATGAGGTGTTGGTAATATAATGGCCCAGATATAGTTGACAGAGATTCAAAACCTGTGGTTGATAGTACTGGCAATCTATGGGAAGGTGTTTAGTGTATTGTTTTAGGTGTTTTGTTTAGTGGCAGTGTATACACTGAAGAGGATCTTCCCTTACAAGAAGAAAGAGATGTGTCAGAAGATTCAGCCAATCTGTATTCTAGCAAGAACTTCATGTTGATTTTTTCAAAAACTGGACTTCCACAATCGTAGCTCATGTTTAATCTGTAACAGTTAATTGTTAGTCTGAGGTTACCATACCTCCTTCCATTGATTATGACATGCTTGTTGGCTAGGAGGCTTATAGTCTGAATATGGTGCTTGTGCACAACACTGGATGACTGGGTGCTTGGTGGCTCCATTCTGCATTTTATTTTCCATTAATTCCAGTGTGCCCTGGAATCCAGCAGAACTTTGCTGGTTGGCAAGTTGCACTATGCAGTCACTGACTCAAGGAATCTATACAAATTATGACCTGAAGAATTGGAAAAAGTTTGTGTGATCTAGGGTTAATTTAATTGCATATAGATCTGCAGTCTGCTGGAATGATGTAGATATGGTAGGAAAGACTGCTTATGCATTTTGATTCTACTATAGCTGTGTGTTTGATTTGGATCCATCAGTATTTATCTGGACGTAATGAGAATTTTTTGTTACATATGCCACATGCAACTGTTTCATACTCATATTTGCTATTAACTGCTTTCCGCAGTTACAAAAATAGTTGTCATAAGATGGCGAATACACAGCACATGGAGGCTCTGATTCAGCAGTTTCTCAGAAAATGTTGTCTATATAGGCATTACATTGTTGTATTAACCATTGCAGCCACATTCCAGCAGGTTTATTTATTCTAGACTTGTTGCTACAATTCACTTTTAACTGTGGTTCAAAATGGTATGACCATATGGGATAAGTCGGTAGGCTCCATATTCTGGCAGCAAAATTTAGAAGTAGTGGTTTTCTCCTAAGATGAACAGTGATTCATTTGATTCTACATATAAGCTTTGAACAGAGTACATCTAAAAAAGCTCCAAGGGCTATGTGTAAACACTATGATGAACTGGGTTAAGCCACTCAAGGGCAAGAATATAGTATGTGTACAGTATAAGTGAAGTAGGGTATATCTATTGGAACCCCATGTTGTGGATGAGATTACTCTCGGTATATTCATATTTTTTTGGCAGATAGTTCGGATATTCAGTATACGTTTCAGAAAATTTGGCAATGAAATCTGACAGTGTCCATTTCTTAAGAAATGGACACTGTCAGGTTCATTTCTTAAGAAATTGATAGCATGAGTCTTCAGTTGTATTCAGGTTCAGGGTGTAACTTGTGGTGTTTTTTTTACAATAATTTTCTGCTTGGAAATGTGATAGCCAATTTGTGACATCCACAGCTCTATTTTATTGAATGTGCATTTGGCATTGTCATTCAATATAGTCCATGTTTTGGGACAGGCATGAGATAATAAGATCATCCACATATAGGTATGCTTCAATAATAGCAAGAATATCTTTGGTCATTTGGTTTATTTTGATGGCAGAAAGTGTAGCACTGATCCCTGTGAGACTCCTTTGTAGGAGAAACTGGGAGATGGCATTTTAATAATGAACCTGAAAAGTACGGGTTTGAAGAAAGCTCTGTATTAGAAGTGGAAAACATCCTCACAGACCAAGCATGTGTAGATCTTGAAGAACACCAAAATGCCACGTCGTATCAAATGCCTTTTGGATAGAGACAAACCATTACCAGATGGTCTTTTTTAATGAAAGGATTCTGGATGTTTGCCTCAAGTTTGACCATAAGGTCCAAGGATGATCTGTTTTTCTGAAATCCATACTGATTTTCACTCAGTAGTGATATCATTTAAGCCAGTTGTGGATCATTTTTTCCAATATTTTTCTGAGCCAGCTAGGAAGAGAATTTGATTTTTTTTTTTCCTAATTAGGGAAAAGAATGTACAAGTGATTGACACCAAGTCCTAAGTTTGTAAATTTCGGAGAGGATTCAGTTAAAGAAGAACAGCAAGAAATAAACGATATTGTTGTTTAATTCTTGCAATTTGAGATAAATATCCCACCAGGATCACTTGTACTGTTAACTTGGCCTAATTAACAATTCTTTTAACTCCAACATGGTTTTTTTTTTTTTTTTTTTTTGTAGTTGTTGGCGCATCGGCTTCTGTGGCCATAATGCACCTCCCAAGGTTTTTGCAGTACTCTGATCCAAGCCTGAGGCGGGATTCGAACCCGCGACCTTTGGGTTGCCAGGCAGGCACTTTACCCACCCGGCTAGCCAGGTCGGCCCCAACATGGCGGATGATTGGTTACGCAGTGAACAAATTGTGCTGAAATTTATTTTATATCTCCTCCTGCTTTAGTATCTTGAAAGGCTTTATCATATGCAATTTCTTTGGAAGATAATATAACCTGCCCATTCAAATTAAGGATTGGTAGGGAAGCCCTTTGCTCTTAAGTTTTATTTTAATTGTTTTCCAAATCAGTTGGGTACTGGTAGCTTTGATACCAGTACCCAACTGATTTGGAAAACTTTGATACCAGTACCCAACTGGGGACCTCAGTCCCCAGCAGCTTTCACTCCTCCTCTTACGGCAGCGAGAGAATCAGAGTGGAAGCAGAGGGTGCTAAGAATCTCTGGGTACGACCAGGCTGCCATACACAGAAACTGAACTTGGCCTGTTATAATGTAAGATCACTCATCGGTGAAGACAGGATATTAGAGCTGGAAAAGGAATTAGAAAATGTGAATTGGAATATCATCGGTTTGGCTGAAACCAGAAGAAGAAATGAATCACTTATAAGTTTATCAAGTGGAAATCTGCCACCAATGTGTACACCACAAATCTGTACACCAATGGAAACAATGAAAGGAGTGAAGGTGGAGTTGGGTTTCTGGTCCATAAAGATTTTAAAAATAACATTTTGGAATTCAAAAGTACATCACCAAGGGTGTCAAGACTAATACTCAAGATTTCTAAGAGATAAAAGCTAAAGGTTATAATGATTTATGCGCCAACATCGAGCCATGATGATGATGAAGAGGTTGAAGAAATGTACACCGAAATTGAGAGTCTTCTAGATGAGCAGAAAACCCACTACACTACACTATATGGGGGGACTTCAATGCTAAGGTTAGAAAAAGACAAAACAACGCAGAAAGGGGAACTATAGGAAATTTTGGAATAGGTGAAAGAAATGAAATAGGTGAAAGACTTATGGAATTTGCAGAATCTCAAGGACTGTCAGTAATGAACACTTTTTTCAAGAAAAGGGTGAACAGAAAGTGGACATGGAAGAGTCCAAATGGATTAACAACTAATGAAATCGACTTCATCCTCACTAATAGATGTGAATGATGTTACTGTCCTGAATAAGGACAGTAACATCATTCACAATTAATGACCCTTGTTAGTAATGACCCTTGTTGTTCACAAGGGTCATTACTAACAGATTAGAAAGAATACTTGATGAGAATCAACCGAAAGAGCAAGCTGGCTTTAGGACAGGATTCTCAACTATGGATCACCTTCATGTAATATCACAGCTAATGGAGAAAGCAAATGAATATAAAACACTATTATGCCTGGCATTTGTGGATTATGAAAAGGCATTTGACTCCATACAGCATAAGGCAATGTTTCGGGCACTGGAAAGACAAGGCATAGATACCCCGCATATTATGATTTTAAAGAAAATATATGAGAGTGCTACCTCCTTTATTAGACTAGATAAAGACAGTAGGAAATTTAAAATTGAGAAAGGAGACAATATCTCCGAAGCTGTTTACTGCTGCCCTTAAGGAAGCTTTCAGAAGATTAGACTAGTCGCAGAAAGGAGTCAATGTGAACCGAGTGTACCTAAACCATTTACGATTTGCAGATGACATTGTGGTCATAAGCCACAATCCCAAAGAATTAGAGGAAAATCTTAATCAGTTATGCACAGTTAGTAAGGATTTTGGACTACAGATGAATATGGCTAAAACAAAAGTAATGATGAACAAGTATGCCACAGAAAGAGAAATAATGATTGAAGGAGCAGTAATTGAAAAGGTGGAGTCATGTACTTATCTAGGACAAGTTATTAGCTCTAATAATGATAAATGGCTGGAAGTCAAGAGAAGAATAAATTTTGGATGGATAGCATTCAGGAAATATAGTCACATACTGAAGAACAATATCCCAGTTTGTCTGAAACATAAAATAATGAACCAGTGTATACTCCCCACCATGACTTATGGAAGTGAAACTTGGGCACTCAACAAAAGAATGGAAGAGAAGCTGAGAACTACACAGCGAAGAATGGAACAAATTATATTGGGAATCAGACCGTTAGATTAGAAGAGAAACACATGGATTAGGCAGCAAACTCAAGTAAAGGACATTCTTATCAAAACTAAATAACTAAAATGGTCTTGGGCTGGACACATAGCTCGAAGACATGATGACAGATGGACTAAGAAAATAACAGAATGGTACCCAACAGGAGCTAGAAGAAAACCTGGAATACAAAGGCGGAGATGGATAGATGAAATTCATGAGTTTGTGGGTAGTAAATGGATGGCCAGTGCTCAAAACAGAAGGAACTGGAAAGTTGCTGGAGAGGCCTTCATCCTGCAGTGGATTGAAAATGGCTGATGATGATGACGAGCTTTGATAACTGTGGATAGAGACCTAATCCAAGGACTTTTTCTTGTCTGTCATCATCTTATGTAATGTGCTTTCACTACGTCTCTTATAGTTGATAAGATTATTAATTGTTAGATGTTTGCAGAACAGGTTCCGTGTTTATTTTTTTGCATCTGGGCACTGAATTCCATCAGTGATTGGAATGTTTTCATTTTCCTATATGTGACTGCACTGTCTTCAGTTTCATCATCAATAAGTTGAGACTCAATGGCTTTGATAACAAATACAATGCTGGTGACACATTTATTCCAGTCTGCTTTGGAAAATTTCCATTTTGTTTGATTTTCAGGATTTGAGACTACTTTTTGTTTGGATTCAAGAGACTACTGGATAATGGTCCCTTCTACAGAGGTCATCAATCAATTACTAATCCATGGTTGGAAATAATGCTAAAGAACAGATGGAGAGATCGATAGTAGGGGTTGATTCTGTAGGAAAGTAGTGAACATGTGTGTTGAGACTGGTGTTAATGTAGTAAGGTCGTGCTTGTCAATTACTGCTTCAAGTAGTTTTCCTGGTCTGTCCATCTGATGTGATCCCCCAAGTGGTTGGTGCATACTGAAATCACCTAGTAGACAGAATGTAGTTGGTATCTATAACAAACGAACGAAAAGAAAGAATAGACATAAATAGTAGCCCGGAAACCGTTAATTGGATTTAAAACTTGAAATTATACAAGGGTTTCCGGGCTACTATTTATGTCTATTCTTTCTTTTCGTTCGTTTGTTTATTTGGGTTATTTTTATGTTAATTTTCGCTCTACAGTTTTTGCCATACTACTGGCTTATGTTTTATTTTATTTAATTTAAAATATTGGATGTATTTCAGCTTCATATGGAGGAATTGCATGTCGCTGCATCTAATGAATGCTTAATTATTTATTTATTTATTCACTTTATTATAATTTAACTTATGTTAATATTTAATATAATTCAATGATAGTATATATATATATATATATATATATATAACTGATATTAATGATTTTTAAATATAAATCAAAATTAATGCCAGTAGCATGGCAAAACTACTTCAGTATGCTAATACAGTCGATTCCGGTTATTTGGGACACATCGGGACTAGTGCATTTTGGCCCAATTAAGCGGCTGCCCCAATTATCCGAAGTTTCACGTAAAAAAGTTAAAAATACAATGGACCCCCCGCTTTACAACTGGTTCACTGTACAATAAAATCACGTTATGATGGAGTCACCATAGTAAAGTACCATTCACTATACGATGTGTAGTAATTGCCGGTCATTGTGATCACGTTTGTGAATTGAATTTTAATTCTATTATACAGCGATTCGAATTAGCGAAAATAGGAGGAATATTATCCACAGGGTATAAAAATAAAGATATATTAAGAACAAATTTACCCTTTATTACCTTACCAATTAAAAAATTAAATGTTAGGTGATAATCAGAATAATTAATACATACTGTAATATGTACATACTAACTAGTTGACATTTCTGTTCACTGACATTTGTGGGTGAGGGTTAAAATTTAAAACAGTAAAAAGATAAGCAATCAATAACAAAGAACACTGTACACACAAATTTCAAGTAACACGATATGCACAAGTGAGAATGGAGTAGAAGTGTAAACACATTTCACCATTCGGTATTATCGCAAATTCAATAAGATCAAGTTTACTATCCATTTATGATAGATTTCAATAACAGAAAAGCCCAATAAACAGGTGATTTTATTGTTTTATGGTTGTGACCTCCAGAAATCCAACCGAACCACGTGGTACGGTCGGAGGCAATCGTAGGGTAATTTCAAGTGCTGCAATCTCCTGCCCCGATTAAACAGAATGTTGTCCCAATTAAGTGAAGTAAACCCTGGCTATTTTCTCGATTGGGTTCTCTTTTTTAAGATTTGTCTCAAATAAACGGCTGCCCCGATTAACCGGTGGCCCAAATAACCGGAATCCACTGTGCATATATATATATAAAATTATTGTATTATATATTTGTATACTTTTACTAATTATATGTTTATTTCCAGGGTATGGCATTGTAGACCTACATAGGCTATCTTAGTCTTTATAAGTTATCTCGGCCTTAGGGCCCACTGTATACTGTTATGTTTATATACATATTCAGCATCTATATAGTACATATTATACTTTTACTCTATATATATATATATATATATATATATATATGATTTGTAGGAGGTATATGGAGACAAAATTCAATTTAATGATGAGAGCAACACATACTGCAACAGCCTCCCATTTCACCTGTCCATCCTCTCTAACATAGTTTATCTACTTTTTCTTTGAATTTATTTAAACTACCCACCTCCAACAACACCAGATGGAAGTTTGTTCTGATAATCTGATAATCGACTAATCTGTGGCTGAAGGAAAATTTTTTGCACATCTCACCAGTAATTATTCTGCCCCAATTTGAATTTATGCCCCCTCATGAATGTAGTTTGAGCAAGAGGAAGGATTCCATCAGCACTGAGCTTACTAAATCCATTCAGGGCCTTAAACACCTCAAATCAGATCTCCTCACAAGTGCCTAGTCTCCAGAAGTTGCAAATTGCAGTGTCTGGAGACTATTTAAGAGCACTATTTTGCTCCTCTCACCAACCGTTGCTCTTGTCGGCACAGGTTTAAACAGATCCATGTACTCCCTAAAATGAGCCACACCTATATCCAGTACTCAAGATATGGCCTCACCATATGCCTTATAGAATGGGATAATCATTTCCTTATTGCTGTTGGCAAAATTCCTGAATATCATTTGTTTGTCATTTGGTTTTTAGGAGCATTAGCAACTAAGGCCATATTGCTCTGTGGATATGCGGTGGTCATTCCCTGACCTATCAGCATCCTTCGTATTTGGTGGTCATGGGCTTGAACCCCAGTCTAATCAAGAAGCATGTGCTATGCACTGCTGCTCTTGCCTATCTGGCTACGGAGGCACCTATTTCTGAATATCATTGACAAAGCCACGAGATGTCTTCACACCTGTCTGCACTGCTCAGAGACTGCATCTCATCATTTTCATCTGACTGCAAAATTACGCTCAAGTGTTTTTCATTTTCCAACTAATATCAGTGTTGTATCATAGTAGGTAAGTTAATCTTCCCACATGAAGTATCTTGCATTAGTCAATATTAAATTTCAATTGCTACTTCTCAGTCAATCTGCCTAATTTGTCTAAATATTATTGCAGCAGCACACCCTGATTACTGCAGTTAACTACCCTGCCAATCTTCGTTCATTACTAAATACAGAAAACAACAATCGGCCCAGCACTGAAATCTGCACTAGTCCACGGATACAAGTGCCCATTGATAACTACTTTGTCTTTGCTCAACAAACCATCCCTTTATCCAGCAACTTTCCCTTAACATCAACACCACTCCAATTTGAGTAGCAGTATTTTATGTGCAACAGTATCAAAAGCTTTTCTGAAAGCTAAGTATATGATGTCAAATTTGTTTTTTGTATCCAGTTTCTTTGTTAATGTGTCATAGTATGCAATCATATTTGTCAGACAAGACTGCCCCCATAACAAATCCATGCTGTGACTGCAGTATAACTGCATTCCTGCCTAGATGATACTACATTACTTCTTTAACTAATTATTCTATTATTTTCCCTGGAACAAAAGTCAAGCCTAAACAGGTCCGTAATTACTCATATTTCCCTTTGTTTCCTTTTGTGAATTGGGTATACATTTGCACATCTCCAGGCTACAAGGATATCCTCATAATCCAAAAACACTCTCATAATCATGGGTAGAGGTTTTGCTTAATTCTTTTGCTGCCTCCTTTAATATAATTGGATAGATTTCATCCACCCAATTTGCCTTTTTTTACATTTAATTCAACAATTTCTCCTTCACTTTCCCCTCAGTTACCACAAAATCAATCAGCTCCCAGCCAGAATTCAACTCACTTGTGGTATAACCAACCATAAAAAAATTTGAAGAGTGTCATGGGCTGTTTTCTCATGTGTGAATGTAGATGCAAAATACCCATTCAGTTTTTCTGCAACCTGAGCAGGTTCATCAACACTTAATCCATGCATTTCTAGCAGACCAATGCAATTCAACGCCTTCCCTCTACTTTTTACACAAATAACGAAATCCTCTCGCAACCTGTCTTAGCTTGCCTAACCTCCTTTGTGACTTGATTGCAGACTAGTTTATATCTACTGTAGGGATCTGTATTACCTGTTAATTTATATGCATCCCAGACATTTTTATTTGCTGCCACAAGTCTTATAACTTCATCTGACATATATTTAGTTCTATGCCTTGAACTGTATTTTTTTATGGGTGATCAATTCAGAAGTCAACAATATTGCACATAGTTCCCTACAATTCCGCAGCAGTAAGATATGATCCATTATTTAGATTTGGAAGTGAAATGTGGATCTGCTTGTTTTTTATTAGCTCGTTGCTTATGTTGATCACTTTTAGATCTGTCTCTTGTAGAAGAGGTGGAGTTCCTGTCATATCATCTTTAATATATATTTCAAGCAATTCTTCACTGGCTGTATTATCGCAATCCATCATCTATGTTGGGGAAGATTTTGATTTATTTATTTTTTTACTTTAACAGAAATAGTTCTCAATCTGTTTCTGAGCTTTTCGAGTTAATGCAGCAGAAGCGGATGGGACTGGGTTCAGAGTACTACTGGCCTAATCTGTTATATTTGTTGAGAAGATCGCTGCCAATCTCTCTCTCTGCATTGCTTCTCTTTCGTGTTTTTCGGTAATTGCTGCATGGCTACATTTTGGAGTATGAAGGAGTTTTCTTGCTTTCTGATGATTAATTTTATGCTATTCTTGTACTTTTGAAAATTTGTTTTACATATTTTCCATAGCTCACAGGCTTTGGAATATGCTGAATGAGAACCTTGCAGTTTCCACATAAGGCAATTCAGCCTTAGTCTGCTTGCATATAGTTGTTGGACAATGTCTTCCCAACATGTTCTCTGTGAACAGTGAAAATTTTCAGTGCTTATAGCATTTTACTGAATAGGTAACCTCCTTTTACTGCTATTAGTAAGATCGGCACACTGGAAGTAAGTACAATGCTGATAGTGGGTACAAGTTCTCCATCATTATCCAGTCATTATTTGTCTTTTATATATGGTTAAACATAAGAAAGGCACCTAGGGTGAATGGGATCTATCCAGTTATATTAAAGGAGGCATCAAAGGAAGTAAGCAGGACCTCAGCCATGTTTATGAGGGCATCCTTGGACTAAAGGGAGGTTCACATGGACTGGAGATGTGAAATGTATCCCCAATTGACAAAGAGAGATCGAAAGGTGACATGAGAAATTACAGACCTGTTAGTTTACAATTTTGTTCTAGGGAAAATAATGGAGTCACTGGTTAAAGAAGCACTGCAGTTATTGTTCAGACACAATATGGGTTTGTTAAGGGGAAGTATTGTCTGACCAAATTGATTGGATACTACGATGTGGTCACAAAGGAACTGGATGCAAAAAATAATTTTGATATCATATACTTGGATTTTAGGAAAGCTTTTGATACTGTTGCACATGGAAGACTACTGTACAAGTTGGACCAGTATGGCATTAAAGGCAAGTTGCTGCTATGGGTAAAGGGATTGGTCAGTGGCAATCAATGGACACTGCTCTTCGTGGACTAATGTTATTAGTGGTGTCCCCCAGGGGTCCGTGATGGGCCCATTGTTGTTTTCTGTATTTATCAATGATATTGAAGGTATATCAGGCTATAAAGCGTTTAGGACTGAAGCCTCAAGCTACGTAAAAGTCTAGACTATGTATAAGTATAGTGCAAAAGCATCAATAATACATAGCCAAATCTGAATTAACAGAATGTTAGCAAAACGGCATCATTTTAAGTTACATCTCATATTGTGAATACCTTCACAACGAGTTGCCATGATATTGCACTACTTCGAATAAGTAATGCTTCACCTGAGGAGAAGACTAATATTACTTATTCTCAGATGGATGCCACCACCCAGACGGCACCATTTCAGGGCTATTTGGCCCTTCTTTGGTGGGTGGGTAGGTAGATTGGTAGGGTTGTTAATGACAGTAAAGGCGGTATGCTACTGCAACAAGATCTGGAAAAGTTGAGCAGATGGGCCGAGAGGTGACAACTGAAGTTTACACTGACAAATGTAAAGTACTGAATATTGGTAATCCCAGAGTAATATACCAACAGTGCAGTCATATATGAAGTTTTCTGAGCAGTGCAAACAGGCTGCAAGAGTAGCTCATGGTTGTTATTGTTGTTATTTGGTTTTTAGGAGCATTAGCAACTAAGGCCATATTGCTCTGGGGATATGCGGTGGTCATTCCCTGACCTTTCCACATCCTTTGTATTTAGTGGTCATGGGCAGTAGCTCATGGGATCTTGTGAATGATATATAGGAATTTTATTAGCAGGGATAAGGAGGTGATTATCTCCTTGTATAAGGCAATGGTCAGGCCACACCATGAGTACCGCATACAGGTCTGGATGCCTCATTTTAGGAAAGACATAGAGCTGCTGAAACAAGGACAGAGAAGAGCGACAAGTTGTGTGGAACAAGTGGCTGCTGATACCAAGAAAGGCTTAAGTTCTGCAGATTGCAGAGTCTGGAGACTAGGCACCTGCAAGGTGATCTAATTGAGGTGTATAAGCTCAATGCTGATGGGATTCTTCCTATTGCTCAGAATCCGCAACTGAGGGGCATAAATTCGAATTGAGGAAAGACAGTTGTAGAACAGATGTACAGAAATTTGCCTTTAGCCAGCAGGTGGTTGATTATTGGAACAAACTTCCATCTGTCATTGTGGAAGTTGACAACTTAAATAAATTCAAGACTGAACTAAACAAACTTTTGGAGTGTATGGATGGATTTAACAAGAAGGGTTTTTTTTTTTTTTTTTTTTTTTGGCTGATGCTATATAAGCTTGCTTTCTTGCATAATATGCCTCTACTAACGCTAATGACTTTTTGTTTTTGTTCTATTTCTTCTTCTAATACACTTAAGTCCCAGTCTGCTGACTTCCTTTGAGCTGTTTGTTGTTATTTGGTTTTTAGGAGCATTAGCAACTAAGGCCATATTGCTCCGGGGATATGCAGTGGTCATTCCCTGACTTTCCGCATCCTCTGTATTTGGTGGTCACGGGCTCGAACCCCGGTCTAATCAAGAAGCGTGTGCTATGCATTGCTGCTCCTGTGCCCACCTGGCTACGGAGGCGCCTCTTCCTTTGAGCAGCAAGAGGAGTTACTCTGATGGGAATTCCATTAAAGGATGAAAGCTGAAACAGTTTCTGTATGCTTTTGTTACTGTTTTTACGAGGTCTCCCAATTGTAATCCTATAACTGTGTTAGGTGGATCAGCAGCATTCTCTAAACATTTCTGAATAACTAATGGAGAAAGTTTATTCATAGGCTGAGCAGTCATGGAATGAATTATGAGAAATGGAGCATGGTGGTGTTGTTTATGCATTTCTCTTCTCAGTCTTTTTGTATTTGAAGATTCATTGTCTGTTTCAGAATCATGAGCATGTAATGATTCTGAAACATGCTCTTCCATGCAGATTTCCTTTCCTGGTTTCTTCAAGTACTTTTAGAAAGAAGAGCTGCTTTCAATAAGGAAATTTAATGAACACTGCAAATGAAAAGGAAATAGTTATCACTTTGAACAACAGCAGTTAAGGCACAAATATCACTCTATCACAAATCTCTGGGGGGGGGGGGAATTATGGATGCCTGGTAGCAGTGGCGGACTGGGTCTAAAAATAGTGGTTGCCAGGAGACAAAGGGGGCCCACCCACCCACAACTATTATATTTTCAAGTTACTAAAGGGTCATTAACATTTTTAACATATTGTCTAATGTTATTAAAAGGGGGCCCACTTGCCATTGGGCAAGCTGAAACCCTGACCAGTCCGCCACTGCCTGGTAGTTGTTATGATTTAGACTACAAAACACTTTTTTCTAGCAGAGGTACACACCAATCTGCATTAGTTAATCAGTTTTGTGCCTGGGTGAAGGATCCATTTATGATGGCTGTTGCTCATATGTTGCTTGCTTAGATAAAAGATACTAAAGTCATCCATGTAGAGACCATTGTGGACCATGCAGAGTTCTACCACTGAATTAATTCTTGAGACAATTGGTATAAAAAAAAAATTAATAAAGAGGGGAAATATCCCTTGGGCTAAATGAATAAGGGCAGTCCTTTTTATGACTAAAAGGTGTTATAAAGAGCAAAGCAAACCATCTCAATCAATTTTCTTGGGGATGGGGGCTTTCTGATATGATGGGGCTGTACAGCTCAGTCCAAAGCTGCCAACTTTGGACTTCTGAAAAGCTGGATTAGGTAACTATGATCAAGAGGAAAACAGAAGATTTTCTTGAAAACGCAGAAGGTTTTTTAAAGTCACATTGCGGAAGAAATTAAATTTCACTGACAACATACAAATTTTATATTAAAATACAGCCATAGGACTCATTTACCAGTAGAGTATACTTTCACACATTAAATTACTTAAGATTTTCTCTCTATTAAATTAGCTGACGCTGACAGACATCAATTGATTATGCCTGCTTCAATGAAGCTATTGCTGTAAACTCTGCACTCTTCAGAAATTCTGAGTCAAAGTTAACAACAGCCCTGCACTCTAGATTTAGCTGTCAAGAGCATTTCCAAAAATTCACCAGAAAGAAATGATCTGAGCTGAGGTTTTTTTTCCCCCCACCAATGGATATCCTCTCACTATGACATGAGGAATTGTTAAAATGCCAATCATGATGGGATAATTTAATATATTTCAAGATTCCATGTCTACTTGTCAATTTTCCAATCAAGGACCACTGTACCTCAATTCTTTCTTTCTTCAGAACAGCATCTTATATGTTCTCAATGAAACTGACTAAGATGTACTGGAAACATGTCCACAAAAAACTTCAAATTGGAAAATGATACATTACCAAATAATTAAAAAATTACGTAAAAGAGTTACCTCAATCTTTCATCCATGGGATTGCTTCTTAGCCAAACCCTCCAACTCCGAACTTTTATACGCACAGTTTAAAATAATTAATTGATTAAATTTCATTAAAATACAAATTAAATGCATTCGATTCTCTAAGCCCATGACTAACCAGAAGCCCTGGGGATCACAGCTAAAGGCTCCAATCTGACCACAGACCCATCCAATACACCACGTAACCTCGAGAAATTGAAGACATTAAAATTTTAAATTTCTACAAATAAATGCTGTTAACATTATGAAGAATCTACTAAAATATGATGATGAATCTAAAAAACTACTTTCTTTCCTAAAGGGGCAAAACTTTGACTTCTGTCGTGATCGCAGGTAGGAAACTAATATGAACTAACCCCGCCCCCCTTTATATATTACAGAGAGATCATTTGTTATCACGCATGTACGGGAAGTCCATGAATCCGAAATGGTCTTCGTATGTTAATCGCGTTATTTTTGATTTTTATTTCCAAGGTTTCTGCAATTAAGTCTTGTATAATTATGTTGTACTTTCAAAACCTTGCTTCATTAAACAAGAAGAGGTGTTCCTCATTTATGAAATGGAATGACAGTTCAGATGACGTGGCCCTCATTGCCCTAATCAACGCTGCACATTGTTTAGACGTGTTTCCAAAAGGCACCTTGTAGATCCCATATATGAAGAGTTGCAGTTTCTACATGGAATATTATATACCACATCAGTCAACTCCATTGCTGAAGAGGAGAGTGCAGGACACTCTTTCAGCAGGGAATGGAGTTTCTGCATTGGCTTCACTATAACCCTAAAATCAGTGTCCCTGAAAAGAATATTGAGTGTTTATACCATTGATGGACATATGGAATCACAATATGTTTTTTCTCAAGTCTATTGTTATTTTGATATTGACATATTGCCAAGGGGAATGTCTTTGTGTGTGTGTGTGATTTAAGGAGTGCGAGGGAATCAGGTGTCAACTCAGCATTGTTATGGGCTTATATGAGAGCTTGAAGGGCAGGATGGATGCTCTCAAAGGATTTAAATTGAGGGCCCATCAAGCTTTCAACTGCCCACATCAATGCGAGAGCTTGCACTTGAACATCAAGCAACACAGCGGCAAACCCCAAGGCAGAATGCACTGATCCCAAAGGAACTAGTTGTTGTAGGTGACTATTGTCAGGGAAACGGGGAACATTGTGCAAAAAGTATAGATGGAACAGGACCAGGGTATGTCTGCCAGGGACAAAGGTTGATGACGTTGTAGAGCAGATATCATCTTTTAAGGGCACAAAGGGTGATATTGTTGTACACGTTGGCACTAATGATGTTAAGAGTAAGAGACTGGCAGAATTACTTAAAAAGTACAGGTCAATGCTGAAAAAAAAGCAATGAGTTAGGGTTGAATTTGAAAGTGCCTGCAATTCTGCCCATATGATGAGTCTTGTCGATCAATTTGGCCCTCTCCTATTCTAATTTTTGTTTCCCTAGTGCTTAGGGGTATGTCTGCCAGGGGCAAAGGTTGATGACGTTGTAGGGCAGATATCATCCTTTAAGGGCACAAATCGTGATATTGCTGTATACATTGGCACTAATGATATTAAGAGTAGGAGACTGGCAGAATTACTTAACAAGTACAAGTCAATGCTGAAAAAAAGCCGTGAGTTAGGGTTGAATTTGACAGTGTCTGCAATTCTGCCCAGACACGATAGGAGGGAGTATATGATGAGAGCCTTGTCGATCAATTCGGCCCTGGATAGACTGTGCAAGGCTCAAGGGGTAGAATTTTTCTCAGCCTGGTTTGTGCTTGTTAACAGGAGAGACTGCTTCTACAGAGATCGGATACACTTAAATAGAAAGGGTGCAAGAATATTTGCTGATGCTATCGAGGCAGAGTTAGGTGGGTCGGAAAACTGCTAGCTTGGGGGGTACACGGACTAATAGATTAAAAGTAGCCGCTGGCAGGGGTGAAAATGATTCTTGCACTACATTACAATATTGAAATGCAATCGAGCAGCAGCCTGGAAAGCAAGGCAATGCAGATTTCCAGGACTGCTGGAAGTCATAGTGGAACAAGTAAATACATGGGTAGTGTTAGGGTAACTAAGTAGAAACAGGTGCATGTATACTTGATGTACACCAATGCTAGGACTATAGTTAATAAGTTCTGAGCTTGAAGTGCTAGTCAAGACATCAAAGGCAGATATTGTAAAGGCAGATATTTCCAGTCAGAACTGGAATTTGGGGAGTACAATGTGTACAGAAAGGAAGGCGGGGTTATGCTGTTAGTTAAGAAACACATAAAATCTAAGGAAGTGCATCCAATCGATGTTGGTGGACAATGCAATGTTGAGTCTGTTTGGTGTGACATAAGCACTGGGAAAGGAAAAATGAGAGTAGGTATGTGTTATAGGCCAAATGAATCTGACGAGTATAATGAGCAATTGTGCAGAGAAACAGAGTGGGCCAGTAAATCAGAGTCTTATAATGGGTGATTTTAATTTCCCAGAGATTGACTGGAATTTGTGGGTTGGTTACTCACACACAAGCAAGGCTTTTGTGGATTTATTGGATGATTGCTTTTTATAGCAGAATGTCCAGGAGACAACTAGAGGGAGTAATACTCTTGATCTGATTATCAGTAGTGATTCTTCATGTATCAAGAATCTACAGATAAAGGAACCACTAGGTGGCAGTGATCACAGTGTGCTGAAGTGGGATTTACTCAAAGAGGTAACTACCATCAAGGGTAAAGGGAAGGGTTTACGCTTTTGTAAGGGTGACTACGGTGGTCTGAGACAGTATTTAAATTCTATACGGTGGGACCAACTGATGATGTTATCAATATCAAATTCAAAATGGGAAGCATTTGAAGAATTAATCTGGAAAGCTACTAGGCTTTTCATACCAACAAAGAAATATTGTTCAAGATTTAGGCCTAAATGGATATCAGATGAACTAATTAGACATGTGACAGAGAAGAAAAATGCATGGGATACATATAAATTAACATGTGACATAGAAGCCTATGATAGATATAAGCTGGTCTGTAACCAAGTTACAAAGGAAGTTAGGCAGGCGAAGGCAGATTACGAGAAATCTTTGGCAAAGGATGCAAAGAGTTCTTTACTTATGTAAACTCTAGAAGGAAGGGGATGAATTAGATTGGTGAACTTGATATTGATGTTTCAACTGTTGATGATCCTGCTCAGGTAGCTAACAAACTAAATGAATATTTTGCATCTACATTCACACATGAGGAGTTATTCAGCGAGAGGGATGCCAGAGGTGTATTCAACTCTGGCAGTAAGCTAGATAATCTTGTAATAACTGAGAGAAAAGTGGAGGAGAAATTGTTGAAGATAAACATAAGAAAGGCACCTGGGGTGGATGGAATCTATCCAGTTATATTAAAGGAGGTGGCAAAGGAAGTAACCAAACCCTTAGTCATAATTATGAGAGCTTCCCTGGACTCAGGGGAGGCAGTAATGGCCTGCAAATGTGACCCCAATCTACAAAGGAGGATCAAAGGAAGACACAGGTAATTATAGACCTGTTAGTTTAACTTCTGTTCCCTGGAAATTAATGGAGGCACTGGTTAAAGAATCATTGCAGGATCATCTAGACAAGACTTCAGTTATAGCTTGGACACAGCATCTGTTTGTTAAGGGGAAGTCTTGTCTGACAAATCTGATTGGATACATTGATGTCGTCACAAAGGAACTGGATGCAAAGAATAACTTTGATATCATATATTTGGATCTTAGAAAGGCCTTTGATACTGTTGCACATGGAAGACTGCTGCACAAATTGGAGCAGTGTGGCACTGGAGGTAAATTGCTGCTATGGATAAAGGGATGGTTGAGTGGGAGAAGACAGAGTGGTAATCAATGGACACTGCTCTTCGTGGACTAATGTTATTAGTGGAGTCCCTCAGGTTCAGTGTTGGGTCCATTGTTGTTTTCTGTATTTATAAATGATATTGATGATGGTATATCAGGCTTAATGTCCAAATTTGCAGACGATATGAAGGTTGGCAGGGTTGTTAATGATACTAATGACAGTATACTGCTGCAACAGGATCTAGAAAAGTTGAGCAGATGGGCTGAGAGGTGGCAAATGGAGTTTAACATTGCAAATATAAAGTACTACACATGGGAAGCAGTAATCCCAGAGTAATGTATCGACTCTGTGGTACCGCACTGACAGTGGTAGAGAATGAAAAGGACCTGGGGGTAATTGTGCAGGCAGATATGAAGTTTTCTGAGCAGTGCAGACCGTCTGCAAGAATAGCTCATGGTGTCTTGTCAATGATATACAGGAATTTTTCTAGCAGGGATAAGGAGGTGATTGTATAAGGCAATGGTCAGGCCACACCTTGGGTACTGAATACAGGTCTGGAGGCCTCATTTTAAGAAGGATGTTGAGCTGTTGGAATGAGTACAGAAAAGGGCAACAAGATTAGTGAACAGAACAAAGGGTTGCTCTTACGAAGAAAGGCTTAAGTTTTGCAAATTACAGTGTCTGGAGACTAGGCACCTGTGAGGTGATCTGATTGAAGTGTATAAAGCCTTGAATGGTTTGAGCATGCTTAATGCTGATGGGATTTTTCCCTCTTGCTCAGAATAATTGCCTGAGAGGGCATAAATCCAAATCTTTCATCTGTCGTTGTAGTTGATAGCTTAAATAGATTCAAGACAGAATTTGACAAACATTTGGAGCGAGGGGATGGGTGAAATAAGGGTGGTTTTTTTTTTTTTTTTTTTTTTCTTTTGGCTGATGCTATATAAGCTTGCTTTCTTACATCATCTGCCCTTGCTAATGCTAATGCTAATTTCCTGTATTTTCCAACTTGTCTTTGACCTGGAACCCAATTTTATTTATTGATACCTAAGGAGTACCCCGATTAAAAAAACTGTGTAAGTGCTTTGATTTCATAATCTAATGCCACCTGGCTTGTCGTATATTTATATGCATTTGTGAATTGATTTAAAATAATGGACAACGTACAAGTTAGTGCAAATACATCATATTAGTACACAGCTAAACACTAACTTAGCAAAAATATGCAAAGGCAGCATCATTTAAGTTATATCTCATATTGTGAACACTTTCATAACGAGTTGCCATGATATTGCACTACTTCAAATAAGTAACACTTCACGAAAGGATTTCAGTCTTAAAATAATGGAACATTTATAGGTAAAAGGATAATAACTTGCATAATGCAGGAATATGTGTGTGTTTGTCGTTTTTCAACATATTTTAAACTGAAATTTTATCACTACCTCTTGTCAATGTAAAATTTAAAAAGCTTATTGTCTTCGCCTGTGTGCCCCTCTTCTCTAATGTAAATTTTAACCTCACATGCACACTGTGAAACATTCCTAAAATGTTATCCGTTGTCTGCTCATCTGATATAATCAGAATGTCATCTAAGTATCTACTGTAAAAGGTAATGTTTGGTAAAAATGGAGTTAGAGTTCTATCTTATTTAAATATATTTTGGCAATCAAACTGCTCAAACTAAGCCCCATGGGTAACACAAAAATATTTGTTTGTAAATTTTCCCCTGGAAGGCAATATAATTTGCTTAAACTAAAAATTTTACTAAATGAAAAATCTTTGTTTTTAGAAATTTATACTTATTTATATTAATTGAATCATTATTAAATAGGTCCGATATAATATCCAATGCATACTCAATATTAACATTGGTATAGCATTAGCATTAGTTGAAGCATATGATTCAAGAAAGCAAACTTATATAGCATCAGCTACAAAAAAAAAAAATAAAATAAAATAAATGAATAAAAAACCCTTCCTATTTCACCCATTGGTTCACTCCAAATGTTTGTCTAGTTCAGCCTTAAAGTTATTTAAGCTATCAACTTCCACAACAACAACAGATGGAAGTCTGTTCCAGCAATCAACTACCCGCTGGTTAAATGCAAACTTCCACACATCTATTCAACTGTCTTTTCTCAATCTGAATCTATGTCCGCTCAGGTTCTTAATCTGAGCAAGCGGAAATATCCCATCAGCACTGAGTCTGCTTAAACCATTCAAGATCTTATACACCTCAATCAGATTACCTCACAGGTGTCTAGTCTTCAGATGCTACAACTTGCAGAATTTAAGCCTCTATTGGTAAGAGCACCCCTTTGTTCCTTTCACCAACCTTGTTGCCCTTCTCTGTACTCATTCTAGTAACTCGACATCTTCCTAAAATGAAGTCTCCAACCCTGTATGCAGTACTCAAGGTGGCAGACCATTGGCTTATACAAGGGGATAATCACCTCCTTGTTAGATTCAGTTATATAAATTAAATCATTGTTAAATAGGTCCTACGTAATATTCAATGCATAGTCAATATTAACATTGGTATATAGCGACACTAGGTCCAAAGAGAACAATTTGTCACCCCCCCCCTATTTTTCCATCCTCCAGATTTGTAAACAGTGTGTTGTAATTTTTAATGCTAAAGTTTAGCATTTGTCGCATCAGTTTTATTATGTAATAAAACTGATGAGACAAATAGACTTTTTTAGCATCAAAAGCCTAATTTTTATCTGACATGATGGGTCTAATGGGATGTCCTTCCTTATGTAATTTTACTTGTCCAAGTAGGCATGTTATTAGTTCTGACTAAGATTTTTTAATTGGGCCATGGTAAAATGGTCTGTTTTTCTGTAGTCCGTGAGGGATTTGTTGTTTTGTTTAACACTATATTGTATTGATTGAGCTGTTTATACATTGGTATAAACAGCTCAATGTTCTTTTCAGGGACACTGATTTTATGGTTATAGCAAAGCCAACTCAGAAACTCCATTCACTGCTGAATAGGCATCCCACACTCTCCTCTTCAGCAATGGAGTTGACTGGTGTGGTATATAATATTCTATGTGGGAACTGCGACTCTTTGTATGTGGGATCTATGGGGTGCCTTTTGGATACACGTCTCAAGCAACATGAAGCATATGAACTGTCATTCCATTTGATAAATGAGGACCACGTCTTCTTGTTTAATGAGGTGAAGGTTTTGAATGTACAACATAATTATACAAGACTTCTAATTGCAGAAACCTTGGAAATGAAAATCAAAAATAACGTGATTAACGTATGAAGACCATTCCTGATTTCGGATTTGTGGACTTTCTTGTGCATGCACGATAACAAGTAATCTCTCTGTAATAAATAATGGGGGGGGGGGGGAGGTAGTTCACATTAGACAGTTTCCTACCTGTGATCATGACAGTAAATCAAAGTTTTGTCCCTTAAGGAAAGAAAGTAGTTTTTAGATTCATCGTCATATTTTAGTAGGTTCGTCATAATTTTAACGTAATTTATTTTTAGAAAATTTTAAATTTTGACAATGTCTCAATTTCTCAAGGTTACATGGTGTATTGGTTGGGTTTGGGGTCAGGTGAAGCTTCAGCTGTGATCCCGGGGGCTTAGAGAAATGAATGCATTAAATTTGTATTAAATGAAATTTAATCAGTTAATCATTTTAAACTGTGCGTAAAAAAGTTCAGAGTTGGAGAGTTTGGTAAAGAAGCAGTCCTATGGATGAAAGATTGAGGTAACTCTTACGTAACTTTTTTTAACCTGAATTTAAACATAGGATATATTGAGCATGATTTGCTCTTAGTTTTACAGTATTATCAAATAATGAAATTTGGTCAATCATGTAGTCACTGCAGCAATAAAGTACTTCCTTGCTGAATGAAGAAACAGAATCCTCTACTCTTGTTTTAGACTCCACATAACCTTCTGATTCTGTCCAGTTTGGTCTACTTCAAAACAGAAGCAGCAGATTAAACAAATATCCTTTGGTATATCTAGGAGTAATGACCTATAATTGGATTTTCACATAGTGGCATAACATTTAAATGAAATATGCAAATTGCTATATTCAAGCTGGAGGAGAAAAATACGAATAGGCTTTTTCCAGAAGTGAGGATAACAGATTATCAACTTACTTGGCTTGTTTAGAACTGCTTTTACCAGATGGCAATTCATAAGTTCCTTTTCTTAGGTCCATCAATTTGTCCCCTTTCAAAACTTTTTGATCATGAACAGGATCAAACATGATTTGAACACAAGTCAGTGCCACTCAGTAGTAATCGCTTGTTGTCCTTTTCAATTTGGCAACTATGAAAAGTGTTTAAACTGCCATCCTTACCACTTTCAACTTCTTCTTTAAACAGATTTTACAAGTGCACTGGCTAGTTACACATTTAACCAAATACGGCCAATGCACACACATACATGTTTCAATATCTTTTATTTCAATGGCATGCACCGGTTGACATTGTTTAAATTTATCTTTCCTTTTAGCACTTCTTTCAAGAGAGATCAGGAAATATCTACCAAATATTCATCCATTTTCATCAGATGTATACAAACCCTTCTTGCTACAAAATAAATTAGTCAAATAACCATGACAACCTACTACCACATTTAATATCCTTGCTGCTTCACTTTTTGTATCTGCCAAAACAAGTGCATTATCAACACTATGTGGCAGACTTTTTTTCAAGTAATCCAATATGGTTTCAGTGTTCAGAAGAACAGGACCAATACTGTACCCTGTAGAGTCACCACCAAACTGGCATTGAGAGCAAACTGGTTTCAATTTGACAAATTTATTATTACATGTCAACGTCACCACAATGAGATATAGAATCGAATCAATCTGATTTACTGCCATTTGCAGCAAACTGAAAATGGCTCATTTTTCAGGGCCATCACTATCTCTTCTACCCTCATCTGCACAATTTCACTATCTGGAAACTTCCCCGAACAATGTACCTGGGTGGTTAGCACAGTTTTGTACCATACAAGTATTTCAAAATGGTTGCACATTACAGAAAACAATGCTGTTATACCGCAGTCATATTTTGCAATGTATGCTAGCATAGCCTATAACTGATAAAAAATATATAAATAAATAAAAATAAAAAAAGAGAGCAGGAATTAGATTTTAACATAGTTATACCATTTTTCTGTCCATTGCTCCAGGATAGTGATTTAGACCGTAGGATAAGTATCAGATATAACAACTATTAAGACTGCTGCTGCATCTAGTGGTGAGTTCAACTGACATTACTGAGGGTTTATGAGAACCACCATGTATGGCAGGGTTTTGTGATCAAAACACTACCACACTGGTAGTGCTCTGACCAGTTCTGTCCTTACTGAAGAGTGTGTGATTTCATTATGTTCCTTGGAAGCAGAAAGATATTGGTGCATAATTAGAAGTAAGATTATATGCAGAATTCCATATAATTTGGGGAAAGGCTTTTCCAGAGATTTCCTTGAGGTTTCTCAGAGTCCTAAATTCTTTTCCAAAACCCCTTTCACAGTTATGTTTAGTAAAGACTGAAAATAGTTAGCATCATAAAAAATGAACAATATGAATTATTTTTTGCTGATTTTTGTCTGCACATAGGAATTTCAAATTTTCCTGCGACTGTTTACAGGTTGATTGTTGGCCTATTATGCTGGTTAATGAGAACAACCTATTAGTAGATGTTTTACTGTGAGAGTGATACAACAGTGAGTCTATTAAAGAGAACTGTTTCTTAGGGTTAAGAACAACAGGTTAGAAAAGTATGTCCAACGCCTATTCTAGTATGGAAAACTTCTAGTCTGTATATTTGGGAAATACAGCTAAATAGCTAGGGTTCAATTTTTTTGAATTGCCAAAGTTTATTAATAAAATGATTCTGCCATAATAGCATCCAATTTGTATATTTTTTCAAGATATCTGGTCATGAAATGCACACAGATTTCAGTCAACACTTGGTAACTTGACTTTTGGCTGATTGAGCTGCACATTTATCCCCTTAGCATAGGCAACTAAGGAATAGCATATACAAGAAAAAAGTTACTTAATGTACAATTAAGAAATTTTTAATTAAGTGCAATTGAATATGCATGAGACATGTACACTGTATACATATTTTGTGCACATTTGATTTTGTTTCTTAAATTAACTGAATTTTTTTTTTTTTTTTTTTTTTATGATTAATAGAAGTGAAAAGCAAATATAGTTATGTCCTTAACAATTAATTACCAAGATTACAACTTTATGGAACACTTAATATAAATTCTATAGTTTTACGTTCTCTAAACTGTTTTTATTCTCTAAAATTAAGTAAAATTCTCTAAACTTAGCTATTCAGTTTTAATTTCACCGTATAATATTTATTAATCTCTTATAAATATATTTATACAGCTCTTTTTCTCTCTCTCTATACATGTATCTCTTCACAGGAACCGACATTCATGATTCTTACATAACAACACATGCAGAGCATGACAGGCTTTCTAAAGCTAATAATACTACATTAAAACCACATTTAATTTCAAGGATTTTCTTTTTCCATACAAATATTTTTAAAAGACTCAAATATAAAATCTACCTGCCGTAAGTCCCTGTGTTCTATGTGGATGAATGGATGGGCAAACAAACATGGTGATGATAACAGATACATATGCATACATATGTGAATGAACATAAAAATGGTAGTGTATTTGATTTCCTGAAGTCATGTTGGCAACTAAGAATAATACGCATAGAGATGTGCAAACTTCACAGAATACAAGTTTACATCTTGGGCACATGAATTACTGATAAAAAAAAAAACAAAAAAAAAAAAAAAAAAAAAACAACCTGTCAGTTAATTCGCCTCTCCCCAAAACAGGATGATAGAACTAATCTCCCACATTTCATCTTCAAATACTACCCAGAGGTAAGAAAAAACAACATAAAAGTCACATCATGGGCAACAAACTTATTCCAGCAGCGGTGTGCACCCACATTTTAAGTAAAAATGGCAGTGGGACACCTGACAGGTGTCCCTTTTTTAATTTTTGGAAAATGTGGAATATTTTTGAATTCTGCTCAAACAATATCTTATATTTCATCCTTTCTTAATAATCTGGACTAATTATATGAAACTTAAAGTAAAAAAAAAACACCCATTAAAAGTTTTAAAACCACCTTTTCAAAAATTATTAATTTTTTCTGAAAATTACAAAAATAAATAATAATATTTTAGATATGAAATTGAAGCATTGGTCTATTAATCTCTTTTATATTCCAATTTAAATAGTATGAATCAAGAGCTGCAACATTCAATATTTGTAAAATAATAAGAATTTACCTCAATATAGTTCGTAGAACACTTCCGTATGATACCCAGCAGAAATTAAAACAAAAAAAATTGAAAAACTTACATTACAGTAAAAAATAATTAAAAACCAATTAACACAATTAAAATCAATTTAACACAATTAAAAATCAAATTAACACAATTAAAAACCAATTTAATGCAATATGAAAATTAATTAAAGAATTTAACAAAAATTTTCAAAACGATTTTCCTTCCTGAAGCTGACAACGCTTTTTGACCGTATGTCGTGATCATAGGAATGAAAATTAACAAATTAAGGGTGAACATGAAACTTAAATAGTGATTATTTGTCTTCGTGCAAGCACATAAAAGCCCACGCACTGGAGATCAAATATGGCTGACAAACATTAACAGAATTCTCATGCAATTTAATTTCTACGGATTCTGCAATTAATAGTCGTGTATAATTATGTTGGAAATTAAGTATTTTGGCCTCGCTAAATAAAAAAGTATGTTTTTCATTAATGGTATGAAAGGCTAGTTCTGACGCTGCCGAACGAGAAGCAAGAATTGAGGCCTCATGTTGATTAACACGAATATTCAGAGAAAAACGAGTCGAACCTTGGTAAGACAAGTCGCAATCACCACAAGAAATGTTGTATACCAGACCATTAATTTGTGTTGCGAATGAGGAAAGAACCGAGCGATTGTTCAGCATAGTGTGTAATTTCCGTATTGGCCTGGCCACAATTTTAAATTCGGTATCTTTAAAGAATCTGTTAAGTTGTTTGTGCATCTGTTCAACATATGGAACAGAAATGAAGTATTTTTTGACATTATTATTGTTGGTTGGTGTAGTATTTTGTATCCTATCCTTAGCTTGTACCTTAATTCGGTTTATTGTATTCAGGGGATAACCCCTGTTTAAGAACATGCTAGTTAATATTTGTATTTCTGAGCCCAAAGCAGATTCCGTCGTTGAATATTTATAGGCATTTAGAAATTGATTAAAGATAATCGATCTTTTGTAGGTGAACGGGTGATAGCTATTATAATGTAGAAGCATACCAGTGTTTGTTAGGTTTTCAATAGATGCTAAATTGGATTTTATTCAAGTCCTCAGTAAGCGTGAAATTTAGAAAGTTTAATGACTTTTTATCCGTATCCTCCTTTCCAATGTAAATTTGAGTCTAAAATGAATATTATTAAACAAATGTAAAACGTCTTAGATAGTAGTACTATCAGTAATAACTAGAACATCGTCTAAATACCTCCCATAGTATGTGATACGGGGTCGAAAAGGCGTCAAACGTATATGCCCAATCATTGAGAGAGAGAGATAATCTCCAACATTAAGCCACTCAGGCTCAAACCCATGAGCAATCCAAAAATTTGTTTGTACACCTTGTCTTGAAAAGTGATATAGCTGGCCTCAACTAACAGTTTAATTAAGTGAAAAATTTCCTTAATAGGTAGCTTCATATAATTAATCGGTATCAAGTTATTATTTAACATGTCCCAAATAATATCTAATGTGTATTCAACGTTTACATTCGTATATAACGAGGTAACTGCCTAAGTAGCCGAGTGGTCAGGAGCGGGAGTGCAGTAGCACACACTCTTTGAGTAGACCAGGGTTCAAGCCCCTGACTGCTAAATATGGTCGATCTGCCAACCCGCACTGGACCAGTGTGGCAGATTACAGTCCATTTCCCTCAGCATGAATTGTTGAGGAGTCTTCCATTCTGCAGTGGGTTGATAATAGCTGCAGTTTTATAAAAAGGTAACATCTAGTGAGAATAAATTGTCGTTGTCACCAAGTCTACAGTCCTTAAGATTATTAAATAATGTATCGTAGTTCTTAATCCCAAATTGTATCACCTGCTTAAAGGGTTTTATAATGCTATATACATGTGTGGCCAAGGATAAGAATGCCGAATTCTTGTAGGAAACAATAGGTCGAACAGGAAATCCAGTCTTGTGTAATTTTACCTGACGAAAGTGCAGGAATATTGTATGTTCTGGCCTTCAATTCCTTTAACTGAGCCATAGTAATGTAGTCGTTTTTTCGATACGTGGTTAACTTTTTATTGTATTGATTGACCAAACTGGTAAACAGTGTCGGGTCTACTTCAAGATAAGATGAGGTATCTGAAACAACTGAATCTAACTTATTAATATAATCAGGTCTATCTAGTATTACCACTGTATCTCCTTTATCTGCCCTCTGTTGTATAGTAATGTCTTTATTTCCCTGAGGTTCACATAAAGCTGAACTGTCATATGTATTCAATTTAGGAAGTCACATTTCTTTTATGTTATTCACAACTTGGTTAACTTGTTAGGAAGGAAAATAGTTTTGAAAATTTTCTTTAAATTCTTTAATTAATTTTCATATTGCATTAAATTGATTTTTAATTGTGTTAAATTGGTTTTTAATTATTTTTTACTGTAATGTAAGTTTTTCGATTTTTTTGTTTTAATTTCTGGAGGGTATAATACAGAAGTCTTCTACGTACTATACTGAGGTAAACTCCTCTTATTATTTTACAAATTCCAATTTAAAAGACCATTATATATATATAAAAAACGAAACACCTACTTCATACCTATTACAGTTTATTTAATCCTTCTTTGAATTTATTCAAATTATCTACATCCACAATACAGGATGAGAGTTTATTTCAGCAATCAACCACACTCTGGCTGCAGGAAAATTTAATACAATCTGACCTGTGGCCATTCTTCCCCAATTTGAATTTACACCCCCTCGTGTGGGTAGTCTGAACAAGAGGAAGGATTTCATCAGCACTGAATTTACTCAATCCATTCAGGGCCTTGAATACTACAATCAGAAATCCTTGCAGGGGCTGTTTCCAGACTGCATTTTGCAGAAATGAAGCCTTTCTAAGAAAGAGCAAAGAGCACGCTTTTGTCCTCCCCACTAATCTCTGCTTTTCTATGCACTCGTTCCAACAGATATATATATACATCCTTTCTAAAAAGGCCTTCAGACCTGTATGCAATATTCGAGATGCCATATGCAATGGGATAATCACCTCCTTATCCCTGCTAGCACAATTCCTGTATATCATTGACAAAACCACATGAGCTGTCCAGGCAGCATATCTGCACTGCTCAAAGAACTTCATATCTAAGTACGCAATTAGCCACAAATCTTTTTCATACTCGACTATCCTGAGTGTGGTACTACAGGGTTGGTACATTAATCTGGGATTACTGCTACCTGTATAAAATATCTTGCATTTGTCGATGTTAAACTTTAATTACCTTTCTCAGTGATTTGTCTAATTTATCTAGATCTTGTTGTAGTAGCACACCTTGATTACATTAAGCCTAACCTTCCTTCATCAATTCAGATTCATGAGGTTGCAAGCTACAAAAGAGGTTACAACTTACTGAAAGACTAACAATGGCAAAAGAATATTATATTTCATTATACTTCAAAATCATTAATAAATATAGAAAACAAAAATGGGCCAGCACTAAACACTGGGGGCCTCTGCTAATAACATTAGTCCAAGAAGAGCAGTGCCCACTGATAACAACTCTCTGTCTCCGCCCACTCAACCACTCCTTTATGTATAATAGCAACTTGACCATAATGCCACACTGCTCCAATCTTTTATGTGCAACAGAATCAAAAGCTTTTCTCAAATTTAAGTGTATGATGTCAAAATTATATTTTGCATCTGGATCCTCTGTTACTCTGTCATAGTATACAATCACATAGGTCAAACATGATTGTTATATAAGACTACGATATGTAGTATTAACTGCATTCCTGTCTAGAGGATCCTAAATTAAAAGACCATTAACCAGTGACTCTGTCATTTTCCCAGAAGTCAGGCTAAGAGGTCCGTAATTACTTCGGTCCACCTTTTATCCCGCTTTCTGAACTGGAGATACATTTGCACATCTCTAGTTCAGAGGGTTGATCTATTAATTATGACTAAAGGTTTGCTTACCTCTTTTAATATAACTAAGTATATCCCATTGACTCCAGGTGCCTTTTTTTTATGTTTAGCTCAAACAATTTCTCTCTCACCTCTGCTGAGTTATCACAAAATAACTTAACCCCTCACCTACCATAATTTAACTAATTTCTCATGTGAATGTAGATTCACATGAATCTACTACAACATTATATATATATACATACATATATATAGTGTTATAACTGCATTGGGATATAAGTTTAGGGTTATAATTTTGTACTGAAATTGAATTGAAATCATGACTCAGACCAGAGCAGCAAGATAAAAGGCTCAAACTAATGTGAGTACCGTGGCTCAGGGGAGAATTGAGAGGGGCAGCTGCCCTCTGAATCACAGCCTTTTAAAATACACTGCTTGCTTGATGTTTGTGTAGCAATCAGGTACGGTACATGATTCTGCCAAGGGGAATGTCTTTGTGTGTGTGCGATGTAAGAAGTGTGCGGAAATCAGGCAACAACTCAGCGTTTTTATGGGCCTATATGAGAGCTTGAAGGACAGGGTGGATGCCCTCGAAGGATCTAAATTGAGGGGCCCATCAAGCTCTCAGCAGCCTACATCAATGCCAGAGCATGCACTTGATCATCATGCAACACAGCGGCAACCCCCAAGGCAGAATGCACTGGTCCCACAGGAACTAGTAATTGTCGGTGACTCTATTGTCAGGGAAACGGGGAACATGCTAGGTAAAAAGGATAGGTGGAACAGGACCAGGGTATGTCTGTCAGGGGCAAAGGTTGATGACGTTGTAGAGCGGATATCATCTTTTAAGGGCACAAAAGGTGATATTGTTGTAAACGTTGGCACTAATGATATTAAGAGTAGAAGACCGGCAGAATTATTTAACAAGTACAGGTCACTGTTGGAAAAAAAAAGCCATGAATTAGG
The DNA here is from genome assembly GCF_048544385.1 of Mastigoproctus giganteus. NCBI lineage: Eukaryota > Metazoa > Arthropoda > Arachnida > Uropygi > Thelyphonidae > Mastigoproctus > Mastigoproctus giganteus. Next base: position 114,969,021 of record NC_143577.1, on the reverse strand, counting down.
ATTGAATTTGAAAGTGTCTGCAATTCTGCCCAGACACGATAGGAAGGAGTATATGATGAGAGCTTTGTCGATCAATCCAACCCTGGAGAGATTGTGCAAGGTTCAAGGGGTAGAATTTTTCTCAGCCTGGTCTGGGCTTGTTAACAGGCGAGACTGCTTCTACAGGGATGGGATACACTTAAATAGAAAGGGTGCAAGAAAATTTGCTGATGCTATAGAAGCAGTGTTAGGTGGGTCGGAAAACTGCTAGCTTGGGGGAATACATGGACTAATAGATTAACAGTAGCCGCTGGCAGAAGTGAAAGTGATTCTTGCACTGCTTCTATTGGAATGAGCAGTAGCCTGGAAAACAAGATGCAGGGGATTTCAGAGACTGCTGGGAGTCATTGCGGTACAAGGAACACATGGGTTGTGTTAGGGTAGCTAAGAATAGGAACAGGTGCATGTATACTTGCATGTACACCAATGCTAGGAGTTTGGTAAATAAATTTGATGAATTTGAAGTGTTGGTATTGTTGGGATATCAGAGATGTGGTGTCGCACAGATATAAGGAATGCAGAACTGGAATTTGGGGAGTACAATGTGTAAAGGAAGGATAGACAGGATAGGAAGGGAGGAGGGGTTATGCTATTAGTTAAGAGAAACACAGAAAATTCAAGGAAGTGCAGCCAGTCGAAACCACTGTACAGTGCAGTGTCGAGTCAGTTTGGTGTAACATAAGCACTAGGAAAACGAGTGTTTTATAGGCCTAATGACTGAGGAGTATAATAAAAAACTGCACAGGAAAAAAAAGAGTGGGCCAGTAAATCAGAGAGTCTTATAATGGGAGATTTTAATTTCCCAGATATTGATTGGAATTTGTGGGTTGGTCACTCATACACTAGCAAGGCTTTTGTGAATTTATTGGATTGTTTTCTACATCAGCATGTTCGGGACGCAACTAGAGAGAGTAATACTCTTGATCTGATTATCAGTAGTGATTCTTCATGCATTAAGAATCTGCAGATAAAGGAACCACTAGGTGGCAGTGATCACAGTGTGCTGAAGTGGAATTTACTCAAAGCGGTAACTACCATCAAGTGTAAAGAAGAGGTAACTACCATCAAGTGTAAACGGAAGGGTTTTTGCTTTCGTAAAGGCAACTACGGAGGTCTGAGACAGTATTTAAATTCTATACAGTGGGACCAACTGATGATGTTACAAACAGCAAATTCAAAATGGGAAGCATTCAAAGAACTTATCTTGGAAGCTACTAGGCTTTACATACCAACTAAGAAATTTTGTTCAAGGTATAGACCTAAATGGATGTCAGATGAACTAATGAGACATATGGTAGAGAAGAAAAATGCACGGGATTAAAAATTAATGGTGACATGGAAGCCTACAATAGATATAAGCTGGTCTGTAACCAAGTCACAAAAGAGGTTAGTCAGGCAAAGGCAGATTATGAGAAATCTTTGGCAAAGGATGCAACAGAAAACAGCAAAGTGTTCTTTACGTATGTAAACTCTAGAAGGAAGGGGATGAATCAGATTGGTCCACTGGATATCGATGGTTTAACTGTTGATGATCCTGCTCAGGTGGTTAGCAAACTAAATGAGTATTTGCATCTACATTCACACATGAGGAATTATTCATGGAGGGGAATGCCAGAGGTGAACTAAACTCTGGCAGTGAGCTAGATGATTTTGTAATAACTGAGAGGAAAGTGGTGGAGAAATTGTTGAAGATAAACATAAGAAAGGCACCTGGGGTGGATGGGATCTTTCCAGTTATATTAAAGGAGGCAGCAAAGGAAGTAAGCAAACCCTTAGCCATAATCATGAGAGCTTCCTTGGACTCAGGGGAGGTACCCATGGGACTGAAGATGTGCAAATGTGACCCCAATTCACAAAGGAGGATCAAAGGGCAACACAAGTAATTATAGACCTGTTAGTTTAACTTCTTTCTAGGGAAATTAATGGAGGCACTGGTTAAAGAAGCACTGCAGGATCTAGAAAAGACTTCAGTTATAGCTCGGACACAGCATGGGTTTGTTAAGGGGAAGTCTTGCCTGTCCAATTTGATTGAATACTATGATAATAAATAATAATAATAATTTTTCTGTTTATACTTTGGGACAACCAAACGGTCAGAGGAGTTCACAATGTGGTCACAAAGCCACTGGATGCAAAGAATAACTTTGATATCATATATTTGGATCTTAGAAAGGCTTTTGATACTGTTGCACATGGAAGACTGCTGCACAAATTGGAGTAGTGTGGCACTGGAGCCAAATTGCTGCTATGGAAAAAGGGATGGTTGAGTGGGAGAAGACAGGGTGGTAATCAATGGACACTGCTTTTCGTGGACTAATGTTATTAATGGAGTCCCTCATGGTTCAGTGTTGAGTCCTTTGTTGATTTCTGTATTTATAAATGATACTGATGATGGTATATCAGTCTTAATGTCCAAGTTTGCAGACGATAATGAAGGTTGGCAGGGTTGTTAACGACACTAATAACTACACTGCTGCAACAGGATCTAGAAATGTTGAGCAGATGGGCTTGAGAGATGGCAAATGAAGTACTACATATGGGAAGCAGTAACCCAGAGTAACGTATCAACTCTGTGGTACTACACTGACAATGGTAGAGAATGAAAAGCACCTGGGGGTAATTTTGCAGGCAGATATGAAGTTTTCTGAGCAGCTCATGGTGTCTTGTTAATGATATACAGGAATATTTCTAGCAGGGATAAGGAGGTGATTATCCCTTTGTATAAGGCAATGGTCAGGCCACACCTTGAGTACTGTATCCAGACCTGTATACAGTACTCAAGGCCACACCTTGAGTACTGTATACAGGTTTGGAGGCCTCATTTAAAGGATGTAGATCCTTCAACAAGTACAGAGAAGGGCAACAAGATTAGTGAATGGAACAAAGGGTTGCTCTTATGAAGAAAGGCTAAAAGTTTTGCAGCTTACAGTGTTTGGAGACTAGGCACCTGGAAGGTGATCTGATTGAGGTGTATAAAGCTTTGAATGGTTTGAGCATGCTTAATGCTGATGAGATTCTTCGTCTTGATCAGAATAATCACCTGAAGGGCATAAATTCAAATTGAGGAAAGATAGTTGTAGGATAGATGTGCGGAAGTTTGCCTTTAGCCAGCGGGTAGTTGATTGGTGGAACAGACTTTCATCTTTTGTTGTGGAAGTTGATAGCCTAAATAAATTTAAGGCTGAGCTGGACAGGTATTTGGAATGAAAGGAGGGGTGAAATCGGAACTTTTTTTTTTTAGGCTGATGCTGCATAAGCTTGATTTCTTGCATCATATGCCTCTACTAATGGTAATGCTAGATGCAAAATACTCATTTAGTTTGTCTGCAACGTCAGCAGGATCATCAACTGCTAATCCATTCATGTTTAACGGACCAATGAAATTGAAATCCCTTGTACTGTTTATCTTCTATGATAATAACCCCGAACATTTCCCATTTAGAATTTGATGTTGGTAATTTCATCAGTTTGTTACACTGTACAGAATTAAAACTGTCTGAGACCACTGTAGTCACCTTCCCAAAAGCAAAAGAACTTTTACTTGCCTTTTACAGCAGTTACATCTTTAAATAAATCTGCATCAGTACATTGTGACAACTGCAACCTAGTGGGTCTTTCATCTGCAGATTCTTAATGCACTAAGGGTCACTGCTGATAATCAAATCAAGAATACTGCTCTCTTGCTGCCTCTCTGACATGCTAGTGTAGGAAACAATCATCCAATAAATCCCCAAAAGTCTTTTTCTATTGCATGAGGAACCAACCCACAATGACCAGCCAATATCTTGAAATGTTAAAAGTCTCCGATTATAAGACATTCTGAGTTATTGGTCCACTCATATCTGTACAGTTGTTCGCCATATAATGCTCATCACAGTTATTATGCCTATAGCAAACTCCTATCCTCATTTTTTGTTTTCTGATACTTATATCACACCAAACTGACTCAATACTGCACTAATTACCCATATCCATTAGATGCACTGCCTTAGATTTTGTGTTTCGTAACAAAAACAGCATAACTCTTCTCTCCCCATCCTGTCATGCCTATCCTTTCTGCACATTGTACTCCCCACATTCATATTCTGCATCCCTTATATCTGAATGACACCATGTCCCCAATATCCCCACAATTACTTTATCAGTACTACAAATTCATCTAATTTATTACTATGCTCCTAGCATTAGGGTACATACAAGTATACCAGCAAATGTTTTTTACTTTTAGGAACCTAGCACATATATTTGCTTGTTTTGCAAGGATCCGAAGCTGGTCTTGAAATTTCCAACAGCTTATTGCATGATCTAATAGGAGCAGCACATGGATCACTTTAATCTCTGCGTGCAGCTGTTGTTAATCTATTAGCCTGTATATACTCTCCCCCAGGCTAGCAGTTTTCTAACCCATCTAATGCTGCTTTGATGGCATAAGCAAATATTCTTGCATCTCTTCTGTTGAGCATATCCCATTCCTATAGAAACAGTCTCCTGTTAACAAGCACAGACCATGCTGAGCAACCCCTGTGAGCCTTGCACAATGTCTCCAGGGGCAAATTGACTAACAAGGCTCTCACCTTGTACTCTCGCCTATCATATCTAGGTAGAATTGCAGACACTTACAATTTCGATCCTGACTCATGGCTTTTCTCAAAATTGCTTTTTTACTTAATAATTAAATCCTCAGATATCCTACTTTTAATAGCATTAGTGCCAATGTGTACAACAATATCACCATTTGGGCCCTTAAAAGGTAATAGCTGCTCCACACCTGTCAACTTTACACAACATATTTCCCACCTTTTCTCACAATCGAGTCACCAACTATAGCTACTTCCGGTGGGACAAAAGATCTCTGCTGTGGAGGATGTCTTTGTGCTGTCTGATGCTGGAAAATGGGCTCAATCTGTTGGACTGGTCAGCTGAGTGACTGATGAGTCCCTCTCTTTTAATTCTTCAAAGGTCAACTCTATTCTTCAAGCCTTCGTATAACTCCACCAGAATCCAAGTTTGAGCTTAATCTCCTCATGTTCTCTGCAATGAACTCACACTAAAGCATTCCTCGTGGTCTTATCATGTCCTGCTAGAGGTAGCTTCACAAAAAGAGCACAAATAACATAATCCCAATTCCTAGGAGAACTACCTCCAAAGCATCCCTGCTACTTTGGGCCCCTGGGCTTTGCTGCTCTAGTCTGAGACATGATGTCAGTCAAGCCTCCTTTTCAATGGTATTTTCAATGGGGGTGCTTTAGACACTTAAAAAATGAGTAGTGCTTCATAGAATTCATCATAGGAGAAAAAAGAAAGAGCACCAAAAGTGGGAATGTTAAATGAAATTTTACAGTATAAACAAGTAATCAAATCACTAATGGGATTAGGCTTCTTCAAATTATGAGAAGTAACTTGCTAAGAATGTGAACCAAAGTACCCACTTATGTTAATACTAGATGGACCACATTGGTCCACTATATATGAATGGCATTAAGCAGCGATGATCCTGTTCAGGTTGGTGACAAATTGAATAAATATTCTGTATCTACATTCACACATGAAGCTTTTAGGAATGGAGATACAAAAGGCATCTTAACTGAAAGTAAATAAGGTTTGTGGGTGTGATTAAATGTAAACAATTATACTAAGACAGCAACAAAAGATGTAAGTACACAGAAATTCAATTATCCATAGGGTACGTGACCAAGACCATGGCAGATAATCAAATAGACAGATAATAGAATATGTACATTAAAAACATTATACATACAATAGACCGGGTCATCTAAGTTGTTTATTTTATTACATAACCTAATGAAATTTAATTAAACTTTTTTAATTATTTATTTTTCATCAGCATCAGCAACATTGAAAATTGTATATTTTTTAGCGTAGTTTTTTCAAAACTCCATCACATCTAATTTATTTTCTGCCAAAACAAGTTTTTGAATGAACATTTTGCGATAACAATGTTTCATACTCTCAATCAATCATGCCCTGGTCCATCGGTTGAATGAGAGATGTCGTGTTTGCTGGCAAAAAGTGGCATGATATTTTGATGCCAAATGTGATCTTGCACATGGTACAAATGTTTTATTAAACCAATCATGAAATATATCTTGGCTCATCCACGAGTTGTTTGTGAGAAATATTTAACTGGAAAAGCATTTAAATTAATATTTTTAAATGATCTAGACTTTTTTGGTTTTCCTATAACAATCAAAGGCAATTTATGACTACTGCTGGTATTAAGCACATACCATTATAGTGATGCAATCTTTTTTGCACCTTACATCCCAGTGCCATATGTTCAGTCATTGAGGCCAATGTCTTTTTTTTCACGATAAACAGAAATTTCTGCGCTATCTGCACTTAGCTTCCCAACCTGGATCGACAACTGTCGAATACCATGATGAAACTTAAATTTGTCCAACCATCTGATGCTAGCCTTGAATGAATGATCTACGTCTAGATTTTTATTAATTTCAATGGCTTTTTTGATTATTATAGGTCCCGATAATGGAATTCCTTGGCTAAGTTTTTGAACAAACCATTGAATCACTGCAGTATCCAATTGTTCATTTTTAGCAAGCTTCATTGTTTTACGACTTTTAACATTACCATCAGTGGTTTCCACTTTCGACACGTGGTTTTCAATTTTGTCTGCATCACAGTTTATATCATTTATTGTTGTTCTTCCTATTCCATAAATGGATGCTATACTTGGAGCCCTTTCCTTAGATGATTATTTAAATTTTTTTTTGATAATCCCAACACTACTTGCTTACATTTCTCTGTCATTTCAATGGATTTACTAAATAAAAATTATTAAAATATGAAACAAGAGGTTAAAGTACAACTGTATACAGTGAGTTGTAAACAAAGACTGAGTGACACATGGTGCCAATATCACAATGCATTACGGCATAGTGGAGTTAGTTAAGTGACGGTTAACAGAGACTAACAGTAAATAGGGTGGTGGACAATTGAAGTTCTACTGAACACTTTTAGTGATATTTATTAGTGCGCATCCTTAGTTTCAGGTAGTCCCTACATATCACAGATATACAAATATCTTTTCCATTCACAAAGGGGATCAAATGGTGGGGTAAGTAATTACAGACCTGTAAGAATTATTTCTGTTCCAGAGAAAATAATGGAGTCTGTTGGTTGATTATTTGGTGTTTATTAGTGCAGTGGAACTAAGGCCATCATGTCCCAAGCCAAGATAAAGAAAACATCAAAAAACATATTTGGTAACCTCAAAACAAGTTACCACATCAAAAGAAGGAAATGTATATCAAAAATATAAAAGGATAAATTAAAATACAGGTATAAATTAACAGACTGTAAAAAGTTAAAAAAATGTCAGCCATATTGTCTGTTGTCATCTGAAATGGCTGAGTGTAAACAGTTCAGCCAGATTAATAAAATGCATAAAACATAAATAACATGCAGTGGTAAAAATGGGACGTTCCATAAAATTATGAATAATGGTTAAAATAGTTTCACAGGTCTCAACACATAGGTAGCTCATCCACCCTCAGAAGAAACAAGTGTGTCAGATGACTGCAATCTATGCAGAGCCAAGAAAGAACAACTTCCTCTCTTTTAAAGCTGCACAGATTGGACTGCCACTACTTCATAACAAGTGTAGTCTATCTGGTTTATGTGGTGCTGTTTATGCCAAGAATCTCGCCATTGGAATTATAATTTGATGCATATTATTTGCTGCCTGTAGTCTATATAGAGATTGTGTGTGTGTGTGCGTGGTATGGGTATTTAATGGCACACAAGCTGCTGTGGCTTTAGTGTGCCTATTTCACAGGAACGTTATAAATAATAATTAATATGAAGCCAGATCAATTTCATTTCAGCTCAAAAACTATTTATATTCGATCATAATTTCCAATTTCTTTCAAAAAACAGTAAAGTTCATTAATGTTTGCCTCCTCTCCAACGATATGATTTAATGTCATCAATTCTTGGCGATTAGCCAGAGAAAGAAATACTGAAGTTTGATAATGATGTTGTTGATAATGTGCACAGTCAATCAAAATATGTTTGACTGTTAGATGTTCCAAGCAGCGTGAACACTGAGGAGGATCATCGCCTGTGAGTAGATGGAGCTGAGTCAGATGAGTAGGTCCTATTCTAATCCGTGCGAGTACCACTTCTTATCGCCGAACTGTTTGAATGGTTGAGTGCCAAAATTTTTTTTTTTTGGATCTTGTTTCAATTGGAAGAGTTTATTATTTGTTTGTTTATGCCATAGCTCTGTCCACTTGCATGGTACGCTGCTTGAATTATGATATTATAATCAGAAGCTGGAATGAAGACAGAGGTTAAGTCTAAAGTTGATGGATTTTTAGCAGAAATATCAGCCAGTTCATTCCCTTTAATGCCTGAATGTGCTGGAATCCAGCAAAACTTCACTAGTTGTTGGTGGTCTTCAATTTTCAACAGCAAACTCCTGATCTTATTTATAACAGGGTGATCCTTATGAAAGTGATTCTGCATTGCTCTAACTGAGCTGGAGAGTCGGTGTAAACTAAATATTTTGCAGATGGGCGAAGAGAAATTTTCTAGAGCTAATTGTATTGCATATAGTTCTGCTGAAAAGCTGCTGTACTCAGGTGGAAGAGAAGCTGATATGATAGCAGAGGGAAACACTGCTGCTGCTCCAACAGTTGAATGAAATTTGGAACCATCCGTATATATCGGTAGGAAGTCAGCATAGTTTTGAATATGGAATGCAGAACTGGAATCAGATATAAGGAATGCAGAACTGGAAGAAAATATGTATCACATTTCAGTTGAGGAAAGGTGGTCCATGGTAGAGAGGAACATTCCAATTCTGTGTTATTTCAAGGAGCCGTAGGCCTGCTGGTTGTATTTTATTTAGTTTATTTCTGTAGAGATTGTGAAATGATGGATTAAAGAGGTATGGCTGAATAGGATGTGGAGAGCAACTTTGTATTTTGGCTGCATATTTATGTAATAACATTCTTCTGTGGAAGTACAGAGGAGGCTCATGAGCTTCAATGTATAGTTGATTTGATTTGATTTGATTTTGATTTTTTTGGCGCAAAAACAGCAAGGTTATAGTGCGCCATGGAAACATTAAAATTCAAAAAAGATTAGACTGGTTACTTTTAAAAAGGTTACCTCGTCTAAAGTTGCATATATATATATATATATATATATATATATATACAGACATATCAATACATAAAATCAGTACAATGATAAAAGCAAATTGTATATTTCATATGAGTGTATACATATTGATCGATTTTAAAAATTTAAAAACTGCTGACACATTGTCGTTGTCATTTAAAATCTGACTGAGTGTATATGGCTCAGTCAGATGGGTAAAAGCAGTGAAACGAGAATTTATAAAACTGGTACAATCGCATAAAATGTGTTGGACGGATAAAACGGTGTCACATTGCTCGCACATAGGAGGGTCATCTGTCCTCAGCAAAAAGGAGTGTGTCACATGACAGTGTCCTATGCGGAGCCGGGTAAGAACAATTTCCTCTTTTCGATCCCTGTGTAAGCTGGACCACCAAGGATGGATCACAAGCTTAATTCGACATAGTTTGTTTCTAGTAATCAGTCGATGCCACGAATCTTGCCACTGAGATTGTAGGTTACTATGGATCACTTGCCTGTAGTCTGTATAGGGGACTAACAGGTCAACATTATCCGTCAGGGCTGCCGATTTGGCTGCAATGCCAGCCAAATCATTTCCTCTAATCCTGATGTGACTGGGGATCCAGCAGAAGCGGATATCAAATCGACTTGCATAGAGGCCGTATATTATCTGCGGAATTCGGGACAGGGTTGGATGATTAGTGCGTGACACAGCTGATAAAGCCTGTAGTGCACTCACTGAATCGGCATATATAATACACCGTTGGTAACTGTGTTTTCTTATGTCTGCCCTTATGTCTGCAATTCTGCCCAGACACGATAGGAGGGAGTATATGATGAGAGCCTTGTCGATCAATTCGGCCCTGGAAAGATTGTGCAAGGCTCAAGGGGTAGAATTTTTTTCTGCCTGGACTGTACTTGTTAACAGGAGAGATTGTTTCTACAGGGATGGGATACACTTAAATAGAAAGGGTGCAAGAATATTTGCTGATGCTATCGAGGCAGTGTTAGGTGGGTCGGAAAACTGCTAGCTTGGGGGGAGACAAAGACGAATAGATTAACAGTAGCCACTGGCAGAGGTGAAAGAGATTCTTGTACTGCTTCTATTGGAATGAGCAGAGGCCTGAAAAACAAGATGAAGGATATTTCAGAGACTGCTGGGAGTCATTGCGGTACAAGGGGTTGTGTTAGGGTAGCTAATAATAGAAATAGGTGTATGTATACTGGCGTGTACGCCAATGCTAAGAGTTTAGTAAATAAATTTGATGAATTTGAGGTATTGCTCAAAACATCAAAGGCAGATATTATTGGGATATCAGAGACGTGGTGTCACACAGATATAAGGAATGCAGAACTGGAATTTGGGGAGTACAACGTCTACAGAAAGGATAGACAGGATAGGAAGGGAGGAGGGGTTATGCTATTAGTTAAGAAACACAAAATCCAAGGAAGTGAAGTCAGTGGACTTCGCTGGACAGTGCAGTGTCGAGTCAGTTTGGTGTGACATAAGCATTGGGAGACCAAAATTGAGAGTAGGAGTGTGCTATAGGCCTAATGACTCTGATGAGTACAATAAGAAACTGTACAGGGAAATAGAGTGGGCCAGTAAATCAGAGTGTCTTATAATGGGAGATTTTAATTTCCCAGATATTGATTGGAATTTGGGGGCTGGTCACTCACACACTAGCAAGGCTTTTGTGGAGTTATTGGATGATTGTTTTCTACATCAGCATGTTCGGGAGGCAACTAAAGGGAGGAATACTCTTGATTTGATTATCAGCAGTGATTCTTCATGCAATAAGAATCTGCAGATAAATGAACCACTAGGTGGCAGTGATCACAGTGTGCTGAAGTGGGATTTACTCAAAGAGGTAACTACCATTAGGGGTAAAGGGAAGGGTTATTGCTTTCGTAAAGGCGACTACGATGGACTGAGACAGTATTTAAATTCTATACAGTGGGACCAACTGATGATGTTACCAACAGCAAATGCAAAATGGGAAGCATTCAAAGAACTTATCTCGGAAGCTACTCTGCTTTACATACCAACTAAGAAATATTGTTCAAGGTTTAGGCCTAAATGGATGTCAGATGAACTGATGAGGCATATGGCAGAGAAGAAACATGCATGGGATACATACAAATTAACACATGACACAGAAGCCTATGATAGATACAAGTTGATCTGTAACCAAGTTACAAAGGAGGTTAGGCAGGCGAAGGCAGATTACGAAAAATCTTGGGCAAGGGATGCAAAGAAAAACAGCAAAGAGTTCTTTACTTATGTAAACTCTAGAAGGAAGGGCATGAATCAGATTGGTCCACTTGATATCGATGGGTCAACTCTTGATGATCCTGCTCAGGTAGCTAACAAACTAAATGAATATTTTGCATCGACATTCACACATGAGGAGTTATTTAGCGAGGGGAAAGCCAGAGGTGTATTCAACTCTAGCAGTAAGCTAGAGAATCTTGTAATAACTGAGAGTAAAGTGGAGGAGAAATTGTTGAAGATAAACACAAGAAAGGCACCCAAGGTGGATGGGATCTATCCAGTTATATTAAAGGAGGCAGCAGAGGAAGTAAGCAAACCCTTAGCCATAAGTATGAGAGCTTCCTTGAACTCAGCTGAGGTACCCACAGACTGGAGATGTGCAAATGTGACCCCAATTCACAAAGGAGGATCAAAGGCTGACACAAGTAATTATAGACCTGTGAGTTTAACTTCTGTTCCAGGAAAATTAATGGAGGCACTAGTTAAAGAAGCACTGCAGGATCATTTAGACAAGACTTCAGTTATAGCTCGGACACAGCATGGTTTTGTTAAGGGGAAGTCTTGCCTGACCAATCTGATTGGATACTATGATGCAGTCACAAAGGAACTGGATGCAGGGAATAACTTTGATATTATATACTTGAATCTTAGAAAAGCTTTTGATACTGTTGCACATGGAAGACTGCTGCATAAATTGGAGCAGTGTGACATTGGAGGCAAATTGCTGCTGTTGATAAAGGGGTGGCTGAGGGGGAGAAGACAGAGAGTGGTAATCAATGGACACTGCTTGTCGTGGACTAATGTTATTAGTGGAGTCCCTCAGGGCTCAGTGTTAGGTCCATTATTGTTTTCTGTATTTTCTGATGATGGTATATCAAGCTTAATGTCCAAGTTGCAGATGATACAAAGGTTGGCAGGGTTGTCAAGGACACTACTGACACTATGCTGCTGCAACAGGATCTGGAAAGGTTGAGCAGATGGGCTGAGAGGTGGCAAATGAAGTTTAACATTGACAAATGTAAAGTACTACACATGGGAAACAGCAACCCCAGAGCAACGTATCAACTCTGTGGTACTACACTGACAGTGGTAGAGAATGAAAGGGACCTGGGGGTGGTTGTGCAGGCAGATATGAAGTTCTCTGAGCAGTGCAGACGGGCTGCAAGAGTAGCTCTTGGTGTATTGTCAATGATATATAGGAATTTTTCTAGCAGGGATAAGGAGGTGATTATTCCCTTGTATAAGGCAATGGTCAGGCCACACCTAGAGTACTGTATACAGGTCTGGAGGCCTCATTTCAAGAAGGATGTAGAGCTGCTGGAACGAGTACAGAGAAGGGCAACAAGATTAGTGAATGGAACAAAGGGGTGCTCTTACGAAGAAAGGCTTAAGTTTTGCAAATTACAGTGTCTGGAGACTAGGCACCAGCGAGGTGATCTGATAGAGGTGTATAAAGCCTTGAATGGTTTGAGCATGCTCAATGCTGATGGGATTCTTCCTCTCGCTCAGAATAATCACCTGAGAGGGCATAAATTCAAATTGAGGAAAGACAGATATAGGATAGACGTGCGGAAATTTGCCTTTAGCCAGCGGGTGGTTGGTTGGTGGAACAAACTTCCATCCCTTGTCGTGAAAGTTGATAGCCTAAATAAGTTTAATGCTCAGCTGGACAGGTATTTTGAACACACAGAGGGGTGAAGTAGTGGTTTTTTTTTTTTTTTTTTTTGGCTGATGCTGCATAAGCTTGCTTTCTTGCATCAAATGCCTCTACTAATGCTAATGTGATCTAGAGCTAACTCTATAGCATGCGGCTCTATAGTGTAAATGCTGCAGTCAAGGGGTATCTTCTCTGATATGGTTTTATCTGTAAAAACAGCAGCAGATCCCACATACGATTCTGACATCGAGCCGTCTGTGTAGACTGGAAAGAAGTCAAAATGTTCTGCATGGTGTTGTAAATAGAGCTGCAGGTAGACAGAAGACGGAGTATTAGACTTCGTCGCAATCTTGAGCGAGAAGTCACATGCTGGTGTTTGTGCATGCCAGGGTGGAAGGGGCTCCTTTGGTGATCAAGCAACCTTGTCTACCGAGACGTTAAGCTCATTGAGTAGCTCTTGAACATGAATGCCGAATGGGCGATTGGCGGTCTGTCGTGTGTTATAGAGATTTTCCCATCGTGGCTCGAAAATGGATGTCCACGTGGGATGGTCTGGCAGGGACTTCAGCTTGAAGGCATATTGTAGAGAACTGCATTCGTCGAAGCGACAAGGATGGTTCATTTGTTTCGTCATACAGACTTTGGACAGGTGATGTTCTGAATGCACCAGTAGCAATACGAATGGCTTGATGATGGATGGGGTCGAGCCAACGAACAGCACTATTTCTGGCAGATGCATATACCTGGGACCCATAATCTAATTTTGAGCGTACAAGTGCACGGTATAGACGTAGGAGAGTGCATCGGTCTGCACCCCAAGAGGTAGAAGAGAGAGAGCGGAGAATGTTAAGCCCTCTCGTGCACTTTGTGCAAAGCTGATTAATGTGTTGGACAAATGTCAGCTTTTTGTCAAAAATGAGTCCCAGGAATTTCGCCTCTGATACAACTGGAATGGTGCTTTGTCCAAGTCATAATTCAGGCTCAGGGTGGAGGTTACGTTTGCGACAAAAATGTGCGCAAACGGTCTTCTCTGGTGAGAACCTGAAACCATTGGCCGTGGCCCAGGAGTTAAGACAGTCAATAGCTTGTTGCAGTTGTCTCTCAATAACCCTCATATTGCATGATTGAGAGAATATGCTGAAGTCATCGACGTAGAGTGCACTGTTTATAGTTGGAGGAAGTTGTTCAGAAATAGAATTTATTTTAATGGCAAAAAGCGTGACACTTAAGACAGATCCTTGTGGTACCCCCCTCCTCTTGGCAAAAGGGTCACGAAAGGGAGGATCCTACCCGAACTTGGAAATAACGGCAGGATAAAAATGGGAAGGTGGCCTCTTAGACCGAGGTTGTAAAGGTCTTTTAAAATACCAAATCTCCAAGTTGTGTCGTACGCTTTTTCCATGTCAAAGAAGATGGACACCAAATGTTCTCTCTTTAGGAAAGCATCTCGGATAGATGTTTCTAGTCTAATTAAGTGGTCCAGTGTGGACCTGTTTCTTCAGAAGCCACACTGAAAGCGGGAGAGAAGGTCGTTTGATTCTAAATACCATAAGAGACGAGCATTGACCATTCTCTCCAATATTTTGCACAGACAGATGGTCAGAGCAATGGGACGATAGTTTTTTGGACATATAGGATCCTTTCTTGGCTTAGCAAAAGCAAGAATAGTTGCCTTGCACCAGGTATCCGGAAAATGCTCTTCAAGGAAGATTCTGTTGTACAGGAAGAGCACACGGTCCATGGATTCTGGTGAAAGATGTTTGATCATTTCATAATGGATGTTGTCTGGTCCAGCAGCGGTAGCCTCTGTACGGGTGAGTGCTGTTTTCAGCTCACTGATATTAAATGGCCCATTGTATGGGTGGGAACCCTTTGATGTGAATTTAAGGGCCTGTTTTTCAGTGTTGCACTTTAAGACCAGAAACTCTGGGGAGTAAGATGATGTTGCAGAGATGTTAGAAAATGTTTCTCCAAGAGCACTGGCTATTGCAGTATAGTCTGCAATAGTACATCCATTATATTCAAGGACCGATAAGGGGTGTGTGCTGTGTATTTTCCCTTCATTTTCTAGGTTTTTTCCCAGACCACCTTAGTGCTGGTCATCTGGGTAATGGATGATGTGAAACGGATCCACGATTCCTTTTGACTCTGACGGCGGATGTAGCTCGTGCACGTTTAAAGGCTAATAGGTTGACTGTGGTAGGATATCTTCGAAATATCCCCCAAGCTTTGTTTTGAGCCTTTTTAGCTGCTGTGCATTCTGGATTCCACCATGGTTTTGGAAAGGGAGGAAACCGTGTGGATGTTTTTGGAATTGTAGTTGCAGCTGCATAGACAATATTTTCTGTTATGTACGTAACTGCATCATTGATAGGCTCCTGACTGACTGACTGCAGAGTTGTCAAATTTTGCCAGGTGTTGAAAGGCACTCCAGTCGGCTTGATCAAACTTCCACCTGACAGGAAGACAAGGTCTCCCAGTAATTAAGGTGGTTATCAAGGGGAAGTGATCACTTCCATACAGGTTCCCTTCTACCTCCCAGGTAAGTGACGAGAGAAGAGAAGGCGAGCTGATAGAAAGATCAATGGCAGAAAACGTACGGGTAGGCATGTGGAAAAAGGTGTTTGTTCCCACATTAAGAAGGCAGAGGTCATTGTCAATGAGCATACGCTCTATGACTCGTCCCCTTCTATTAATGCTAGCACTACCCCCACAGGGTGTTATGTCCATTAAAGTCCCCAAGAAGTAAGAAAGGGGGAGGCAACTGCATTACGAGATCATCAAGGTCTTTCTGGCAGATGTCAGTACCAGGTGGCAAATATATAGAGCAAACGGTTAGTAAAAACCCCACTGTTATTCAAGTTGCTACTGCCTCTAGGCTGGTAGTAAGTTGCAGATGCTGAAAAGGGGTATGGTTGCCCACAAGGATTGCAACTCCTCCATGAGCGAGGCCATCCCCAGTTCTATCCTTGCGAATGATAGTAACGTTGCGCATCCTGGGGTCATCATTTGCCCTTAGTTAAGTCTCCTGTATGCAAAAGCAAGATGGTTTGTGCTTTTGCAGGAGTGCCTTGATGTCTTCTGCATTTTTCCGGAATCCACGACAATTCCATTGTACGAATTTAGCCATTATTTTGGCTTGGTGGTTCCTTCAGGCGGCTTCCGAGGTGCTGAGGGCTTATTTTTGTCAGTCTTAGATTTATCCTTCCTGGGAAAGTATGGATGCTGCCCCGTGTCCATATCCTCCTCAGTAAAGAGTTCCAAGACTGCTTCTTCCTGTACCTCCTTCTCCTCAACATCCATTTTTTCCTGAGAACTAGGATGTACGTCACATTTCTTATTCTTTTCTCCAGAAACTGATTTTCTAATTGGTGGGGCACTAGGAGGTACAGATATTGCAGTGGCAGCTGATTGGTCCTTTTGTGCGGGTTTTATTGAACTTAACAGGTAGCGAGCAATAGGAGTGAATGACTCCTTTGGTGGTATGGTCATTTCGGTCTGAGTTCCGATGGAACATCTCCCTGCTACCTTCTGAGCGTAGGTTGGTTTATTTATATTTAAAGGTTTCACCGTTTTCCTTGCCTCTTGATAAGATATGTTCAGCTCTGCCTTAAGTCGCTGAATTTCTTTTTCTTGTTTCCACCTCTGGCATGCCCTTGAGTAGGCTGGGTGTTCTTCTTGGCAGTTAATGCAGGTTGGTTTTGTAGCTGAGCATGATGTTGTTTCGTGGTCCTTTGCGCCACACCGAGCACATACAAGGGTTCCACGACAAGCCATCTGTGAGTGTCCGTATTTCTGGCACTTAAAGCACCGTAACAGATTTGGGATATAGACGCACTGGGCAGTTAATATAGCCAGCTTTGATTTCATGAGGAAAAGTTGGTGAATTGAATGTTAAGATGATATTTCTAGTGGGAACTAATTTTCCATCCCTACGCATGGATATACGTTTAACAGCTGTCACTCCCTGTGGTTTTAACTCTGAACTGATTTCCTCTTCAGTTACATCCATCAGATCCCATTCCGCAATGACACCACGGGATGAGTTCAGTGTCTTGTGGGGGGTTATAGTGACAGGCATTCCCCGATAGATGTAGCACGGAGGAGCTGTTCTGAGTGTACATCACTTCTTGTTTCTACAAGTATGTCACCCGAACGAAGCCGTTTTACAGACTTAGGAGAGCCTGCCAACCCTTCCGGATAAAGAAGGGTGACATTTTTCCTATAGGCTTCTCACTAGTTGAGTGAATTATCAGGAACCGAGGTGTAGTAACTGATATAACCTCCTTTTTCTGTCTTTTTGCAGAAGTGACGTTCTCTTGGTCTACGGTAAAATTTTCAGTTAGGGACCGGGTTGGGGCCCCAGAAGAAATTAATTTATCAGGATTCATGTAGTTTTTTAAGTGGTTCAGTGCCCGGGCTCCCCACCCACCATGGAGCCCAAAGGGACGCCCACTACCCGGCATGCAATAAATGCGCTCGGGAGTGGAATGCCAGGGCTACCCAGACACCATACCTGCACCGCCGCCAGCCTGAATCCTGTCCCTCGGACCATGAGGGTAGGGGCATGGCATTGACACGGTTGACCCTTGCAGGCGAGCCTACTAGCCGACTGATCCTAGCCGGGCCTTCCAGCTTCAATACACCAAAGTGGTGTATTGAAGCTGGGCCCCTCAACCACCAGGATCCCCCTTTCTGAATTTCCCCCGGGTTGCAGCGCACGGCAAACACGCCGGATTCCATTGATGTAAGCCTGGAACCTGGGCTGTGGGCGTTGGATCCCAGTAATGCTAGTCTGGAAGTACAGCAGCATCACTGGGAGGACCCCTCACCACGTACAGGTGCCCACGTCGAGGGGTTCAATGTATAGACTATAGGTTGGAGATGTCCCATAAGCGCCAAGAGCAATCCACAGGGCATTGTGTTGTAGTATAGGATCCAGCCAACACAATACACTCCTTCAGGCAGAATCATAAACCGGAGCACCAAAGTTGTACAATCTGCTCCCCAAGACAGGGCAGATAAGCTCTTAGCATGTTCAGCTTTTTCAGACATGTACTGCTTATTAATTTAATGTGCTCAAAGAAGTTTCTCGCAATAACTTGCTGTCAAGGATCAATCCCAGGAATCTGATATTAGCAATCGGCATGGTGCAATTTGAGATCCGAAGTTCAGGGTTCAGGGTTTATATGCAATTTGCATTGATTGCAGAAATGGACTGCAAGTTTTCTGATGGGCTTGAGATTGCAAACAGGAAAATTCTTTGGGCCTGCAGCAGGTGTTTCTTCATAAGGCTGTTAGTGATTCTGTGGACCCATGCACCTGCAGCATAACAAACAATGGGGATGAAGATGCATTCATAATGCAGTCTGAGGACGAAGGCTTGACACCCCAGACTGCCCTAGTTAGCATTAGCATTAGCATTAGTAGAGGCATATGATGCAAGAAAGCAAGCTTATTCAGCATCAGCCAAAAAAAAAAAAAAAAAAAAAAAACCCTCTCCCATTTCACCCCTCCGTTCGTTCGAAATACCTGTCCAGTTGAGCTTTAATCTGATTAGTTTTCCTGTAACCTGTTTAATCTTTATTACTATATACTTGGCATGTGGGATGAAGCTCAACTTGCTGTCCAGCAAAATGCAGAGATATTTATGTGTGATGGTCTATTTAGGATTGCTCTAAGTATCACTTGCTTCATTTTGGGAATAGAGGTGTTAAGCTTGTGAACAGAGCACCATGGGAATAGAGGTGTTAAGCTTGTGAACAGAGCACGCTGATGGAACTGATATTCGGGTGACACTCAAGTCAAGTGGACCCAATTTCGGCGAAGTCCGGACGGTCTGTGACAACCAAATCCTCTGCTTGCACCTTCACGATGGTGGGACTGTTAGTAATCCTGGGTATAACCTCCATGCACAAGCACATGGTGGGTGACCACCCAGGTGTGAACCAACGTAAGCAGGGGTCGAGGTGTGGCGCCCACACCACATGGAGGAATGCCGCCCCTCTATGTTACCAGGCAGTACTAGGTGGTAGATGACTCTCATCAACCGGTGAAATACCACCACTTTGCTTATTGGAGGCTTGAAGTGGTGGAACCCATGTTTAGTCTCTAGAGCTAAGTTCCGGTCAACCCTTCCCTATCTCTTCCATCATGCAGCATGATTGATGACTCTTGAGGTTATGATGAACGTTGTGGCGAGATCCAATATTCCTTACATTTCGAGGGTACAGCTCTAAAACGGTTTTCGCAGGCCGGCCGCTAGTTAGTACACCGGACTGAACCTATTGGTAACTCTCTAGGAGGCTTCCGGATCAGCTAGTGTATAATCTTGCTACCTCTACTCTGCCAGATAGTGACTGGAGGGAGTCCGAGTAGTGTGTATGCGGGGAGCATTGTCGAGGCCACGTTATGTCAAGGATCTGGGTATATTCTTCCCACATGTACGCCATATCCAAAAATTTCATTACTTCATACAGCATGTCCCACCCACTTTTTCTTACTATTGAATACACCATGAATTGTCAAACTAATAGAACAAGCTTATCTGCGAAAAGATCTAAACCTCCCAAGGATTTCCTAATTCATTTCACAAATATACGTGGTCTCAATTCTAATCTCAACGATGTCCATTTCCACTTGCAGTCTGCCAAACCCCATGTACTTTTTCTGACAGAATCTCAGTTATCGGTTGATTCAACTACTGTTCATCTCAGATGCCCAAATTATTCGCTGTATGATTCCTTTCGCCTCAAAGGTGGTACTTGTGCATATGTCCGTTCTGATATTCCCTGTCAGAGACTTGGCAATTTGGAATCTCCTCTCTTTGATCTTCTCTGGCTTAAAATCTCTCTACCTCATTGTGTCAAATTCATCTGTTGTCTCTACCGTTCTCCCAACTCCACTAATCACTTGGAGCTCTTTGACTTCCTCTCGTTGCAACTTGACTTTCTCCAGTCCAACTTTCCTAACAGTGAGGTAATTTTCCTTGGTGATTTTAATGTTCACAACTCCAGCTGGCTTCCGTTTTCTAGTCACACCGACCCAGCAGGTCGAGATGCTGAGGCTTTTGCAATTACTAATGACCTAGCACAGATTGTTCATTTACCTACAAGAATACCGGACAATCCGAATCATACAGCCAATACGCTTGATCTTTTTCTCACAAACAACCCTTCTAAGTACACGGTCGAAGTGAGAGGTCCTTTAGGCACTTCAGATCACAACTTGGTGATTGTCTCTTCTCCAATGGAACCTTTATCTCATGGCTATTCCCAACCTTGTGTTGTTTGGCATTACAAGAATGCAAAATGGGATGACCTGCGAGACTTCTTTTCTTCTTTTCCTTGGTCAGATTACTGTTTCAAAACTCCTGATGTCAACGTTTGCTCAGATCGTGTCAGTGAAATTATTCTTGCAGGAATGGAATCCTTTATCCCACACTCCACTTTAAAATCTCGTCCTTTATCTAAACCTTGGTTTTCCAATAAATGTGCTAAGGCTGTTCAAGAGAAGAATGTTGCATATCGTAATTGGCTTGTTTCTAATTCTTCAGTTTCATTTTCTGCCTACACCAAAGCTCGCAACAATTGTAAAGCAGTTATTAATCAGTCCAAACTAGAGTTTGAACAGGCTAAGAGTAGAAAACTTGCTTCTTGCCCTAATGGTAGCCGAGCATTCTGGTCTCTTGCCAAAGTTATTGGCCGCAACTTTTGCCCATCTCTGCTTCCACCTCTGTCCAAACCAGATGGTTCTGTTGTCACTTCAGCCAAGGATAAAGCTGACCTGCTAGCATCCCATTTTTCTTCCAGCTCATGTATTAATGAACTTGGTAAAACACCTCCCACCATTCCCAACACGGTCCATTCAATGCCTCCTGTGGTCTTCCGTCAAAAGGATATCAGAAGGATTTTGATGAATCTTGATGCTAAGAAAGCTCCAGGTCCTGATGGTATTTCTCCACTTGTTCTCAAAATCTGTGCTCCTGAACTTACTCCTATTCTTTGCCGCCTTTTTTCACTTTCTTATTCCAAAGGTGTTTTTCCTTCTGCTTGGAAATTTGCTCATATCCAGCCAGTTCCTAAAAAGGGTGACAAATCCCTCCCATCCAATTATCGTCCCATTGCAATTACTTCTACTCTTTCTAAAGTAATGGAGAAATCAATTAACCGCCAACTCTTAAACTACCTAGAAACCTTCCGTCTGATCAACGATCGCCAGTATGGATTCCGTCGGTGTCGATCCACTGGTGATATTCTGGCTTATGTTACCCATTTATGGACTACTTCAATGGAAAGGTTCGGTGAAACACAAGCAGTTGCTCTTGACATCTCAAAGGCTTTCGATCGTGTTTGGCATAAAGGTCTTCTAAACAAGCTTCCATCTTATGGTTTGCCAACTGTTTTTAGTAATTGGTTATCCAGTTTTCTCTCTGATCGCTCACTGAGGGTGATGGTAGATGGCTCTCTGTCTTCTAACTTCTCCACTAATGCCGGTGTCCCCCAAGGTCCAGTTCTTTCCCCCACTCTTTTCCTCTTGTATATCAATGACCTTCTTCCATTGACTGGAAATCCTATCCATAGTTTTGCCGATGATAGCACATTGCATTCAACTTTCCATTTTGAGAAACCTTGCCCTGCTCAATCAGCTTCAACTTCTCGAAAATCTGCTACCAATTCCTTAAATGCCGATCTTCAGGTAATTCTCCAGTGGGGCAAAGACAACTTAGTTGATTTCAACCCTTCTAAAACTCAGTCTTGTCTTATATCTCGCAAAAAGGATTCTTCTGCTCCTATGCTTATCTTTAGTGACACTCCAATTTCTAGGCAAAAGGATATATCTCTTTTGGGGATTACCCTGACTTCTAATCTCTCTTGGCACAAGCACATTACAAATATTGCTTCCTCTGCATCTAAAAAACTTGGTTTTCTCTTTCGCTCTCAGCGTTACTTTTCTTCCAAACAGCTGCTCACTCTGTATAAATCGCAAATCCGCCCTGCCATGGAATATTGTTCCCACATTTGGGGTGGTGCCCCCAAAACCTCTCTCAGGCTTCTTGATTCCATTCAGAAGAGGGCAGTTAGGTTAATTAATGATTCATCTCTAACGGAGTCTCTCCACTCGCTTTCTCATAGACGTACTGTTTCTGCTGCATGCCTCTTCTACAGATATTTCCATGGGCACTGTTCTTCTGAATTGGCTTCTATAATTCCCGCTCTCTCTTTCAAAACAGTCCGAACACGTGCCGCCACCAGCCATCATCCATTTACTGTCCAACTTCAAACCCACAGAACCAACTTTTCATCTTCCTCATTTATTCATTCAACTGCCGTTTTCTGGAACAACCTTCCTTCATACGTATTTCCTGAAAATTACAATCTACAGAAGTTCAAGTCCAATGTCAACAAATATCTTCTTTCGTCTTCTCAACCTCCAACCCAAGCAAGGTACTAAGTACTATAGGTTCTAATACCTCTCGTGTTTGGGGTTCACATAAAAAAAAAAAAAAAAAAAAAAAAAAAACCAGCCAGAAAGACGGTACAAGATATCTTTTGTAAGCTCTTCCAAATCCCTCCTTGAGCTACCAAGAAGCAGGACAGCCAGATCATCCGTAGGCCACTTTGATGACATTTTCCTGCTCTACCTTCAGCCGCTTGTCAAAGACTGCATTCCAGAAGAGAGGGCAGCCTCTGGTGACCACGCAGGTTACAGCGAGGGACCTTTCTTTAAAGTAGCTAGTAATTAATTCATAAATCTGGGCTGTGATCCTGGCTTCCCCGAACCTCTCCAGGACGCTTTGCCACAAAATGGTGTCAAAGGCCCCTTTGAAGTTCATAAAGAAGCTGAGGACGTAGTTGGTATTGGCAGTTGAGGCCATGTCCACTACCATCCTAATGGTGTCTATGGTGGATTTTCTCTTTGTAAAGCCAAACTGATTAATGTATCCTAGTCCCCTACCTTTGTACTGTTTGGAATCTAGTGGTAATTATTTTTTGAGTACTTTCCCTATTATGGGCAGCAGCAATATGGGTCTGTATGAGACAGGTGATTGTTCTGGCTTATCTGGATTCTTTAACAGCATTTTAAGGTCACATTTTTTCAAGTTTTCGGGTTGAAGCTTTTCGAGTTTGTGGGTTCAAGTTTTGATAAGTTAGGGATTCACGGACCAGACCCTCTTCAACACCTCCACCTTGTCGTGGCCAGGGCATTTTCCCTTCTTCATTGATTTCACCACTTAAACTTCTTGGGGATTCACTGGTTCCTTCCTCTTCTGTATGGCCAATATACACCAGATTGTTTCTTCTAATCTCAGTTTGTTGAGGGGTCTCTGACTGAATTTCGTCTTCATGTATGAGTTCATCAAGGATGGCATCAATTGATTCCACCCAGGAGAGGGTGTATCTCTCTCCAGGATGTATTTTTCCAGTAATGATTCAATAGGCACTGCCCCAAGGGCCAGAATCTTGGAAGTTCTTAATGAACAAAGGCTGCTTTCTTCTCTTTGTATATTATGTTGTGGTACTCTCTTCTGTGATTTTTATATATGTCTTGCAGTCGGGTTGTATCCTCCAGCAGTATGTTTCTTCTTTTGGCTTTTTGGTGGTCCCTTCGGGCCATTCCTGTGGAATTTCTTAGTTGAGTTAGTTGCTGGGTACACCAAGGGAATTGGTTTTTTCTTCTTATCTTCTTCGGCTTGGATATTTGCAGGAAGTGAGGCAATTTATCCATGTTTTCTGGTGTGACCTTTTCTTTGAGGTTCACATCAAATCTTTCCCAGTTGGCATTATGCATCTTAAACCTGGGGAAGTCGTATGACAGTCTGGAGGGACTGTGGTTTGCAAGGGCTGGTGTTCAAAAGTCATCGGGTTGTGATCACCCCAAGACCATGAAGTTCTGATCTGCCAGTATTTGATGCTATATCTTGCTGGTTGGTTTGTTAAGGTCAGGTCTATGAATGATTGCCCTGTTGCTGAAACAAAGGTGGGAAGGGTGTCCAGGTGTATTAAGTAACATTAATCTGTTTGCGTGTATAAGTACTTCTAGAAGTACACCTTTTGAGTCTGTTTTGGGGCTATTCCAAAGGGTGGAGGAGGCATTGGTATCTGTCATAATAATTACCTTCTTTCCCAACAGTCTGTGCAGGGCCTCTTCCAGGTAGTCCAGCAACAGCTTTCCTATCTGCCAGACAAATCAGACCATGTGACGGTGGAATTCAGACACAATTCTAATAAAATAAGTAAGTAAATTGCAATAAAGAGTACTGGATGAGAGTGGAAGGATCCCTCAATGTGCCAATAGAGTTTTTAATCACGTATGCTGCATGAATAAAGAAAATTATCACATCAAAAACATGCTATATATATATATATATATATAATAGGAACATTCATATATGCTCATGTGACATGATGAAAAATGAACGAATGCACAGGAAATACATGACTTAAGAACCAAATACTGCTCTATGGTAATAGATAAGTGTCAACAGGAGTGGATACGATTAAAAATAAGAAACTTGCTCTAGATTAACAAACTTACAGCCGATAATCCTAAACTGATATCGGTTCCAAGATGGCAGCTTCCTCGTTACTGATTGTGAAAACCAACATCATAGGAAAAACAGAGAGTTACAACATAGTTGCACTAATAATTAGAAATAAGTGCACGAAATAACAATCTATACATCAGGACGAATGGCAACTCTATATTATCACTACGGAGACGACGATATAGCAGACATTGAGCTTACATATAAAAATTTAAAACATTAATATCTTTAAGAATGATGTTCCAAAATTCATAAGACATCATTTGGTGATACTTCATCACTATTTCAACATGAGACCCCTGGCAACAATTAATTCCAAGTTAATCCAATGTAAAACACTAAAACTGAAGAGCATAATGAAGTACAGTCACAAAGCATAGAGAAAGACAGATGGCACAATAGTTACTTGGATTTCTAGGATGCTTTCCTGGTTTTGGGAAGGTAAGAATGATTGCCTTCCTCTGGGAATCCACAAATTCTTTGCCAAGAAAGATTCTATTAAATAAAGATAGATGACCATCCTTCAATTTTCTTGAAAGGTGATCATTTCATAGTGGATGTCCTCTAGCCTCACAGCACTTGCTCATGAGTTACAATGAGTTCTGTAATTAATTCTTCCTGTGTAAAGGACTTGTTGTATGATTCAAGCCCTTTTGAAGAGAAGTTCAGTGAACAATTTCTTGCTTATCTCTTTTGTGGTCAATAACTCTGGGAGGAATGATGTTATTCGTGGACTAATGTTATTAGTGGAGTCCCACAGGGTTTGGTGTTAGGTCCACTGTTGTTTTGTATATTTATCAATGATATTGATGAAGGTATATCAGGCTTAATGTCGAAGTTTGCAGATGATACAAAGGTTGGCAGGGTTGTTAATGACAGTAATGGCAGTGTGCTACTGCAACAGGATCTAGATAATTTGGGCAGATGGGCTAAGAAGTGGCAACTGAAGTTTAACCTTGATAAATGCAAAGTACTGCATATGGGTAGAAGCAACCCCAGAGAAACATACCAACTGTGTGGTACAACGCTTAAGGTGGTAGAAAATGAAAAGACCTGGGAGTAATTGTGCAGTCAGATATGAAGTTTTCTGAGCAATGTAGACGGGCTGCCAGGGCAGGTCATGGGGTTTTGTCAATGATATATAGGAATAGGATATATAGGAATGATATATAGAAGGAGATGATTGTCCCTCTGTATAAGGCAATGGTCAGGCCACACCTTGAGTACTGAGTACAGGTCTGGAGGCCTCATTTTAGGAAGGATGTAGATTTACTTGAGTGTGCACAGAGAAGGGCAACAAGATTGGTGAGGGGAATGAAGGGATCCTCTTATCAAGAGAGGCTTAAGTTCTGCAAATTGCAGTGGCTGGAGACTAGGCACCTGCGTGGTGATCTGATTGAGGCATATAAGGCCTTGAATGGGTTGAGCACGCTGAATTCTGATGGGATCCTTCCACTTGTTCAACGAACCTAAAGGGGCATAAATCCAAATTAAGAAAAGACAGATGTAGAATAGATGTGCGGAAATTTGCCTTTAGCCAGCGGGTGGTTAATTGCTGGAACAAACTTCCATCTGTCGTTGTGGAAGTTGATAGGTTGAATAAATTTAAGGAGGAACTGAACAGGCATTTGGAGGGAATGGTGTGATTTTTTTTTTTTTTGGCTGATGCTGCATAAGCTCATACACTTGCTTTCTTGCATCACATGCTACCACTACTACTACTACTACTACTACTATTTGCACAGATTTTTGAAAATGTTTCCCCTAGATCAGTAGTTCTCAACCTTTTTGGCCGAGGTGGAACACTAAGAAAGAGGTATTTTTCGGCTTTTTGCATGTGTGTACTGTAGTAGTAGTAGAGGCATGTGATGCAAGAAAGAAAGCTTATGTAGCATCAGCTTAAATCTACGAATGAGATCACTGAGAAGATTGGCTGAGAAAAGTAAAATTCTTCTTTTAACATGTCATTAAAGAGTGGCACCTGTTTTATTTTTTCTGATTCATTGCATCCAAATATTGTCTCGCACAGGTCAACAGTGCATGACATTATCAAATCTTCACCAATAGTGTGGGCCCCTCCTTGATAAGCAATATGATAGCTCACTTTCAGTGATGTTGCTAATAATTATTTTTCTCTTCAAAATAAGCAACGGACTTACCATTCAAGTCGTAATGATTTCTTTCAGAATGTCTCAACAGAGAAGGTGTCATACAGTTATTGCTGAGTTTCTGTTCACACATTAAACATAGAGGGATTTGATTCTGCACATCAGCACAATAATGGAAGCCACATTTTAAATATTCATTTTGATAATGTCGCAGTTTTTTTTTTTTTTTTGTTCTTATTTGGAACTGATTTGCTCATAGATGGACTCAGTGAATGGTCCCGATTACATTCGCTACTTGGCCCTCTGTCATACTGAGGTGTTTAAGACTTGCATCTTTTCTCACGATTTTGTTCTCTCCACAGAATCTAACTTTCTCTTTGTTCCTCTTACTAAAAATTTATCCATGACTGGAAGGTGTGAAATAAAAATTAAAAATAGTTACACAGAAAACCTCACAACAAAAAGTGTTTCTGGGATTCTTATCTACAACATCCATATTTCTAAGAGGGGGAAAACAGCTAAAAATTGGCTGTACACTCGCTTTGATATATTCTGTATTCATTTGCACAGTAATCTTTGTAAACAACAGGACTTGTCAGTTTATTGCATCTCCCTCAGCTGGAGATGCAATAAAAGAGTATTTTTCAGTGGAACACTAATTACAAACAGCTACCTTTGGAGGGGAATACTAATACTGTTCACTCGTGCTGTACATTACTTAAAAAGTAAATTTTTGTAAACAACAGCACGACATCAACTAGAAGTTACACATAAGATAGATTTATGGAGAATTCGGGTAACTTCACTTCGGCACCATGATAGAATGGACAGTTCGGTTTTGATTTAATTTTGAGCTAGCAGCATGGGTTATGGAAGAGATAAAACAGATCGAAGTTTCCCATTAGCTCTGATGTTTTATGTAGTGTGTTTTGGCAAGTGCATGTTTAAAGGATATTAAATTCTCTGTGGTGGGATATCAGAGAAATTCCCCCCCCCACACACACACACCGTGTTTTGGGCAATCTGAATGCGACTAAAGTTTTGGAAATGGTGTAGACATTTCTGGAATTGCACCTGCTGCTGCTGCTGCATGCAATACCTTCTGTAATGTGTATAACACCAACATTGATGGGCTCCTGGCTGACTTGTGATGTCAAAATGTGCCAGATGTACAAAGGCATTCCAGTCAGCCTTATCAAGCTTTCACTGAGATATCCTTGATGGCTGACATGGTCTTTTGAAAGTCAGAAGAGATATCACAGGGAAGTAATCACTTCCATGGGTATTTTCTGCAACCTCCCATGTGAACAAAGGGAGGAGAAAAGGGGAGCAGACAGAGAGAGAGAGATGAATGGCAGTAAATGTACTACAGGGGCATGTGGGAAAAGGTGTTCGTTCCTACATTTAGGAGGGGGGAGAGAAAGGGGGAGAGAGAGATCATTTTCAAGCACGAGCTCTATTTTTTACTCCCTCATATTGGTGTGCACTACATAAGGTACTATGTCCATTAGGACCTCTGAATAAGAGAATAGGAGCAGGCAGTAGTGTGATGAGATTATCAAGGTCTGTCTGGATGATGCTGATCCCAAGTGGCAAATACAAAGAACAAATTTTTAGAAGAAACCCGACAAAAAAAGGCAGATGACTCCACTGAGAGCAGGTCCATTCCCTATTCTGTCATTGCGTATTATGCTGAGATTTCATAAGGTACAGTTTTTATTTGGTTTCAGATATGTCTCTTGCAAACAGAGGCACACTCTGTTTGTTGTGAATTAGAGATTCACAGGGATGAATCAGCATTCCTGTATGCAGAATGTTGCTGGCACTCCACAGAAAAGATATTAAAAATCTCTACTTTTGAGGAAATGTCTGCTTTTTTTTTTTTTTTTTTTTTAGAAATTAATGGTGTTTTCTGGTGTTCTTAGTGGTGAATCTGCATTCCTATGGATATCAAAAGTAGAGACTTTTCAGAGTCATTCTGAGTGTTGAAATTCTGCATTTCATGCTTGGAGTTAACTTTTCAATAAGGTCGATTGACAGTAGTCTGCAGACCATCTGAGGAGGGCCATCAATACTATCTCAACATTTATGTACTAAAAAGAGTGGTAACTTGTTTAAATGATTATTATTTAAAGTAGTGGAAGAGATTTAATGTAGTACATGAAATAAGGAAAAGGGTATTTGGGGGGGGGGGGAGAATCTATTCACTTTTGCATTCTAAGTTATTTTGTAATGGATTAAAGGTGGGGAGGGAGAAATGGAATAGTTCCTCTTACCTCTTTTTAGGAGTCCCTTATTAGCACACTTACTGCAACCTCCTTCTAAAGGTTGGCTTGTGTAGAAATTTTCACAGCACATCAAATCTTCAAAGAGATTTTCCAAATAATTCCAAAATGTTGATACTTTATCAATAGGAGGAAGGCGACATGTATTTGTTCTTCCATCGAATTGTGCTACAAAATGATACAAGCAGATTTCAACATACCATGAAAAAACCTAAGAAATGCTGATGTTAATTTAATGTATTGAATGTGCATGCTTAAATGCATACTACTGTGCACAAGTTTAAGAACGTGCATTTTCAGTAAAATGCTAAATTCCATATCTATGCAAAATTTAGAGCAATGGTTCTAAAATTATTCAAAAGGTCTCCTCAAATAATTTGGAATTGTCTGAAAATTAATAGGCATCTTACACGCACGATTTTCTTGTTCTGTAAAGAAATACTACATAGCGCTTTAATGCAAAGGAAGTCAGAGTTTAGTTTTGGACAGCATTAGTAAAATATAATCAGCAAGTAGTCCTGGTATTGACTTACCAAAAATAAGTTCTTTTAGGTTATTTCTGGTAAATCTAATTTTCTAATAGCAATACGGTAAACAAAATATACTTAAGATCCTTTCTCATAAAAACAGAAAAATCAGAATTTTCAAATGCTAAATAAAATGAGTACATTTTATCGTGTTTAATTTTTTATGAGGGAAGGGGGGTTCATTCTGCTCCCAGTGAAGACTAAGGTTGAGTACTCGATTCTAAGGATTAAACAGAACGGCAAAGGTAAAGAAAGCCAACATGAGAACCACAGGAAACGTCGGATAACTTACTTGGAAAATTAGTTTCCTGATACCGCACTATAGCACTGCTTGCTTGGTAAACAGATGGTAGGTGTATCGGTGTGGAGCAGAAGTCGAGAACGATATATTGATTGACAGGTAGGTGTGGCAAAAGATGTGCTGATTGGTGCGTGAACACAACAGACGATAACATCGGTTTGTATCACTTACCCTAATCTCAGAAGCACTAATGGTCACTTGCTTCAATGGTAACTTGTCCTAATGAACGCTTTCCATAATGGCGAAAAAAAGGTCAGGTTACCTCCGCTTGAATCCTATGGGAGCTTGAACCCCTCCCGAAGTGGAGGAGTAACCTGATCTTTTTTCTTTAAAATCATGGGTGGACTAGTGCCTAAATTGTTTATTAACAAAATATTAATTTTTTATTACTGTATTTTTAAAGACACTCGTGCAGATACACACGTATCATAATATTAATCAACACCTCAATAGCTAAATTCACAATATATATATATATATATAGTAGTAAAATTATAAGTTCTATAAGCAAACTAAGCAGATGAGAAAAATTCCTATTGGCTTGTTAATTATGCCATTAATAATCTAATCTTAATTCATAATCGTACTAGGATTTTAAAATTCTTTCACCTATTTTATTACTACGTAACTTCTTTTTTCTGCTGTCCTTTACACCCCTTTAGTTCAGGCACTACGTGTACTTCTCATATCCATCTTTGCAGACCCTGTATTAATGTTTCTTACTACACATTCATATACATATATATATATACATATAAAGAATCTTTCTTTTTCTATTATTTCCTAACCTAGCGTTTAAGGTCAGGTTATGAAATAAAACGAAAAATAAAGAGACCTTTTCCTTTTTTTCGAAACCAAACTTAAATCAATAATATAGTAAAAACACTCATGAACTCCAAATATCTGCTTTTAATAATGAGAAAAAAACATATGAAGAACATAAAAATGAACGGAACAGAACTTTTTCAGTAAAAAAAAAAAAAATTCATGAATACAAATCCATATAGTTGGACCTCAATAGCTATTCGCAATTTGAGTAATAATATTCTGAAAAGTATCTTCATGATTTTTTCCATAAATTTGACGCCACATATTCATTCATGTGACCAGTCAACATATCTTTACAACTGCCATTTAGTCTTTCAGATTGATGTTATGATACGTGCATTCATATGTGCATTTACAAAAATGTTCCTTTTGTTTCACCTTTAAATGTTTGTAATTCTTTTTTTCTAAGGTTGTACTACACACATCCACGCCATTAATCTGTTATGACGGTGGTACTTTTCTTCACTACTTTTCTAATAATGCATAAAAGAGTTTTTGCTTTTCGATTTTTTATGAATTTCATGAAGATGAATTTTGATTTTCTTTCAAATACTCCAAACACCCATTTCTTCTAGCAGTTAAATTTCGTCCTATGTGATGTTTTGGTTTTACCAATACAGTTTCATCTGCTTCTACAGTTTTCCCCGATCCACCAAACTTAACGGGTTTTTTAACAACTGCAATTTGCAAATATCTCTTAGTTTCTTATAAAACTTAATTGCTGTTACTTTTGAAATCTGCAGATGGAATGTCGTAGTTACTGGCGTACACGTTGACCAAAAGTATATAATATACATTATCTTTATTAATGGAAGTTTTGTATTTTCCATAAAACTGTTTTAATAAAGGAACTCACGCAGAACATTTTTTACAATACCAGAACTTTCCACGACTCTGTTCGTGATTCAATTAATTTAAAATAATCATTGCACTTAAAAAAGTACAATTTCGGGCTTATTAAATTAATTTTCATCAAAAAATCAAGCAACGTTTTATTTTCCTTACAAATTTGTTCCATTTTTGAAAGATTCATGGCTACTATTACGTGTTTACCATTCATTACAAAACTAATTATGCACCGTTCTTTACTCATAAATACACATCATAATGCCAACCAATGCTACACAGTAGCTTGTCGTCTGTCACACCCACCACCACCACCAATCATTTCATCGTTTGCCATGCCTACCTGTCAATCAATATATCATTCTCGACTTCTGCTCCAGATCGATAACACCTACTGTCTGTTTACCGACCGAGCAGTGCTAGAGTGCAGTATCGGGAAACTAATTTTCCACGTAGGTTAGCCGACATTTCCAGTGGTTCTCGCGCTGGCTTTCTTTACCTTAGCCAACAGAACTATTAAAGATTAGCATTAGTAGAGGAATAATGATGCAAGTAAGCAACCTTATATAGCACCAGCAAAAAAAAAAAAAAAATCCTAGTTTGCCCATCCATTTTACTTGAAAATGTTTGTCTAGTTCAGCCATGAATTTATTTAAGCAATCAACTTCCATAACGACAGATGGAAGCTTGTTCCAGCAAACAACCACCCACTGGCTAAAGGCAAATTTCCGCATATCTATTCTATAAATGTCATTCCTCAATTTAAATTTATGCTCCTTCAGGTGCAAGAGGAAGAACACCTCAATCAGATCACCTCACAGGTGCCTCATCTCCAGACTGCAATTTTCAGAACTTAAGCCTTTCTTGGTAACAGCAATCCTTTGTTCCCCTCACTAATCTCGTTGCCCTTCTCTGTACTTGTTCCAGCAACTCTATATCTGTCCTAAAATGAGGCCTGACCATTGCTTTATACAAAGGGACAATCACCTTCTTATCCCTGCTAGCAAAATTCCTATATATCATTGACAAAACCACATGAGCTACTCTTGCATCATTTTTGCACTGCTCAGTAAACTTCATATCTGACTTCGCAATTACCCCCAGACCTTTTTCATTCTCCACTACCCTGAGTATAGTACCACACAGTTGGTATGTTACTCTGGGGTTACTGCTACCCATATGCAGCACTTTGCATTCGTCAATGTTAAACTTCAGTTGCCACCTCTCAGCCCATCTGCTCAACTTTTCCAGATCCTGTTGTAGTAGCATACTGTCCTTACTGTCACTAACAACCCTACCAACTTTGTATCATCTACAAACTTGAACATTAAGTCTGATATACCTTTATCAATATCATTGATAAATACAGAAAATAGCAATGGGCCCCAACACGGACCCCTGAGGTACTCCACTAATAACATTAGTCCACAAAGAGCAGTGTCCATTGATTACTACTCTCTGTCGTCTGCGACTCACCCATCCCTTTATCCATAGCAGCAACTTGCCCTTAATGCCATACTGGTCCAACTTGTACAATAGTCTTCCGTGTGCAACAGTATCAAAAGCTTTTCTAATATTATTTCTGTGACCACATCATAGTATCAAATCAAACTGGTCAGACAAGACTTCCCTTTAACAAACCCATGCTGTCTAACTATAACTGCAGTCGTCTAAACGATCCTGCAGTTGTTCTTTAACCATTGACGTAACTCCATTATTTTTCCCGGAACAGAAGTTAAACTAATAGGCATGTAATTACTTGTACCACTTTTTGAGCTTCTTTCAATCCCTGGCTTGTAGCTGTGAAGGGAGTTGTATACAGAAATGTGCCTTCTGTATATAATAAATTCTTCTTCTTCTTCTTTTGTGAAGTGGGCATACATCCGCACATCTCCAGTCCATGGGGACCTCTCCCAAGTCCAAGGATACCCTCATAATCACGGCTAAGGGCCTGCTTACTTCCTTTGCTTCCTCCTTTAATATAATTGGATAGATCCCATCCACCTTCCTTAACTCATGAGTGAATGTAGATGCAAAATACTCATTCAGTTTGTCAGCTACCTCAGCAGGATCATCAAAAATCGATATCAAGTGGACCAATATGATTCAACCCCTTCCTTTTAGAGTTTACATTAGTGAAGAACTCTTTACTGTTTTCTTTGCGTCCTTTGTCAAAGATTTCTCGTAATCTGCCTTTGCTTGCCTAAACTCCTCTGTGATTTGATTACAGACTATTTTATATCTACCATAGGCATCTGTGTCTTCTGATAATTTATATGTCATTTTTCTTCTCTGCCACGAGTCTCACTAGGTTATCTGATATCCATTTTAGGCCTAAACCTTGAATAGTTTAATTGGTATAAAAAGCTTCCTAGTAGCTTCCAAGATTAATTCCTTGAATGTTTCACATTTAGAATTTGCTGTTGGTAACATCATCAGCTGGTCCCACAGTATAGAAATAAAAAAAGTTCTCAGACCACTGTAGTCATCTTTATGACAGCAAAAACCCTTCCCTTTACCCCTGACAGTAGCTACATCATTGAGTAAATATCATATCAGTACACCGTGATCATTGCCATCTAGTGGTTCCTTTATCTGCAGATTACTAATGAATGAATAATCAGTGTTGGGCCCATTGTTGTTTTCTGTTTTTATTAATGATATTGATGAAGGTATATCAGGCTTAATGACCAAGTTTGCAGATGATACGATGGTTGGCAGGGTTGTTAATGACAGTTTAGCTGAAGTTTACCATTGATAAATGTAAATTACTACATATGGGTAGCAGTAACCCCAGAGTAATATATCAACTGTGTGGTACTACACTCAGGGTAGTGTAGATCGAAAAAGACCTGGGGGTAATTGTGCAGTCAAATATGAAGTTTTTGGAGCAGTGTAGGCAAGGCTGCAAAAGTAGCTCATGGTGTCTTGTCAATGATATACAGGAATTTTTCTACCAGGGATAAGGAGGGGATTATACATTTGTATAAGGCAATGGTGAGGCTACACCTTGAGTACTGTTAAGAGGTTTGGAGGCATCGTTTTGGAAAGGATGTAGAGCTGCTGGAATATGAACAGAAAAGGGCATCGAGATTGGCGAATGGAACAAAGGCTCTTATGAAAAAAGTCTTAAGTTCTGCAAGCAGCGTCTGGAGACTAGGCACTTGCGAGGTGATCTGATTGAAGTGTATAAGGCCTTGAATGGTTTGAGCAAGCTGAATGCTAATGGAAATCTTCCTTTTGCACAGATTAATTGTCTGAGGAGACAAATTCAAATAGAGGAAAGGTAATTGTAGAATAGCTGTGCAGAATTTTGTATTTAGCCAGCGTGTGGTTGATTGCTGGAACAAACTTCCATCTGTCGTTGTGGAACTTGACAGCCTGAATAAATTCAAGGCAGAACTAGACAAACATATGGAGTGAATGGATAGGTGAAATGGAAATTTTTTTTTTGGCTGATGCTGTATAAGCTTGCTTTCTTGCATCATATGCCTGTACTAATGCTAATCACTGCTGATAATCAGATCAAGAGTATTACTCCCCTGGTTGCCTCTCGCACATGCTGTTGCAGAAACAATCATTCAATAAATTCATAAAACACTTGCTAGTGTTCGAGTGACCAACCCAAAAGTTCCAATCTATATCTGGGAAGTTAAAATCCCCCATTATAAGACAATCTGATTTACTGGCCCACTATTTCTATGTACAATAGTTCATTGTACTCATAAGAGTCATTATACCTATAACACACTCCTACTCTCAATTTTGCTTTCCAAATGTTTATGCCACACCAAATTTACTCAACACTGCACTGTCCATCCATGTTAATTGGATGTACCTCCTTAGATTTTGTTTCTTTACTAACAGTATGACCCCTCCTCCCGTGCTATCCTGTCTGTATACATTGTACTCTCCAAATTACAATTCTGCATTTCTTACATCTGTGTGACGCAATGTCTCTGATATCCCAACAATATCTGCCTTTGATGTCTTGACCAGCACTTCAAACTCTCAAATTTTCAAATTCACATCAAAATTATTTACTATACTCCTAGCATTGGTGTAAATGCAAGTATACATGCACCTATTCTTACTCTTAGTTCCCCTAGCACAGCCCATGTATTTACTTGTTCCATGATGACTCCCAGCAGCCCTTGAAATCTCCAGCACCTCGCTTACGAGGCTGCTGCTCATTCCAATAACAGCAGTGGAAGAATCAGTTTCACCTCTGCCTGTGGCTACGGTTAATCTATTAGTCTGTGAATCTCCCCAAGTTAGCAGTTTTCTGACCCACCTAACACTGCTTTGTTTTAGTGTGTAATTGATGCTAAAGTTTTCATACTTAACAATAATGTGTTTCTGTGTAAGTAGTTCCTGTAATAGAGTGAGTAAGTTACCTGCAATGCAACAGTGAGTCTCCAAGGAGTGGAGGAGAGGTTGAATTGCTACCCTGTCAAAAGTGGCTTTAATGTCCCAGGAGTGTATATCCATCTGGCTTTTTTTATTCAGAGCGGTTTGGAACCTGCAACTTGTCTCTAATAAGTTTGTTCTAGTTGATTTGTTTTCAACGACTGAGTGAAGATATGATGATGTATGGTGGCCAAAACATTGATCATTTAATTGTTTGATTATGGATTCCTCAAAGATTTTTAATAAATTGCATCCTACGGAGATAGGTCTGTAGACTTTCCAGGTTTTGGGTATTGGTTTTGTGTGGTACGTTTTCCAGGCTTCAAGGAGAGTGGTCGTTTCAATGATTCTCTTGAAAGTATGGGACAGTAAGTCAAGCAGGTAAGGACTACATATCTTAATAATGAAAAGAGGGAATTTATCTGAACCTGTGGTGCACTTATTTGGTAGGCTTCTGATGACCACAGCAATTTCTTGGGTAGGTATGGATAGCTTCTCCATGGGAGACCTATTTGTTGTTGGGTCTACAGATTATCTTGTACTAGGTGGAAAGTTAATACAATCTCCAAAGGTGCAACTGCCCATTATTTGATTTTGTTAATTTTTCGAAGATTATCTTGTTATTGGTTTGTTGTCTGACATTGCTCTTTTCATTTTGAGATGGTGTAGGATTTTTGGGTTCGTGTTTTTCGCCATTCCCAATAGGCTTTTTGCTTGTCACTGAAATACGGTTTCATTTTGCTGGTGAGCCAGGTCCTGGTACAAAGATGATTTGCAATGCAGTCTATTTATTGCTTTCAGTTTCTTAAGGATTATTTTTTCCTTTATGAACTTGGTGGAGAAGATGAGTTTGTGGTTGTTTTTATCCTGGTTAGTATTCTTAGGCAAGGGGCAAAATATGATGGTAAGAGGATAGTGATTCGAATTACAACTTCCAAAATTTTGCAGGAGGGTAGTGTTACTTATATTCAAATAGATATGGCCCAGTTTTTGATGCTATCTTGTTAATGGGGTCTGCAGGGGGTAAATTTCAAATGGTGAAAGGATATCCAAATATGTTTTTGCCTCTGCATACTGTGGGAGCGCATATTAAAGTCCCCTTCGATGATAGTGGGGAGATTTTGTTTTAAGATGGTATTTGTGATGAGAAGACTTTTGTGGAAAATGATAACCACACTGCCCCACACAATGTGGTTATCATTTCACATATCACACATATCATTTCCATAAACAACACTGTCCATAACCACACTGCCCCACACACAGTGTGGGGCAGTGTGGTTTATGGACATGCACACTTGAGGTAATGTGGAAGTCAAAGTTTCCACTAAGGAAGTTTAGATGCTTGTCTATGGTTAACCAGGTTTCTGTTAGAGAGATAAATGTGAAGTCTTCTAGTAGTAAGAAGTTCTGAAGTGTGTTCAATTTATTTGCAAAGCTCTGGTAATTTTGAGTGAAGAGGAGGAAGGGCTCTGTGGTATTCAGCCTTTGAGATGCTTTCCTTGGTTGCTACGGCAACCGATTCTTTTTTTTTCTTTTCTTGAGTGTAGTCAACAAAGATTTTGACCTTCATACCAAGAGACCAGATGCTTGGGCAGGGGAGGCTGTTGGGATCCTAATGATTACACATTATCAGGAATGATGCATAAGTGCTATGCTTGGTTTTCATTTGACGAATATCAATGATGGTTCCAGTTTTGTCTTTGATGTGGGCTCAAAGGGGGGGGGGGGCTACTGTTGTAGTTTGGTCAAGTCTAGTGGCAAAGAGTCTCACTTTTCCCTGTGTTGATTTAAAGCAGGATCCTGTGTCAGTTCCAATGATGAAATCATCATTGGTTTTTCGGAATTGTATTTCTTTTGAGCTACTGTTTTGCTTCTTTGAGGCATCTATGTGATTCAGATGGGCAGGTCTGCTCTCTGAAGGTCGGGAAGGAGCTTGGGGTTTCTATGTATGAAATACTTGGGATGAGTGGTGGGATTTGCATTCTGTTTGTTGTTAGCAGTAGTAGCATAATGCAGACTATGTATTTGTCTATCTCCAACATGAGCAGAATTGTTTCTGTGGAAGATGGAAAGTTTTGTTTGGTGACTTTCTTGCACAGGATGCACGTGCGCAGATGATGCAACCTGGGTCTAAAGCATCATCCTAGCAGTAATGATCACAGTGCACGATGTCATGTGGGGGGACAGTATGGATTTGGCTGCACAGGGTACGGAGACCAAATGCCAAGGATTGGGGGTATTCTATGGTATGTATATGCTGAATTTTCAGCATATTGCGGTACTTATACATATTTAATCCATTAAACATTCAAATGATGTATCATTTTTAAATGAAACCACCAGAAATATGAAAATATAACTCTTATGATGTATCATGCTTGCTGTGTGTAACTGCATCAAAAATCCTACTTACTTAAAATTTGTAATAAAAACTTTCATTTATTTTATAAGATGCATTATTTTCAGCTTTTAGGAAGTTAAACAAATAGGAATAAAACTAAATGAGCAGAACTTCATCAAAGAAAAACAAAAACCATTAAAAATAAGATGTAAATATTTATACTATTTAATTTCTGATTATAAAGAAGATCACCTGTGATGATTACTTTTCCATCTCCATGCCTGAGAAGACAAAAGACACTTTTATTGTTTACTGCAGAATCAATACAGGCTTGAACTGTTTCCCTTAATACCCTATTCATAGAACCAGGTCCAAACTGGATTGGCAATTGAGCTACTTTCCGAGGATTTAAGTAAGGTCCACAAGTGCACCCATGATTTACGAATACACACACTGCAGGAGGAGGAAGGGAGAAACATTAACAAAATTAAAAACAAATGACAGTGTCATTTCAGTTTACATTTCTATAAGTTTACATTTAGTTTATAAAAAAATTTCATAAACAAAAGAAATTTCATATATATGTTTTTCATACTACTAGTCCTTTCCCTCCTACTCAAAATAAGAAAATTAAATTAGGTAATGAATGCAGTGTGTTATATTTCAGGCATATTCAATTATTTCTTAAATTAACTATATTTTTCTCTTTTGCGATTAACAAAAGTAAACTGTTAATAACTAATTAACTGATAATATATAAAATGAATTTTTTGTATCACTGCCATATCTTACAGTGTAATATTCACTCAATATTTCATAATACTCTATTTATTCACATCTGCCCCCCCAGGGGCTCACATTAGTGAGTATGTGCTTGGCACACCCAGGGTCCTGAGCTGGATATCATCATTCTTCTCTTTCTTGATGATTCCCTTTTACTTCTGATTCTCTCTCTCTCTCAGAATTTGGCTAGTGCAGCAAAAGCCTCAGGCTTCCTTTGCACCATATGGCTAAATATAATAATATTTCCTTATGGATTTTAATGGTAATAATTCATGATTTATATATTTAACAAACTAAAAAGATCTGATCAAAAAAGCAACCACTTCATATGTATAAGCATAAACCTAGACCATTTTTCTGTGCATTAATTGCCAGATTCATATGTTTGATTTTAATGAAATTTGGGATGGTTTGTTCAAAATTATATGAGATTTCAGAAAAGCTTTTAAAAACTGTTTCACATGCTAAACAAATGGGGACAATGTGGCATTCAAGGCAAGTTACTGTTATGGATAAAGAGAGGGCTGTGTTGTAGAGTGGTTATTAATATAGCAGAACATTGAAAATCCGATAATTCGTCCGAACATCAATAATCCGAACGAGCCAGCATTTACTATTATTTTTTTTATGCTGGTGCCATAAAATAACTGCAGTAAGCGCCGGTTATTGTGATGACGTCTGCAAACAAAACTTTGATTCTATTAAACAATAATACTAACAGGCGAAAATTGGAGGTATTACCCACAGGCTATAAAAATGAAGATTATAAAGCACAAATTTATACTTTTATTTTACCTTACCAATTAACAAAATTAAATGATACATGAAAATTGGAAGAATCCACAGGTTAGCGAAATAAAAATTAATTTACGCTTACATACATAGCATTTCGTAATCCGATATTTTTGTTCACTGACTTGTTTTTTTTTGGGTTGTAAAATATAAAACACTAAAAAAAAAAAAGTCAATCAATAAAACGATAAAAAAAATAAAAATAAATGACAGGTGTCAATGGCATGCAGAAACTGCAAATAAAATGATGGAAGTGAGATGCGGAGTAAAATTTTTATGAAGTTTAGATATAGGAATGAAGAGGTTCTGAACATTTACAGAGTTTTATTTTACTGTACTGAAATTATGGTTGCCTAGCAAGATTTTATGAGGTTGTAAAGTCACCCATAACAAAAATTAAAAACAAGAAAAAAATTTTAAATTTAGCATCAAAACTTGATTCAGATGATGGTGCAAAAAAAAAAAAAAAAAACCTATGAGATCAGCTAATGACCCATCCCCTCAAAGATGCCGTTTGTTGTTGTTGGGTTCTGGGAGCATCAGCAACTAAGCCCATATTGCTCCACCTATACTGTTTGTAAAGTGTGCTCTGTGGTCGATTTTCTGTTTGCTGGACAAAAACCCCAAGTTTCACGTAGAAAAACCATGCTTAGTAAAATAAAATGCTACCCTCGTCTGAGACCGACTAACTCAGCCACGTTGTGAAAAATGCCCATAAAAATTCATCCCACCATTGACAGGACTCGAACTAGGTCTTTTACACCCAGGGTGGGGAGGACGGTGATTCTACCAACTGCGCTACCCACGAGGGTTAGGTACGAGCAACAAGCTGAATACTGTCCAACTCAACTACCCTTGCTGAAAAGAGTGGAAGATTTGGCAACAAAGAAACGAAGTTCGTAAAATGGCGCAGCAAAAAATAAGGAATTATTTTTGTTAAAGGACTATACCAATTCCTCTACCAATTCCTTAAATGCCAATCTCCAGGTAATTCTCCAGTGGGGCAAAGACAACTTAGTTGATTTCAATCCTTCTAAAACTCAGTCTTGTCTTATATCTCGCAAAAAGGATTCTTCTGCTCCTATGCTTATCTTTAGTGACACTCCAATTTCTAAGCAAAATGATATATCTCTTTTGGGGTTTACCCTGACTTCTAATCTCTCTTGGCACAAGCACATTACAAATATTGCTTCCTCTGCATCTAAAAAACTTGGTTTTCTCTTTTGCTCTCAGCGTTACTTTTTTTCCAAACAGCTGTTCACTCTGTACAAATTGCAAATCCGCCGAATATTGTTCCCACATCTGGGGCGGTGCCCCCAAAGCCTCTCTCAGGCTTCTAGATTTCATTCAGAAGAGGGCAGTTAGGTTAATTAATGACTCGTCTCTAACAGAGTCTCTCCACTCGCTGTCTCATAGATGTACTGTTTCTGCTGAATGTCTTTTCTACAGATACTTCCATGGGCACTGTTCTTCTGAACTGGCTTCTATAATTCTTGTTCTCTCTTTCAAAACAGTCCGAACACATGCCGCCACCAGCCAACATCCATTTACTGTCCAACTTCGAACTCACAGAACCAACTCTTCATCTTCCCCGTTTATTCATTCAACTGCTGTTTTCTGGAACAACCTTCCTCCGTACGTATTTCCTGAAAATTACAGTCTACAGAAGTTCAAGTTTAATGTCAACAAATATCTTCTTTCGCATTCTCAACCTCCAACCCAAACAAGGTACTAAGTACTATAAGTTCTAATACCTCTCATGTTTGGGGTTTCCATAAAAAAAAAAAAAAAAAAAAAAAAAAAAAAATACATGTGTTATTGTGGTTGAAAGTTCCATATGTTTTGTTACCTATGAATAAAAATACATAATTACAACTTAATGTTTTTATTTCTAAACAAATTAAACCTATTTTTTTAGTGTCCAGAACTGAATTTTTGATAAGTTCAAAAATCCGAACAAATCGGAAGTGTGAACTACCCCTGATCCCAATTAGTTCAGATTATCTAAGAGTGAAGTGGGAAATTATTGGCCAGTTAGTCTAACTTCAGTAGTAGAAAAAATAATGGAGACAATGATCAAAGTTGGAATTCAGGATCGTTTAGATAGAAATGGAATTTTGAAGGATAATCAGCATGGTTTTGTAAAGGGAAAATCATGTTTAACTAATCTGGTTAGCTATTTTGACAGGGTCACTTGAGAGTAATGTTCACTCTAATTTTTCTTATAGCTGTGCAGTGCAGAAATGCACCCGAGTAAAAAAATTTCAGACAAGATTAAATATGTGCAATATTTTTACAAATTGTTTTAATTATAAGTAGGGACATACAAAGGAAAACAAAGGATTTAAATCAGCAGCCATGAGCAGTAATACAGGAAGACAGATGATACTGAAACTGAAGAATAGCGATGGTGTACTTATAAACAGCAGAGAAGGCATAATTCAAATAGCAGAAGACTACTATAGAGAATTATACAAGGAGCGAGGGAATGATACCAGCAGTGGGGAAGATGGATTGCAAAGTAGCAACACATACAACATACCCGATATTCTTCCCGATGAGGTAGAACATGCATTGAAGAAAATGAAGAATCGGAAAGCCCCGGGGGAAGATGAAGTTACTGTAGAGTTGTTAAAATTGGCAGGAAGAGACATAACACAAAAACTGGCAAGGCTCTTCACAAAGTGCATTAGAAAAGGTGTGATGCCTAAGCAGTGGAATAATGCAATCATAGTTTTGCTGCATAAGAAAGGAGATAAATCAGAAATTGGAAATTATAGACCAATTAGCTTGTTATCCCATATCTACAAGTTGTTCACAAGGGTCATTACTAACAGATTAGAAAGAATACTTGATGAGAATCAACCGAAAGAGCAAGCTGGCTTTAGGACAGGATTCTCAACTATGGATCACCTTCACGTAATATCACAGCTAATGGAGAAAGCAAATGAATATAAAACACCATTATGCCTGGCATTTGTGGATTATGAAAAGGCATTTGACTCCATACAGCATAAGGCAATGTTTCGGGCACTGGAAAGACAAGGCATAGATACTCCATATATTATGATTTTGAAGAAAATATATGAGAGTGCTACATCCTTTATTAGACTAGACAAAGACAGTAGCAAATTTAAAATCGAGAAAGGAGTTCGACAAGGAGACACAATATCTCCGAAGCTGTTTATTGCTGCCCTTGAGGAAGCTTTCAGAAGATTAGACTGGTCGCAGAAAGGAGTCAATGTGAACGGAGAGTACCTAAACCATTTACGATTTGCAGATGACATTGTGGTCATAAGCCACGATCCCAAAGAATTAGAGGAAAATCTTAATCAGTTATGCACAGTTAGTAAGGATTTTGGACTAAAGATGAATATGGCTAAAACAAAAGTAATGATGAACAAGTATGCCACGGAAAGGGAAATAATGATTGAAGGAGCAGTAATTGAAAAGGTGGAGTCATATACTTATCTGGGACAAATTATTAGCTGTAATAATGATAAATGGCTGGAAGTCAAGAGAAGAATAAATTTTGGATGGATAGCATTCAGGAAATATAGTCACATACTGAAGAGCAATATCCCAGTTTGTCTGAAACGTAAAATAATGAATCAATGTATACTCCCCACCATGACTTATGGAAGTGAAACTTGGGCACTCACCAAAAGAATGGAAGAGAAGCTAAGAACTACACAGCGAAGAATGGAACGAATTATATTGGGAATCAGACTGTTAGATAAGAAGAGAAACACATGGATTAGGCAGCAAACTCAAGTAAAGGACATTCTTATCAAAATTAAAGAACTAAAATGGTCTTGGGCAGGACACATAGCTCGAAGACATGATGACAGATGGACTAAGAAAATAACAGAATGGTACCCAAGAGGAGCTAGAAGAAAACCTGGAAGACAAAGGCGGAGATGGATAGATGAAATTCATGAGTTTTTGAGTAGTAAATGGATGGCCAGTGCTCAAAACAGAAGGAACTGGAAAGTTGCTGGAGAGGCCTTCATCCTGCAGTGGATTGAAAATGGCTGATGATGATGATGATGAGGGACATACATAATAATAAAAAAAATGTAACAATAAATTTACACTACAGTTAGTTATTTTTCTTGGAATTTTTCTCTTCTGTTCTTTGTAGACATCATCTACATTTATTGTTACACCATTAGCTAAATCCAATTTGATTGTCATAAGGTCACTTAAATGATCTTCATGTATTCTATTTCGATTTTTTGTTTTAATTGAATTCATAGTGCTAAATCCTCGCTTGCAGTCTGCAGTTGATGCTTGAAATGTTCCCATAATATCAAAGAGAATGGATATTACAAAACTCTAAATTTGTAAGTATGAAATTTTAAGTGTCACTGAAATTTTAAATATTCCAGTTTTAGTTTTTTCGGCAATTATAAATTAATTCGAATATTCTTCTGATATTTCAGAAATAACATCACTTTCGTTATTTGTAAAAAATCATGAATATTTTTTTGCAAGGCGTATCACATTAAGTTACCCAAAGTCAAATTTATTGCTTTCATTTGTGATAGCATTATTATCAAATACTTTCCAATAGTTTAATTCATCATCAGGAAATCTGTTATCTAAGTGATCACATACACGTTTGATAAAGCGAATTATAGCTGCAGTGTCAACATCACTTTGAATTTTTGATAATACTTCTTTCACATTTTCACTCCAGAAAATATTTTTTCCAAGAAATTGGCTTCTTAATTTTAAGAAGCTTTATTTTATTTTAGCTTTAACATATTGATGCTCATCAATAATGTTTAAACAACTTTTTTGTAGATATTTGCAAAGCGATGCAAGCTTTCCTAATACATCATTGAGCGCAATTAAAGCCACGTGATATTGTGAATCTGTCAAAATTTGTAAACAGTATTTACTAATAGGATCATTACATTAATTAACCTGCTCACTGCAATATTCGATTAATATTTCATAATTTTTTACTAAAGCATCAAACTGCAAAATGTCTGGATAACCATCTGACTTCATTTAATGGTCTAAAAGATACAACATCGTGTTCTGTAACCTGGGCTAGTTCTTCTAATTTTCCTTTTTTTTATGCCAGACCTGCT
Organism: Mastigoproctus giganteus; assembly: GCF_048544385.1. Taxonomy (NCBI): domain Eukaryota; kingdom Metazoa; phylum Arthropoda; class Arachnida; order Uropygi; family Thelyphonidae; genus Mastigoproctus; species Mastigoproctus giganteus. The sequence goes on along the minus strand of NC_143577.1, from coordinate 114,924,029 downwards.
AAACATTGTGTATATAGCTCTAAGCAACATCTCTATATCTTGCATAATAGATACATTTTTCCATGCGCCGTCCAATCCTAAATCTTCTTGGTGTGCAATGTTGTTCAGATAGATGTAATATTTCCTTTTTGAGAATTGCTGCTACATTTTTCCTTCCAAGCATAACACTTGCTCCATCTGATGTGAACATTACCATCTTTTGAATATCAAGATTATATTCATTGTAAAATTTTTTTATTTTTGCTAAAATGTACATACTGTCACAGTTTGTAAGCTTCAAAATATCTCCAAATACTGTTTTGTAATATGTTTCATTTTTCACTCGAAATTTAAAATACAAAATTAATACTTTTTGTACTGAAATATCAGTACTTTCATCTACAATTAACATGTGGAAAGTAGATTCTCTTATTTCATTCAGGATATTTTTTATGAGAACAGAATTTATACATTCAACAAATTCAAATGAATAATTTTTGCTTCTCCAATTTTTAGGTATATCTATAAATTTTTCCATGTGTTCATGAATGTCTTGTATCACTGATGCATAAATTTTTATGGCTAATATCACATCATTAATTAAAACCTTAACTGTATCAAAATTTGATTTCAATCGTTCATTCTTTCCTTTTTTATGTTACATACACCTACAGTTTCCGTCAAAATACTTAAAATTCCACCTTTTTTCAGATTACGTAACTTGGTAACTGCGTCTATATGTATCTTCTGATTTAGGAGTCTAGGAAAATTTACCGCCAGCAATTTATCGCCACGTCAGTTTATCGCATTTTACCGTCTAGAAGCAATGAGATGTGTTTGGTCAAATCATAAAAAGTTATTTTTTATTTAAGTTTCTGCCTTAAGCTATGATTAGCATATTTTTGGAATTCTATGAACTATGAGGGAATAGTACGGAAATAAAAAAAACACATGTATGGAAATATGTAATTTAATAGATAATGTATTTTAATAGTTACATGTATCACAAAAATAGTAAAAAATCCATTATTTGAACAATATAACAATTGGTTAATTTTAAACTAAACTAATTATAACATTATGCATGTCGTAGTACACTGCAAAAATTCAAAATGAATGTTTATGCAATCTTCAGAATCAGTCACGTTGTGATAATTAATTACTAAGAAACTGTAATATTTACAACACAGTATGTACATTGTAAGAAATATTATGCGCTATACCTCTTAGATAAGCGACAATATCACCCCGTATATCATATGCACTAACAAGCCTTTTAATTCGTTCATCACAATCGTGATACTTCTTTTTTTTGTCGCCCGGATCACTTCCGCTTAAATATTGTTCAATGTACATTTCGTTAATACTTCTTTTTTAATGCAATCGATAAATTTCCAAATGTTGGTATGATAAGCAGTGACTTGTACCTCAAATCCTCTATGCCACCCTTCAACAGAATTATTCGTTCTTGGTAATCCTTCAAGAACAAGCTGGCGCACGTTCCACATTTCATGGGAATACTTTGGTGGTCGACGAAGATGTCGTCTGGTTGGGCGTCCAATCCATGTATGCACAAAATAATCAACAACTTCTTGCGATTTTGGAGGAAAATCGCCATTTTCACCCAAATGTTCAAAAACGACTGTCACAATTGGAATGGGCACAAATGCAATTGCTGCCAAAATTCGCATATTTAAAGCAAAATTAGCATCAGTTTCATAACGTTGTTTCAATCCATTATTCTGAATGGAACGAAAAATACATTGTGAAAGGTGGAAAAAACAAACCCGTTGCGAAGCGTCAGGAAAAACACTTCTGCAAGCATTCATCATCACCGTCTCAAAATCTATAGTTACTGATTATGGGGACATAGCTGGTTCCAATACTTTCAGCCGCTGTAGTAGAGATACACATGTTTCCTCAGACTTGTTAGGCAATAATGCATAAACTAATGGAAGCGATATTTTGTCCTTGAATCCATGTATCATACACAGCTGATAAAAAAGTAAGAGAACAGTTTTGAAAGTCCCATCGGCATAACAGTGTTCACTTCGCGCTAACAACTCCAAATTTCTTTTCGTACTGAAAATTAACATACGATTGTCCTCGGGTCCAGAATCTAATTGTAGAAACAATTCTCCATTGCATGATGTTTTATATTCTTCTGAAAAAACTATATATGTCTCTGCGAAGAACTGGGACATCAAAATTTCGATTTCTTATATTTCGGATTGTTCGTTTCATTGTATCTACACTTGGAAGCTTAGGGGCTGCTGCTTGGCTACAGATTCTCGAAACATTTGAAATAATACAATGAGGCGTATTATTTGTTGTTTCTGCATAAGTTCGAATGGTATCAAGAAGTTGTGCTGCCTCAACTCCTGCTGCGTCTTCACAATGATTGTGCTCTTTCCACGTTTTAACGATGGTGTTATCTACTGTAGTAACTCGAGCAGCACATTTGGTTTTTCGGTAATTTTGACACTTACAATGAATTTTTGTTTCATTTTGCCTGTCTTTATAAAACAAATGTCCGCTAAAGCACAATTTCGGTTTTCCTTTTTCTGATTTCGCAAATTTGAGATGCGTTCGCAAACTCAAAAGGATGAAAAATAAACTCATAATAAGAAAATGTTGTGATTGTAAATATATAAGTACCTCCCTAATCGCCATGCCCTACCCCCACTCTCCTAAAACATGCTACTTAAGTTAAAAATAAATTTATATAAATTATATGTATTGCCTGGCGATATTTGTAGGCTATAAATTGTTTATGCGATAAACTGATGCGGCGGTAAACTGCTAGCGATTAATTGCTGGCAGTGAATTGCGAGCGATAAACTTTCCTAGACTTAGTCCAGGAAAGTTTTTCGCCGAAAGTTTAAGAAACTAAGTTTATAAACAATTTATAGCCTACAAATGATAGCTAGCATATTTTATCGCCAGGCAATACATATAATTTATATAAATTTATTGGTCATTTTAAATTGAAAATAAGGCTTTTCTATAAGTGTTATTTAAGAATTAAGTGCAGTTAAAAATGGAAGTTATATGATGGGTATACATTTCCTGGAAATACATACCATTGCAGGTGCTTTAATTTAATTGCCTGTTATTTTCCAAAATTGGAATTAGGTAGGTACCTACTTAATACCCTTAACTTAAGTAGAATGTTTTTAACTCAGAATATGTATTTTAACAGCAATTAAAAAAGAACAAAGTATTAACGAAATGCGCATTGAACAATATTTAAGTGGAAGTGATCCGGGCAACAAAAAAAAAAAAAGAAGTATCGCGATTGTGATGAACAAATTAAAAGGCTTGTTAGTGCATACGATAAACGTGGTGATATTGTCGATTATCTAAGAGGTATAACGCATAATATTTCTTATTTGGTTTTTAGGAGCATTAGCAACTAAGGCCATACTGCTCCGGGATATGCGGTGGTCATTCCCTGACCTTTCTGCATCCTCCGCATTTGGTGGTGACGGGCTCGAACCCCGGTCTAATCAAGAAGCGTGTGCTATGCACTGCTGTTCCTTCCCACCTGGCTACGGAGGCGCCAGATAAGGATGTCATAATCCCATTGTATAAGGCTATTGTTAGACCACACTTGGAATACTGTGTTCAGGTATGGAGACTGCACCTAAAGAAAGACACTGTGCTTCTTGAAAGGGTCCAGAGATGGGCAACTCACCTTGTGAGAATGACAAAAGAGCGTCCACATGAGGAAAGACTTCGAATATGTGGGTTGCAGAGCTTAGAAACTAGGTACCCTAGAGGAGACTTTATTGAGGTGTTTAAGGCTTTGAGAGGCATAAGCAAAATGAACGAGGTCAAAATTTTCACGGTTATAGATGATCCTAGAACAAGGGACCATAATTTCAAGTTATGGGGGGGGTATTTAGGTTGGATTGCAGGAAGTTTTATTTTAGCCAGCGAGTTATAAATTAGTGGAATAAGTTTCTTACATGGGTGGTAGAGGCTGACAGTTTGGGGAAATTCAAAGGCCAGCTGGATAATTACCTACTGGAGGAGGGAAACACTCATGTTGTCCATTTTCTTTTCTCTTATTTATTAATTATTATTGTTGTTTTTTAAATTTTATTCATTATTATTTTACTCTTATCATTTTATTTATTATTATTATTTTTTAAATTTTCTTCTCATTATTATTTTATTATTTTTATTATTATTTATTCATTTTTTATTGTTATTTTAGCATTAGCATTAGTAGAGGCATATGATGCAAGAAAGCAAGCTTATTCAGCATCAGCCAAAATAAAAAAAAAAAAAAAAACCCTCTCCCATTTCACCCCTCCGTTCGTTCGAAATACCTGTCCAGTTGAGCTTTAAATTTGTTTAGGCTATCAACTTCAACAACAAGTGATGGAAGTCGGTTCCACCAACCAACCACCCGCTGGCCAAAGGCAAATTTCCGCACATCTATCCGACATCCGTCCTTCCTCAATTTGAATTTATGCCCTCTGAGGTGATTATTCTGAGAAAGATGAAGAATCCCATTGGCATTGAGCATGCTCAAACCATTCAAAGCCTTATACACCTCTATCAGATCACCTCGCCGGTGCCTAGTCTCCAGACTCTGTAATTTGCAAAACTTAAGCCTTTCTTCGTAAGAGCAACCCTTTGTTCCATTTACTAATCTTGTTGCCCTTCTCTGTACCCGTTCCAGCAGCTCTACATCCTTCTTGAAATGAGGCCTCCAGACCTGTATACAGTACTCAAGATGTGGCCTAACCATTGCCTTATACAAGGGAATAATCACCTCCTTATCCCTGCTAGAAAAATTCCTGTATATCATTGACAAGACACCATGAGCTACTCTTGCAGCTCGTCTGCACTGCTCAGAGAACTTCATATCTGCCTGCACAATTACCCCCAGGTCCTTTTCATTCTCCACCACTGTCAGTGTAGTACCGCAGAGTTGATACATTGCTCTGGGGTTACTGTTACCCATATGTAGTACTTTACATTTGTCAATGTTAAACTTCATTTGCCACCTCTCAGCCCATCTGTTCAACCTTTCCAGATCCTGTTGCAGCAGCATAGCGTCAGTAGTGTCCTTAACGACCCTGCCAACCTTTGTATCATCTGCAAACTTAGACATTAAACTTGATATCCCATCATCAATATCATTCATAAACACCGAAAACAACAATGGACCCAACACTGAACCTTGAGGAACTCCACTAATAACATTAGTCAGCTCAAGGAGTTGTAATCAACTCCTTGAGCAGTGTCCATTGATTACCACTCTCTGTCTTCTGCCACTCAACCATCCCCTTATCCATAGCAGCAATTTGCCTCCAATGCCACACTGCTCCAATTTGTGCAGCAGTCTTCCATGTGCAACAGTATCAAAAGCCTTTCTAAGATCCAAATATATAATATCAAAGTTATTCCCTGCATCCAGTTCTTTTGTGACTACATCATAGTATCCAATCAAATTGGTCAGGCAAGACCTGCCCTTAACAAAACCATGCTGCGTCTGAGCTATAACTGAATTCTTGTCTAGATGATCCTGCAGTGCTTCTTTAACCAGTGCCTCCATTAATTTACCTGGAACAGAAGTTAAACTAACAGGTCTATAATTACTTGTGTCAGCCTTTGATCCTCCTTTGTGAATTGGGGTTACATTTGCACATCTCCAGTCTATGGGTACCTCCCCTGAGTCCAAAGAAGCTCTCATAATTATGGCTAGGGGTTTGCATACTTCCTTTGCTGCCTCCTTTAATATAACTGGATAGATCCCATCCACCCCAGGTGCCTTTTTTATGTTTATCCTCAACAATCTCTCCTCCACTTTCCTCTCAGTTATTACAAAATCATCCAGCTCACTGCCAATGTTTACTTTACCTACATCATTCTCCTTCCTGAATAACTCCTCATGCGTGAATGTAGATGCAAAATACTCGTTTAGATTGTTAGCCACCTGAGCAGGATCCTCAACTGTTGAACCATCAATATCCAGTGGACCAATCTGATTCATCCCTTTCCTTCTCGAGTTCAAGTATGTAAAGAACTCCTTTCTGTTTTTCTTTGCATCCTTTGCCAAGGATTTTTCGTAGTCTGCCTTTGCCTGCCTAATCTCCTTTGTGACTTGGTTACAGACCAACTTATATCTATCATAGGCTTCCATGTCACCCATTAATTTGTATGTATCCCATGCATTTTTCTTCTCTGCCACATGTCTCATTAGTCCATCTGACAACCATTTAGGCCTAAACCTTGAACAATATTTCTTAGTTGGTATGTAAAGCCTGGTAGCCACCAAGATTAGTTCCTTGAATGCTTCCCATTTTGAGTTTGCTGTTGGTAACATCATCAGTTGGTCCCACTGTATAGAATTTAAATACTGTCTCAGACCATCATAGTCGCCTTTACGAAAACAAAAACCCTTCCCTTTACCTCTGATGGTAGTTACCTCCTTGAGTAAATCCCACTTCAACACACTGTGATCACTGCCACCTAGTGGTTCATTTATCTGCAGGTTCTTAATGCATGAAGAATCACTACTGATAATCAGATCAAGAGTATTGCTCCCTCTTGTTGCCTCACGAACATGCTGATGTAGAAAACAATCATCCAATAAATCCACAAAAGCCTTGCTAGTGTGCGAGTGACCAACCCACAAATTCCAGTCAATATCTGGGAAATTAAAATCCCCCATTATAAGACTCTCTGATTTACTGGCCCACTCTATTTCCCTGTACAATATATTATTATACTCATCAGAGTCATTAGGCCTATAGCACACTCCTACTCTCAATTTTGATTTCCCTATGCTTATGTCACACCAAACTGACTCGACACTGCCCTGTCCATCGATGTCAACTGGCTTCACTTCCTTTGACTTTATGTGTTTCTTAATTAATAGCATAACCCCTCCTCCCCTCCTGTCCTGTCTATCCTTTCTATATATATTGTATTCCCCAAATTCCAGTTCCGCATTACTTATATCTGTGTGACACCATGTCTCTGATATCCCAACAATATCTGCCTTTGATGTTTTGAGCAATACCTCAAATTCATCAAATTTATTTACCAAACTCCTAGCATTGGTGTACACGCAGGTATACATGCACCTGTTTCTATTCTTAGCTACCCTAACACAACCCATGTGTTTACTTGTAACGCAATGACTACCAGCAGTCTCTGAAATATCCTGCATCGTGTTTTTCAGACTTCTGCTCATTTGAATAGAAGCAGTGCAAGAATCACTTCCACCTCTGCCAGTGGCTACTGTTAATCTATTAGTCCTTGTATCCCCCCCAACTAGCAGTTTTCCGACCCACCTAACACTGCCTCGACAGCATCAGCAAAAATTCTTGCACCCTTTCTATTTAAGTGTATCCCATCCCTGTAGAAGCAATCTCTCCTGTTAACAAGTACAGTCCAGGCTGAAAAAAATTCTACCCCTTGAGCCTTGCACAATCCCTCCAGGGCCGAATTGATCGACAAGGCTCTCATCATATACTCCCTCCTATCGTGTCTGGGCAGAATTGCAGACACTTTCAAGTTCAACCCTAATTCACGGCTTTTTTTCAACAGTGACCTGTACTTGTTAAGTAATTCCGCCGGTCTCCTACTCTTAATATCATTAGTGCCAACGTGTACAACTATATCACCTTTTGTGCCCTTAAAAGATGATATCCGCTCTACAACGTCATCAACCTTTGCCCCTGGCAGACATACCCTGGTCCTATTCCACCTATCCTTTTTACAAAGCATGTTCCCCGTTTCCCTGACAATAGAGTCACCAACAACTACTAGTTCCTGTGGGACCAGCGCATTCTGCCTAGGGGGCTGCCCCTGTGTTGCCTGATGACCAAGTGCAAGCTCTGGCGTTGATGTGGGCACTGAGAGCTTGATGGGCCCCTCAATTTATTTCCTTCGAGGGCATCCACCCTGTCCTTCAAGGTCTCATAAAGGCCCATAACAACGCTGAGTTGTCGCCTGATTTCCTTGCACTCCTTACATCGTGCACACACAAAGACATCCCCCTTGGCAGTATCATGTCCCGTACCCGACTGCTCCGCAAACATCAAGCAAACAGTGCATTTTAATAGACTGTGATTCAGAGGGCAACTGCCCCCCTCAGTTCTCCCCTGAACCACAGCACTCCCATTAGCTTGAGCCTTTTGCTTTGCTGCTCTGGTCAGAGTCATGATTCCAATTTAATTCAATAAAATTTAAAACAAAAATTAAATCCTTAAGTTATATCCCAAAACAGTTATGTTATATATATATATATATATAAAAAAATTTTTTTTTTTTTTTTTTTTTCGGTATCTAGTGTTCCCTTTATACAACTTCCGTATCACGTGTACCACTATAGTTATGTATTAATTATTTGTTACGGTTAAGTCGTTATATATATTTATAGAGTTAAAAATACAATTTAATTGACAATAAAGTTTATCAAGATTAATAGATTTACTGATTAATTGACAATATTATATTATGCAGTATACTACACTAAGCTTATGCTATCGTGTAAAAATGGCGGGAATTCACGAACGGTATTTCTACGGACTCGTAAGTATTGATTAGCTTCGAAATCTCGCTATCTCAATTTAGAATAAACTAAGGATCCTGACTAGGTCTATAATCTACTTATAGAAGATAATTTGATATAACAATTGGTTAATAAATCGACTAAATTTGGTTAAAAGACCTCTCGTTCAATTTGTGACACGTGGATTTGATACCGTTACCGATACTAAGTAATATCTACGAAATCTCTGTCTAGGTTAAACTTTAAACTAAGTATCGTAACTAGGAATATAAAGCTACTCTAGAAAATAAGATAATATGACAATTTAAACTAATAAAGCAGAAAATAAATCAGGAAAAACTTCTCTGTTTGAAGAGCTTTAAGGAGCAATGTCTGCACAGGCTAACCTCATACCCAGACTTATTATTATTTTTTTTTAAATTTACTTCTCATTATTATTTTATTCTTATCATTTTATTTATTATTATTATTATTATTTATTTTATTTTTTATTTTTTTTGGGTGGTGCAGCATAAGCCAAAGGCTTCTTTACACCATGCGGCCATTGCTAATACAAATACAAAATTATCAACACTCTAATGGATATAAATTTGGCAAATCTGAAGAACTGGTTAAGTCATCAAATGCAGGCATTTTAGGGATATGGGAGACAGTATCACTCAGAACATAGGGAACACAGAATTTGAATATGGGAGGTACCAATGCATATAGAAAAGATAGGACAGGAGTATAAGAAAAGTTATGCTCTTAGTTAGGAAGCATTGTAAAACCTAAGGCAGAGCCAGTTGAAATAGATGGCCAGTGCAGAGTTGAGTGAATTCTGTGTGACAAAACACTGAGAAAACAAAAATAAGGGTAGGTGTGTGTTTCAGGATTAACAACTTTGATGATAACAACTATAGAGAGATACAGAGTAGGCCAGTAAATCAGAATATCTTATAATGGAGATTTTAATATCCAGATATTGACTGCAACTTGTGAGTTGGTCATTCACGCACTAGTCAGACTTTATGGATTAATTGGATGACTTTTCTATGGCAGCATGTTAGAGCGGCAACAAGAGAGAGCAATACTCTTAATCTAATCATTGGCAGTGACTCCCGATGTTAAGAATTTGCAAATAAAAGGCTCACTAGGTTGCAAAGATTATAGTTTATTCATGGTGGATTAATTTAAGGATACAACCAGTGTTGTGGGCAAAGGGAAGGGGTTTTGCTTTCATAATATTGAATAAAGTAGTCAAAGACAGTTCTCAAATTCTGTGCCACGGGACCAATTTGTGATGTTACCAACAGCAAATTGCAAATGGGAACCATTTAGGGAAGTAATCATTGAGTCCTAATACATTTTTTATACCAAATAAAAGATACAATTCAAGACAGACCTAAATGGATGTCAGATGAACTGATAAGACTCACGGCAGAGAAGAAAAATTCATGGAATACATAATAAATTATCAGGTGATACAAAAGCCCACAGAAGATATAAACTAGTCTGAAATTAAGTCACAAAGAAGGTTAGGTAGGCAAAGGAAAATTATGAGAAGTCTCTGGAAAAGAATGCAAAGAAAAGCAGCAAAGCCTTCTTTATTTATATAAACACTAGAAGCAAGGGGGTGAATCAGATTGGTCTACAAGGTAAGAACGATTTACCAGTTGATGATCTTGCTCAGGCTGCTGAAAAAAACTGAAGTTATTTTCCATTTACATTCACACAAAATAAATTGTTTTAGGAGTGAAAGTTTTTAGAGGGTCATCAAATTCTAACAAAGAGATAAATGATTTTTAATAACCGAGAGGAAAGTAAGAGAATATGTTGAGGCTAAATGAAAAAAAAAGGCACCTGAGGTGAATGGGATCTATACAGTTATATGTAGGAAGGAAAGGAGGTAAGGCAAACCTTTAGACATGATTATGAGAGCATTCTTAGGTTCAAGGGAGGTCCCTATAGACTGGAGATGTTCACATTTATCTACAATTAACAAAGTATGAAAGGGTGTGATGAGTAATTATAGAACTGTTAGTTTGCTTCTGTTCCAGGTAAAATAATGGAGTCACTGGTTAAAGAAGTAATACAGAACTATCTAGACAGATGGTTATCAAAAATTGAAGAAAAAAAAAAGTGAAAGAGAAAACTGTTGAAGCTATTTATAAAAAGTGCATTTGAGGTGAATACAAACTATCCAATTATATTAAGAGATGCAGCAATAGAGCTAAGCAAAACTCTGGACATAATTATGAGAGCATCCTAGGATTTAGTGTAGGTTCCTATTCAGAAGCATAGGAATGCCTTGGCATTGGGGGCAGGTGCCAAGGGCACCAATATCAAAAGGGTGCCACTGACAGGGCACATCAGTTGTGTGCCAAGTTGTTTCGACGCCCAAGGCTAGCTGACAAATGGCACCCCGAAGATAATGTTGCATTAGAATGCCAAATAATGTTGCATTATTTGCCAAATGACGTGTTTTCAGAAGGCGAATCAAGCCTATATGCATCCTTGAATCTGAGTACATACTCCATATCAGCATAGATCTCTTTGCTGCCAGAACGTAATTTTGAAGGAACCAATCAGGCAACCGCTTCATCAGCGCATGCACGAATACAAGCACTAGCGCGGTTCGCAATTCACGCATTGTGTATGTTCTACAATACTGAATAAGTTAGAAATTATAAATAACGTGTGTATAGTGTTTTTGTGCTTGCTATATAAAGAGGTAATTGTGAATATTGTGATTTATAATTTAAATAAAACTTGCCCATGAACGCCATCAATTAAAGTGATATTAAGAGTAGGAGATTGGCGGAATTACTTAACAAGTACAAGTCAATGCTGAAAAAAGCTGTGAGTTAGGGTTTGATTTGAAAGTGTCTGCAATTCTGCCCAGACATGATAGGAGGGAGTATATGTTAAGAGCCTTGTCGATCAATTCGGCCCTGGAGAGATTGTGCAAGGCTCAAGGGGTAGAATTTTTTTCAGCCTGGTCTGTGCTTGTTAACAGGAGAGACTGATTTTACAGGGATGGGATACACTTAAAAAGAAAGTGCGCAAGAATATTTCCTGATGCTATCGAGGCAGAGTTAGGTGGGTTTGTTTGTTATTTGGTTTTTAAGAGCATTAGCAACTAAGGCCATATTGCTCCGGGGATATGCGGTGGTCATTCCCTGACCTCTCTGCATCCTCCGTATTTGGTGGTGATGGGCTCGAACCCCGGTGTAATCAAAAAGCATGTACTACGCACTGCTGCTACTGCCCACCTGGCTACGGAGGTGCCTGAGTTAGGTGGGTAGGAAAACTGCTAGCCTGGAGGGGGATACACGGACTAACAGTTTAACAGTAGCCGATGGTAGAGATAAAAGTGATTCTTGCACTACTTCTATTGAAATGCAATTGGGAAGCAGCCTGGAAAGCAAGGCAATGGGGATTTCCAGGACTTCTGGGAGTCATAGTGGAAAAAGTAAATACATGGGCTGTGTTAGGGCAACTAAGAGTAGAAACAGGTGCATGTATTCTTGCATGTACACCAATGCTAGAAGTACAGTTAATAAATTCAATGAGCTTGAAATGCTAGTCAAGACATCAAAAGCAGATATTGTTGGGATATCAGAGACATGGTATCACACAGACATAAGCAGTGCAGAACTGGGAGTACAATATGCACAGAAAGGATAGACAGGACAGAAAGGGAGGAGGGGGTTATGCTGTTAGTTAAGCAACACAAAATCTAAGGAAGTGCATCCAATTGATGTTGGTGGACAATGCAATGTTGAGTCTGTTTGGTGTGACATAAGCACTGGGAAAGGAAAAATGAGAATAGGTGTGTGTTATAGGCCAAATGAATCTGATGAGTATAATGAGCAATTGTGCAGAGAAATAGAGTGGGCCAGTAAATCAGAGTCTTATAATGGGTGATTTTAATTTCCCAGAGATTGACTGGAATTTGTGGGTTGGTCACTCACACACTAGCAAGGCTTTTGTGGACTTATTGGATGATTGTTTTTTATAGCAGCATGTTCGGGAGGCAACTAGAGGGAGTAATACACTTGATCTGATTATCAGTAGTGTTTCTTCATGCATCAAGAATCTGAAGATAAAGGAATCACTAGGTGGCAGTGATCACAGTGTGCTGAAGTGGGATTTACTCAAAACGGTAACTACCATCAAGGGTAAAGGGAAGGTTTTTTGCTTTTGTAAAGGTGACTAAAGTGGTCTGAGACAGTATTTAAATTCTATACAGTTGGACCAACTGATGATATTACCAACAGCAAATTCAAAATGGGAAGCATTCAAAGAATTAATCTTGGAAACTACTAGGCTTTACATACTAACTAAGAAATTTTGTTCAAGGTATAGGCCTAAACGGATGTCAGATGAACTAATGAGACATGGCAGAGAAGAAAAATGCATGGGATACATATAAATTAATGGGTGACATGGAAGCCTACAATAGATATAAGCTGGTCTGTAACCAAGTCACAAAGGAGGTTAGGCAGGCAAAGGCAGGTTATGAGAAATCTTTGGCAAAGGATGCAAAGAAAAACAGCAAAGAGCTCTTTACTTATGTAAACTCTAGAAGGAAGGGGATGAATAAGATTGGTCCACTTGATATTGATGGTTCAACTGTTGATGATCCTGCTCAGGTAGCTATCAAACTAAATGAATATTTTGTATCTACATTCACACATGAGGAGTTATTCAGGGAGGGGAATGCCAGAGGTGTATTCTACTCTGGCAGTAAGCTAGATAATCTTGTAATAAATGAGAGTAAAGGGGAAGACAAATTGTTGAAGATAAACATAAGAAAGGCACCTGGGGTGGATGGAATCTATCCAGTTATATTAAAGGAGGCGGCAAAGAAAGTAAGCAAACCCTTAGCCATAATTATGAGAGCTTCCCTGGACTCAGGGGAGGTACCCATGGACTGGAGATGTGCAAATGTAACCCCAATCCACAAAGGAGTATCAAAGGGAGACACAGGTAATTACAGACCTGTTAGTTTAACTTCTGTTCCCGGGAAATTAATGGAGGCACTGGTTAAAGAAGCATTGCAAGATCATCTAGACAAGACTTCAGTTATAGCTCGAACACACCATGGATTTGTTAAGGGGAAGTCTTGTCTGACTAATTTCACTGGATACTATGATGTAGTCACAAAGGAACTGGATGCAAACAATAACTTTGATATCATATATTTGGACCTTAGAAAGGGCTTTGATACTGTTGCACACGGAAGACTGCTACACAAATTGGAACAGTGTGGCATTGGAGAAAAACTGCTGCTCTGGATAAAGGGATGGTTGAGTGCGAGAAGACAGAGTGGTAATCAATGGACACTGCTCATCGTGGACTAATGTTATTAGTGGAGTCGCTCAGGGTCCAGTGTTGGGTTGTTTTCTGTATTTATAAACGATACTGATGATGGTATATCAAGCTTAATGTCCAAGTTTGCAGACGATACAAAGGTTGGCAGGGTTGTTAAGGACACTAATGACAGTACGCTGCAGCAACAGGATCTAGAAAAGTTGAGCAGATGGGCTGAGAGGTGGCAAATAAAGTTTAACATTGACAAATGTAAAGTACTACATATGGGAAGCAGTAACCACAGAGTAACATATCAACTCACTATCACTGACAGTGGTAGAGAACAAAAAGGACCTGGGGGCAGTGGTGGGATTCATATAATTTAACAACCGGTTCGCTGCCCTAATGACCGTTCTAAGGGCCTTACTCCAATATACGGTGCCCCCTTGTAATTGGCTGTCAGAGCGGGGGAAAGCAGTGATTGACAGTTTGTGACCCCGCCTACTGACTGCATCCCCTCTTTGTTTCACGCGGATGTCACGTGACATGTCACTGGAGTGCTAAATGCAAAATTAGTTGCGTATTCTTTCTTTTGAATGCTGGTTTCTACTGTGTATGGTGCTCAGCTGCTACTTGTCAATTTGCTGCTAATTGCCTCGTGGTCCTGAGTTTGTGTCGTTATCCCGCTCCACTGATGAGGTGAGTTTAGTTTGATTTGTATTTCTGTGTTATTTTCACGTATCATTAACCTAGTATTGTGTCCATTGTGTTCTTTTCAAAAAAAAAAAATTCTATGTTGCCGTTTCGTACTTATGCAAAGAGCAATTTTATTGTTTGTTGCACGTGTTAATTGACTTTCGTTTCTGTTTAGCACAAAAAGGTTATGTTTTTACGCGACTTCAGGAAGGATTCAAGCAAAAACCAGTAGTTGGACGAAAAAAAAAATATAATGGGAGTTACGTTTTTAGGTTACCTTTTTACAGGACTTCGGGAGTTATTTGCCGAAAATTGGTTGTTTACTGCGTCTCATTATTTTTTTTTGTTTTGAAAAAGAAATTAGCGTGTTATTTTTACATATAATTATTTTGATTGCTGCTCCGAAAAAATTATTGTATTGCCGTTAATTTTGTTGTTTTTCAGATCCGCCATACTGTTATGTCGCATGAATTCGCCACGTGCAGTTGTCAAGAAGAAGAGGGGGAACGCAGTGAATGAGCGGAGTTACGAACCGTACGTCACTGTTTTCCCCCTCTTCTTCTCGACGTGATTTTCAAAGGGGCACCGTGTTCTGTAGTTTTCCCGTCCTAAGTATAAAAAAAACTATATACGGAAAGGTAGTTTTATTTCATGCACTTAATACTTAAATAAGAACAATAAAAGAGGTTCGCAAAACTAGATTATGTTATAAGAAAGTTTTATAAAATATTAATGAAAAAATATTAAATAATACCTGACAAAAAACAACAAAACTGTTATTTAAGATATTTCCATATTGCTTCTTGATTGGCGTCCTCACTTGCAATTTTCTTCACTTTTATCCGAGCATCATCGGCTGAGTGATTTATCCTTAACCATCTTTTCACTGTAGGAGTAGGATCCCATCCCTTTAGAGGTAGGCCATTAGAGTAATAGATTAGAGGCGATTAGACTAATAGTCATTGTGTTTGATATATTATAAACAGTTAGGCGACTTATCTTCTCTGAACATATTATGTTCATCTTTGAAAAACCCCTTTCCGCTTCTGCTGAACTTACAGCAATTGTTCTGACAATATTTTTAGCTCTTTGAACACTTTCAGGAATTGCATAATTCTGGGAATTTTTTTAAACGTTTTCCGCAAAATCTCGATAATCATTAATATCAATTTGGTAATTAAAAATGTCATTAAATACGAGCAATTGTTCTTCAGCTGTTTTCCATGGAACTAGTACTTCTTGAATATTCCAGTAATCTGGCTCCAAAAAATTGAGAAATTGTAATTTATCTTGAAATTGGCTACAACTTGCTTTTAAATGTTCACAATCCATTAGTCTTTTTTTTTTCAAATTTGCTACAATGTTTTCTAAAAGTCTTTCCCGAGGAAGCATAACAAATTGATGATTTTATACAAATTTTATATTTTTGAAGGTTTCTGAAGTAATTAATTCATCAACTTTTTTTTCGTATGGACCCTTTTCCTTCCAAGCATTTGAAACGCTTTAATAGATCTTATCACGAGTTTTTCAGCTTTTATTATGTCTATATTTGTTGCTTGCAGTGCATTTGAAAGAAGAGAAATTTCGTTTAAAATATCAATCATCAATGCCAAATCAGTTATAAAATATATATTTTCAAGACGGGCAGCCATACCTAAATACTTTATATTTGAATAAAAAATAGTGTTGTAGTGCTGGATAAGCGTGCCACACAGTTAAGGTTGACCTTAAACTGCAGGCTGCCCATCTTGGTCCCAAACCTCTACCAATCTTTATAATTTCAATTCCAAGTTGTTCGGATATTTTGGAAAGTTCAATTTGGTTCTTAATGGATTGATGAAAAATAGCGTATATCTTATCAATAAATATTTTAAAATGATCTACTTGCTTTATTTCTTTTATCAAATCATCTAAACCAAGATGGAGGCGATGATTTAAACAGTACCATATTATTATGTTTGGAAACTGTTTTGCAATCCTAGTGCTCACTCCACATTTTCTCCAAAGAATAACGCTGGCACCATCGGAGCAAAATCCTATTAAATTTTTTTCTAGGCTTAGTAAGCTTGGGCTTAGTAAGTTGGGCTTAGTAAGCCCAACATTATTTAAACTTTCCATAACTGAAGAACATATTGTCTCTGCATCTTGTTTTTCCAATTCAACTAGTTCAATGAAAATTGTTGATGTAACTGAATCCAAGGCCAATTCTAATACAACAAATTCTGATTTTGGTTTTTTAATGAAAAAATCTGTCAAACTCTGTTGCCTTTTCATCCTTTTAAGGGGTACTGAAAAAAATTTTAAAAATGTTTTATTTTAATATATCATAGAGCAGGAGCGGATATGTGCCTATATATTTAAATATTTTTACTGGTTCTGTCCACGTGTGGTCATAGCATAAACTTTTATAAACAAAGCACTATGCTTATACCATTGATAAACTTCAATCAGAACATACTTTTTCTTCATTTTATCGATACTAAACGAAAATTTCTTGCTGAATTAATAAATGGCATAGGGTATGCAGATTAAATACGATAGAATACCAGGCGCCCAACTTAGAGAGAATCGTGATCAAAAGTGCCATTTTAACAACCGGTTCGCCGAACTCAACAAAAAATTAGGTATCGGTTCTGCCGAACTGGTGCGAACCGGCTGAATCCCACCACTGCCTGGGGGTAATTGTGCAGGCAGATATGAAGTTTTTTGAACAGTGCAGACTGTCTGCAAGAGTAGCTCAGTGTCTTGTCAATGACATACAGGAACTTTTCTAGCAGGGATAAGGAGGTGATTATCCCCTTGTATAAGGCAATGGTCAGGCCACAACTTGAGTACTGTATACAGGTCTGTAGACCTCATTTTAATAAGGATGTTGAGCTGTTGGAACGAGTACAGAGAAGGGCAACAAGATTAGTGATTGGAACAAAGGGTTGCTCTTACGAAGAAAGGCTTAAGTTTTGCAAATTACAGTGTCTGGAGACTAGGCACCTGCGAGGTGCATAGTCTCCAAATAAAGGCTTGAATGGTTTGAGCATGCTCAATGCTGATTGGATTCTTCCTCTTGCTTAGAATAATCACCTGAGAGGGCATAAATTCAAATTGAGGAAAGACAGACGTAGGATAGATGTGCGAAGTTTGCCTTTAGCCAGCGGGTAGTTGGTTGAAAGAACAGACTTCCATCCTTTGTTGTGGAAGTTGATAGCCTAAATAAATTTAAGGCTGGACAGATATTTGGACGAACGGGGGGGGGGGGGGGGGGATGAAATGGGAGCATTTTTTTTTTTTTTTTTTTTTTTTTTTTTGGCTGATGCTGCATAAGCTTGCTTTCTTGCATCATATGCCTCTACTAATGCTAATGCTAACCAAAGGAATGCAAATCGGAAAAAACATAGAAGACATAAACATAATCATCCAAAATCAAATCAACAAATAGAACAAGTACAAAAATGTGTATACCTGGGCTCTCTAATAACTGGAAACCTAAGTAATACTGACCAAATTAACCACAGACTGAAGATCGGATGGACAAACATGAACAAACTCAAAAACATATGGAAGGGCAATAAAATCTCAAATATACTAAAAATGAAACTATATGAAACTGTCATCATACCCTGAGCAACTTATGGATTAGAGAATTGGAGAATAAATAAGAAAAAAAATAATAATAAATAAATAATGATGAACACTATTATAAAAATTTTTGAAGGGGATCTTTAGAAATAGAAAAAAAAAAAAAAAAACAACTACAATTTTAGTAATTTTAATAAGGACGTAATCCTGAAAAATATAATCTTTGCCTGTGTTGGTTCACTTTACTTGATCATTTTTGTCTACCTGAATAATCCTCCAAAAGTGACGATGCACTCAGGTCACCATTTAGTGATCATGTGACCTCACTTTGTATCTCAGCAGCCTGCCAGGGGTTAAATCAGAATTATTATTATTATTATTAGCTATATGGTGCAAGGAAGCCTGAGGCTTATGCTGTACCAGCCAAAAAAAAAAAATTTCCAAGTTACCCTAAGAGAGAGAGAGAGAGAGAGAGAGAGAGAGAGAGAGAGAGAGAGAGAGAAGTAGAAGGGAATCACCAAGAAAAAGAATGACGATATCCAGATCAGAACCCTGGGTGTTCCAAGCCCATACTCACCAGATGTGAGCCCCTGGGGTACCTCAAGTCATATGGCCTCCATAGCCAAGTGGTCAGGAGAAGGAGTGCAGTAGCACACGCTCCTGGAGTAGACTGGGGTTCAAGCCCTTGACTGCTGAATACGGTCGATCTGCCAACCTGCACTGGACCAGTGTGGCAGATTATGGTCCATTTCCCTCAGCATGAATTGTTGAGGAGGCTTCCATCCTGCAGTGGGTTGATAATGGCTGCACTTTACCTTTTTTTACCATTGCTGGGGAGGGCAAGTCAGGTGTGTATATAAGGCTACCAGATTTAACCTGAGGCATCAGTTCCATTTCAGCTATCATAGTGTTAACGTCTGTGGCAGGGCTGGATTTTGGTGTTAGTAGGCCCTAGGCACTTTTATTTCGAAATGTGCTAAGGAGGGGGGGGGGCAAAATGTTTCTTCTATTTTAACACTGACTGCGAAGCGTGTCAATTAACGCGACTCAAGTTTCAACTATAATAAATTATAACAGTCACTAGATAGCATATGTGTATTGAATTGAAGCTCTTAGAACCAATTACACATGTTTTCTCAAATCATTTTTCGCTAGTCATAGTGAAAAGAGTGAACTGTTTTTTTTTTGTTTTTTTTTTGAATTTTTGCTTTCTTACGTAGGGCATAAATTCAAATTGAGGCCCTGAGGCCCTAGGCCTATGGTGCCTAAGCTATGGTGCCACAGGCCCTAGGCTCTGTGCCTATGGTGCCTAATAGGAAATCTGGCTCGGGTCTGTGGTATTATACTGTTGTTGTGAGCTTTGTAGTGTTTTTAAAAATTGGTTATACTATTTGAGTGACCTGAAAAATTGGTCTTTCTTCAATCACCATGGAGATCAAGAATAATAAAGGAGGTTCTAAACTGTGCGCAGAAAGCTACTTATACACCAAGAAGAGCTCAAACAGTAGATGAATAAGTTGGGAATGTTTGGAGAAGAATGCGCTTTCATGCAAAGGTTTTGCTCATACAGATTTGGAGGTGAAGCAATTACTTTCTGTGACTGAACACAGCCACATGACCCAGATCCTAACAAGGTTAAAGCAGCCAAAGTAAGGAGCATCATAAAGACAGCTGCTTTGACCAACAGGGCCAGATCTGCATAATTTTTGTTGCAGATGCCATATGTCAACAACCACTTGAAATCTGTAGTGCCATCGGTTGACTAGACTCTTTGAAATGTAACATTCAATGTTTACAGAAAGGAGCATTTCCAAAGGACCTAACAGCTGTTGTTGAATCCAGCCACCAGCTCTTCCTAATGGACTACTTCCAGTATTCATGAGAAAGATTCATCCCGGTTCCACCACAGTTATGGAATGTCCATCAGGCAACCATTGATGAGGAGGCTCACATCAACAACCTACACGAGAGTTGGAATTTTGCTTTCCATGGGCCTGTGGGGAATGACCACCCAACCATCTGGAAGGCTACTGAAAGTATCAACTGCCCTGATTAAGGATTCTCATGTTGATCCTCCAAGAACACGAGTAAATTGCCACAAAGGAGTATCAACAGCATTTCAAGAACCTTGAAGGAATTTCTGAATGACATAGGTCACAGCATTGGGTGGAAGAAAAATAAACTTTAAATGAACCTTAACGCTTAATGAGATTTTCAATATTGTGCTTTATTTGTTTGATTTTTTATAGATACAGTATGATGTTCCTTTTATTATGTTCATTTTTATGATTGTGTAAATAAGTTCGTTCTTCTGTAAAGCAGTGAGTAGATTTATAATGCAAGTGTTTATAATTTATAATGTAAAGTATTAAAGCAGTGCAATACTTATAATGGCTTCCTTATTGCAGGCTTATGACATAACGTATGTAATATTTTACATGTCAGAGAAGTGTTCATAAACTATGTTGTTGTTATTTAGTTTTTAGGAGTATTAGCAACTAAGGCTATATTGCTCTGGAGATATGCGGTATGCGGTGGTCACATCTTGACCTTCTGCATCCTCTGTATTTAGTGGTCACAGGCTTGAAACCCAGTCTAATCAAGAAGCGTGTGCTCTGCACTGCTGCTCCTGCCCACCTGGCTACGGAGGCACCTCAAACTATAAATAATAAGAATAAATATTACGATTTCAAAATTTTGTATTATTGTTTGTCCCAGGGTGTTCTATCCTACACTGCTCCTGAATATAGAGTATTAAGTACATATCCTGTCACCGATGGCTGGTGTTTCAATAAATTGTGGAAATACAAAAATGAAGGTATTGAAAAAAAGAATGGAAATGGTTATTTTATTGCAAAAACAAAGATGCAATATATTGTTTTCAGTGCCTCTTATTTGTATCTGGCACAAATAATGTTCCATTTTGCAGCTTACATAGATTTAAGGACTGTAAACATATAAATCCAAACGTTCTATTTCATGAGAATTCGTTACAACACATAACCAATTGCACAAAATGGAAATTGGTAGAAAAGGGTCTTCAAAAATGTGGACTAATTGACGACGTTGCACGAGCAGCACTAAGAAGTAAAATTTCGAAATGGAGCCATATGCTAAAAATAATTTGACATTTTGTGACAAATTCGTTAAACAGAGGTCTGATTGTACTTATTATTATTATTTATTATGATTTTACCAATTATCGAAAAAAGGTGCATAGCCACGAATTTGCCAAGGGTGCCAAAAATCTGGCTATGCCTCTGTGTGACTATCTCCTCAATTCACAAAGCAGGTTCAAAAGGTGAAGGGAGTAAATTACAGACCTGAGCATGGTTTCTGGGAAAATATTGGAATTACTGTTGCAGGATCATCCAGATAGTTAGCAGTCACACTGTGATCACAGCATGGATTTGTTAAGGTGAAAACTCAGCTGACCAATCTGGTTTGATACGATGAAGCAAAAAAATAGTTTTGGCATCATATACTAAATTAGCATTAGCACAGGCATATGATGCAAGAAAGCAGGCTTATACAGCATCAGCAAAAAAAAAAAAAAAAAAAAAAACCACACTTCCCATTTCACCCATCCATTCACTCCAAACGTTTGTCCAGTTCTTCCTTGAATTTATTTAAGCTATCAACTTCCACAATGACAAATGGAAGTATGTTCCAGTGATCAACTACCCACTGGCTAAAGACAAATTTCCACATCTATTCTACAACTTTCTTTCTTTAATTTGAGTTTACACATCCTCAGGGTTTGTAATCTGAGCATTCATTTCAGAAAAGCTTTTGATGCTACTGCACATAAAAGACTGTAAAAATTGGAGCAATGTGGCATCAAGGGCAAGTTAAATGCTAATGATAAATGTATGGTTGAGAGAAAGAATAAAGGGAGTTCTTATTAATGGCCAAATGTTATTAGTGAAGTTCCCCAGGGTTAATTGCTGTGTGCATCGTTATTTTTTTTATTTATTAATGATACCGATGAAGGTATGTCAGGCTTAATGTATAAGTGTGCAAATGATAGTTTGGTAGGGTGCTGAATGACAGTAATCAGGGTATGCAACTTAATTTTAATAATGACAAACAAAGTACTGAACATGGATAGTAGTAATCCCAGATTAAGTATCAATTGTGTCCTGATCATATCACACTCAGGATATTAGAGAATGAAAAAGACCTGGGTGTAATTGGCAGTCAGACATGAAGTACTCTGAGCAGTGCAGAGAGGCTGCCAAGACAACTCATAAGGTATACACCAATTCAGCTATTTGCAATAAGAAGGTGATTATCCCAATACAAAGTGGTTAAGCTGCATCTTGAGTACTGCATGTAGGTCTGGAAGCAGCATTGTATGATGGATGTGGAACTGTTTTTTAAAGAGATGCAGAGAAGAGCAACAAGATCTATGCAAGTTTTGAAATGGTACTCTTAACAAATTAAGCAAGTTCGGCAAATTGCAACATCTGAAGACCAGGCACCTGCAAGGAGATCTGATTCAGGTGTTTTAAGACTTCAATGGATTGAGTTTACTCAGTCCATTCAAAGTAGTTTGACCATTGTGGTGTAGCAAAAACAAGAGGAATCCTTTGTGTCTTATTCCGACTCACAAGATGGAGCAAAATTCAATTGTAGTACTCTTGCAGGAGAGATAAGCAGCAGAAATTTTCCTTTAGCCAGTAGTTAACTGTTGGGGGGGGGGGAACAAGTGATAAGGAAAGTGTTTTTTTTTTTGTTTTTTTTTGATGAATTTGGATAACTGTTTTCCTGTGTTGTTTGCCACTACAAATACTAACAGGTACCACTCTTCTTCGACTAATAATTTTTTTTTTTTATTGAAGGTTTTTGGCAAAACCTTCAATAAAAGCCTCCTGGGCCACACTGTGCCTGTTCATGATTTACTTATTAGTATTAGTAGAGGCATATGACGAAATAGCAAGCTCATATAGCATCAGCCAAATAAAAAAAAAAAAAAACTCCCAATTTCACCCATCCATTCGCACCAAATTCTTGTCTAGTTCTGACTTGAACTCATTTAAGTTGTTGACCTCCACTATGACAGATGGAAATTTGTTCCAACTATCAATCACCCACTGGCTAAAGACAAATATCTGCACATCTATTCTACAATTGTCTTTTCTCAATTTGATTTCTGACCTCTCGGATGATTTATCTGAGCAGGGAGAATCCCATCAGCAGTGAGCAAGCTCAACCATTCAAAGCCTTATACACTATACACCTCAATCAGATCACCTTGCAGGTGCCTAGTCACATCATGCTGTGATCGCTGCTGTTGTTGTTCTGGTATTTTCTGGCGCAAGGTTCCTTTATCTGAAGATTCTTAATGCATGAATAATCACTTCTGATAATCAGATCAAGAGTATTAGTCCCTCCAGTTGCCTCTCGAACATGCAGCTGTAGAAAATAATCATCCAATAAATTCTCAAAACCTTTGCTAGTGTGCGAGTGATCTACTCACAAGTTAGCATTAGCATATGATGCAAGAAAGCAAGCTTATGCAGCTTCAGCCAAAAAAAAAAAAACCCTTTCATTTTACCTCTCCGTTCGTTCGAAATACCTGTCCAGCTGAGCCTTAAATTTATTAAGGCTATCAACTTCCACAACAAGGGATGGAAGTCTGTTCCACCAACCAACTACCCGCTGGCTAAAGGCAAATTTCCGCACATCTATCCTACATCTGTCTTTCCTCAATTTGAATTTATGCCCTCTCAGGTGATTATTCTGAGCAAGAGGCAGTATCCCATCAACATTGAGCATGCTCAAACCATTCAAGGCTTTGTACACCTCTATCAGATCACCTCGCCGGTGCCTAGTCTCCAGACACTGTAATTTGCAAAACTTAAGCCTTTCTTCGTAAGAGCAACCCTTCGTTCCAATCACTAACCTTGTTGCCCTTCTCTGTAGAAAATAATCATCCAATAAATGATTCCAGCACCTCTACATGAAATGAGGCATCCAGACCTGTATACAGTACTCAAGGTGCGGCCTGACCATTGCCTTATACAAGGGAATAATCACCTTCCTATCCCTGCTAGAAAAATTCCTGTATATCATTGATAAGACACCATGAGCTACTCTTGCAGCCTGTCTGCACTGCTCAGAGAACTTCATATCTGCCTGCACAATTACCCCGAGGTCCTTTTCATTCTCTACCACTGTCAGTGTAGTACCACAGAGTTGATACGTTGCTCTGGGGTTGCTGTTTCCCATATGTAGTACATTTACATTTGTCAATGTTAAACTTCATTTGCCACCTCTCAGCCCATCTGCTCAACCTTTCCAGATCTTGTTGCAGCAGCATAGCGTCAGTAGCGTCCTTAACAATCCTACCAACCTTTGTATCGTCTGCAAACTTGGACATTAAGCTTGATATACCATCATCAATATTATTTATAAATACAGAAAACAACAATAGACCCAACACTGAACCCTGAGGGACTCCGCTAATAACATTAGTCCATGATGAGCAGTGTCCATTAATTACCACACTCTGTCTTCTGCCACTCATCCATCCCTTTATCCATAGCAACAATTTGCCACCAATGCCACACTGCTTCAATTTGTGCAGCAGTCTTCCATGTGCAACAGTATCAAAAGCCTTTCTAAGATCTAAATATATAATATCAAAGTTATTCCCTGCATCCAATTCTTTTGTGACTACATCATAGTATCCAATCAAATTGGTCAGGCAAGACCTTCCCTTAACAAAACCATGCTGTGTCTGAGCTATAACTGAATTCTTGTCAAGATGATCCTGCAGTGCTTCTTTAGCCAGTGCTTCCATTAATTTTCCTGGAACAGAAGTTAAACTCACAGGTCTATAATTACTTGTGTCAGCCTTTGATCCTTCTTTGTGAATTGGGGTCACATTTGCAAATCTCCAGTCTGGGGGTACCTCCCCTGAGTCCAAGGAAGCTCTCATAATTATGGCTAACGGATTGCTTACTTCCTTTGCTGCCTCCTTCAATATAACTGGATAGATCCCATCCACCCCAGGTGCCTTTCTTGTATTTATCTTCAACAATTTCTCCTCCACTTTACTCTCAATTATTACAAGATCATCTAGCTCACTGCCAGTGTTTACTTCATCTATGGCATTCCCCTTCCTGAATAACTCTTCATGTGTGAATGTAAATGCAAAATATTGATTTAGTTTGTTAGCTACCTGAGCAGGATCATCAACAGTTGAACCATCGATATCAAGTGGACCAATCTGATTCATCCCCTTCCTTCTAGAGTTTACATAAGTAAAGAACTCCTTGCTGTTTTTCTTTGCATCCCTTGCCAAAGATTTCTCGTAATCTGCCTTCGCCTGCCTAACCTCCTTTGTAACTTGGTTACAGATCAACTTATATCTATCATAGGCTTCTGTGTCACATGTTAATTTGTATGTATCCCATGCATTTTTCTTCTCTGCCATATGTCTCATTAGTTCATCTGACATCCATTTAGGCCTGAACCTAGAACAATATTTCTTAGACAATATCTGAGAAGTTCCAGTGAATATCTGGGAAGTTAAAATTCCCTATTATAAGACAATCTGATTTACTCTCCCCACTATTTCTGTATCCAGTTCTTCACTGTACTCATCAGTCATTAGGCCTATAACAAACTCCTGCTCTCAAGTTTTCTTTCCCAGTGCATATGTCACACCAATCTGACTCAACATTACACTGTGCACCCATGTCATCTGGGTGCACTTCCTCAGATTTTATGTGTTTCTTAACTAACAGCATAACCCCTCCTCCCTTCCTTTCCTGTCTATCCTTTCTGTACACATTGTACTCCCCAAATTCCAATTTGCATTCCTTATATCTGTGTGGCACCACATCTCTGATATTCCAAAAATACAATAATGTCTTGACCAGCACCAGTAGCGTAGCTACCCCTTTTCGGGCCCCTACGTAATTAATGAAAATTGCGAAAAGAGGAGACAGCCAAAGCGCTGGGCCCTTTAGGGGCCTTGGCCCAGAGGCAAGTGCCTAGCCTGCCTACATGGTAGCTACGCCACTGACCAGTACCTCAAATTCAAATTTATTTCCTAAACTATTATCATTGGTGTGAATGCAAGTACAAATGCACCTACTCTTAGTTATCCTAACACAGCCCATGTATTTACTTGTTTCATATTGACTCTCAGCACTGAAAATCTCCAGCACCGTGCTTTTCAGGCTGCTGCTCATCCTAATAGAAGCCATGCAAGAATCACTTTCAACTCTGCCTGTGGTTACTGTTAATCTATTAGTCCAAAGCTAGCAGTTTGCTGACCCACCTAACACTGCCTCGATAGCATCAGCAAATATTTTTGCACCATTTCTATTTAAGTGTATTCCACCCCTGTTGAAGCAGCCTTTCCTGTTAACAAGCACAGACCACACCGAGAAAAATTCTACACCACGTGCCTTACCCAATCTCTCTCCAGGGCCGAATTGATTGACAAGGCTCTCATCATATACTCCCTCCTATTGTGTCTGGGCAGAATTGGAGACATTTTCAAATTGAACCCTAACTCGCAAATTTTTTCATCATTGACCTGTCCTACTCTCAATGTCATCAGTGGCAACGTGGACAACAATATCATGCTTTGTGCTCTTTAAAAGATGATATCTGCTCTACAATGTCATTAACTTTTGCCTCTGGTAGACATACGTTGGTCCTATTGCACCTATACTATTTGCACAATATATTTCCCATCTCCCTGACAATTAGATTCACTAACAATATATAGCTCCCGTGAGATCAGCACATTCTGCCCTGAAGATTGCCTGATGCACAAGAGTGAGCTCAAACGTTGAGTTGAGCAACGGAGAGCTTGATGTGCCCGCCAGTTTGATTCCTTCAAGGGCATCTACCCTACTCTTCAAACTCTCATAGATACCTATTAGAATGCTGAATCAGTGCCTAATTTCATTACACTCCCTGCACCTACTATATAAACAAGACATACACCTTGGTTAGATCATGTCCTGTTCCAAAAAGTCTGAAAACATTTTAGAAGTTGCATATTTTTTTTTAGGCTGTGATGTGTTGGAGAATTACCCCCTTCGGTTCTCCTCCAAGCCACAGCATTCCCACTACTTTGTGATTGTTGCTTTACTGCTCTAGTCTGGGGCATGATTTCCATTTAAATACTATTTAATTGATTAACAATGAAAATTAATAAGGTTAATAAATTTGATTGACAATACTATGCTAAGCTAATGCAGTGATATGTATTACTGCTATCTAGTCCATACGTATACCTTATGCTATCAAGTTTGAGATATGTGCTGCAATTACGCTATACCATAAAGATCACAATGTTAAATTAGTTATATTCTCAACTAAATATAAAAGATATATGCCCAAGAAGTGATTAAAACCTTCAAACTACTTATGTATCACAACTAAAACTGTACTATTCTTCTGCAGAACTGGTTACATTTCACAATACACGTGCCAAAACAGCGATACAATAGAGGTAGAAGTAGTGAGTTGTAACTTTAAAAAATCACCAGCTAAATTTAAAAAAATAAGCTAACGAATGCTACCAAGCTTATTTAATATCTTTGTAAAACACAATTTAATATGTTAATTAATCAAAAATATAGTAAATATTTCCAAAATACTTATCCGTTTGCAGGAGCTCGAAACTTTACATCTTGGCATTTCTAATCTCGTTACCACAGTAATGTGGTATAGCTAAATTATCCATATTATGATGATCAGAGAAGATTATATAAATTTATGCATCTCAAATAGTGAAACTCTGCAAAATTTGCATCACTGCCAAGAATGTGTAATAAAATGTAATAAAGTTAAGGGTTCCGGCAAATCAGAGAGAGAGCTAACGATGAATTTCTGGATACTTCACTGTTGAGGATATGTTTAACTGTCAGCCAGGATTGGCAGAAATAACACTGGGTAGTGTTCTCTCCCATAAGCAAATACAGTAATACCCCGCATAGCACTGATAATTGGTACAGAAACTGTTCAGTGTTATTCAAAACCGTGCTGATTGAGATATAATTATAATGGGTTTTAACTGAACGTGTACCACATTCAATAAAATGATTTATTATAATTTGTCTATAAACAAATTATAATAAATCTATACACAATTTCCGCTTGATAGCCAATTAAAAGGAATTTAAATTAAAATTATTGCAAAAATTTTATTAATAAAAATGTAACATCATGAGAAATGAGAAAAAAGCTTTATTGTTTATTTAGGTATTTCAATAATAAAGTCTGGTGAAGAAGTCTTCTTTTCTTGGTGTACAAGTCTTTGTAGCATCAAATCCCATCTTGTTTGTTATTGTTATTTGGGTTTAGGAGCATTAGCAACCAAGGCCATATTGCTCCGGGGATATGCGGTGGTCATTCCCTGACCTTTCTGCATCCTCCGTATTTGGTGGTCATGGGCTCGAACCCCGGTCTAATCAAGAAGCATGTGCTACGCACTGCTGCCCCTGCCCACTTGGCTTTTGGAGGCGCCACATCCCATCTTGTAAAATTTGTCGTATCTTGATTCTACATTCAACATCCGGATCTCCATTCATAATTGTCTTCCTCTTCTTCATATGCAGTTTGCTCATCGATTTCAAGGAGAGTTGCTGTTGTTGTTGTTGGTGGTGGTTTTTTTTTTGGTGCAAGAGCTAATTTGGTCATATTGTGCCTGTTCCTGTGGAGAGACTGTACCAATTAATAAAAAGAGCAGTGCAGTTTATATGTGCATAAATATATTAATCTTTTTTAGATAGTGGAAAAACTCAGGTAAATTGGAGTTGTCCCCAATAATATGTCTAATTTGAAGAGGTTTGTTTAAATTAGGTAGGGATCGGAATGATGTGGTTCTGGCATACTGATAGTGACTGCACAAGGAGAGTTGAATAATCTAAGTCATTTGCATGCGAGTCAATGCAGTCACATACATTGATACATTGTTCAAAGTTTCAAATCACAAGTCTTTTCTGATCTTCACAATGTCTTCGGTAATTGTCTGAATTTGCAATTCAAAACCAGTGAAATCATTTGCAAAATGGGGCAAAATATGCTGTCAAACAGAACTCACGTTGGCAGTGATTTCTGGCCAAGATGCAAATATATTTTTGATTGTATTAAAATGGGTAAAAAATAAATTGTGAAATGAAAAGTTTGAAAGCTATCATGTCATCTTGTCAGGATGGAATTAAGAATACTGAACACTGTTGCACGTTGCTGCTGATTGCCCGAGAGGAGCTATTGGCACTGCAGCATATATGTATGCGTTCCTAGGCTACGATAACGCAGCATATAGGTAGAATACATGTCTAGGCTATTGAACGAATTTTAATACGTACAGTAAATTTTCGACTTAAACTTAATTGAAAACCGTGTTATAATGAAACCTGTGCTGCTTGAAGGCGTGCTAAGCGAGGTATTGCTGTACAGATGAGCTGGATGGGAATGACCGATATAGATTATTGCCAGAATCACTTCTCGTTTGTTTTTCCTGAAAGCAGATGAGAAGTCAACACTGTGGTTCTTTTTTTATCTGCAGGAGTTTATTATTCATTTGAGTGTGCCACAGTCAAGACCAGCGATTCTGATATGTTATTTTACTAATTTATTTGTAGTCAGTGTAAGGCACTTATAGGTAAAAAGGTTGAATGTCGGGATGTTCACATTCATTCCCTGGAATGCCAAAATTACCAGTAGGTGATCATGTGAGTGGGTGCTCGATAGTGACAATCTAGATCACATCTGTTTCACGATGGGAAGAGAGGGTGAAAAAGCAAACTGAATAGCAGTGATTGCACTTAAGAACTCTGGGTATATATCAGAATGTGCTTGAAATGGTAACTGTTTATGTTACCTAGGTAGTTCTATGGTGTACAATTCTGCAGTATAGAAAGGGCATTCGGCAGAAAGAGGCACAGCTACTGAGAAGGTGGAAGAAACTGCTGCAGCACCTACAGCTGCATCTATTTTGAAGAGCAATAAAGTATAGATATGTGGTTTCTCTGAGTTTTCCAAAGTATGTGCTTCATGTAGCTGCTGAGAGTTGCTGTTTCTTTTTTCCCCCAAAAGAGGAAGAAATTGTCACACAGTAGTGAGAATGGAGTTCATGGAAGTTCATGTTCCAACTGTGTAAAAGCTCTTCAAACTGAAGTCCTGCAGGTCAAATGGGTACTCCAGGGTGGAATGAAACAAATACAGTCGAACTTCCCTATAACAAATTCGATAAATCCAGCGAGAAACTTCGTTATAGAAAAATTTCGTTATACAGAGAATATCTTTTTTATTAGAAATTATCTAATTAGAAAACGAAAATGAATCTACATTTATTTTTAATGTATTTTATTTCAAAAACATACTTATTTAAATTACGTTTCCACAATTTTCGCCGTAAGTATCACAAATTAAAAAAAAAAAATCTGTAATTTTCGTCTGCACAGTACAATGAAAAAATGTCTGATTCTCAAAGAAAACCTCACATTTGTTCAGAGCATAAAAAACATTATCAGGAACATTTTCACAAAACTGTAGACCCATACGAACCATTTTAAAAGCATTAATCATTTCTTCGCGAGTTGGCTTTTCTACAGGTTGTTCTGATGCGTCTTCAGTGTCATCGTTAATTTCTTCGTGATCATGGTCGCGTCTAACACTGTTCAGCACTATTTCATCTTCATTTGGATGTTCTGCTGTGATCTACATAAACAGAACTATCCACTGTTATTTCATTTTCGATGTTTCCAGACGATTCTAATAATGTCCAAATGTTTTTCAGTTGTGAAAGGGGCAGTTCATCTTGTTCATCCAGTCATTGTTCGACTTCTGTATTCAATGCAAATCCCGCTTTCGAAAAACAATTTTGAATAGTGTATTCAGTGACATTGTTTATCCAAACTTTTGCCAGTTCAGAGATGCAATCTCTAAGGTTAATTGTAACCTCCAAGTTTCTATTTTCTGATAACGCATTGACAATCTTCATTATTATTCTCTTTCGATAATGAAATTTAAAATTTTTAATAATGTCTTGGTCCTTGGCTGGAGTTTTGACGTTACATTTGGTGGTAAAAACAACTTCACACTTTTAAGTTTGGCAGAAATACTAGCAGGATGTGCCGGACAGTTGTCAGTTACCAACACGATTTTCCTTTTTTCTTTTGTTATACGCTTGTCTAGTTTTAATATCCATTCTTCAAAAATATCACTTGTCATCCATGCTTTTTTATTAAAGGTGTAGTCAACTTCCAAAGATTTTGTGCCTCTAAAACATCTTGGGTTTTTTGATATTCCGATGACTAAAAGTCTTAATTTTTCACTTCCTGTCATATTTGCTCCAACTAGCACAGTGATTCTTTTTTTGCTTTGTTTTCCGCCAAAACATTTATCATCCTTAAAAGCAAGTGTTCTATTCAGTAAGCATTTAAAGAATAAACCCATTTCGTCAGCATTAAAAACTTCCTTACGCTCATATTCTTCCAAAATCTTCAAGGTATTGTTTCTCCAACTGTTGCAATCTTCTTCGCTTACATTAACACTTTCTCCACAAATAACCCTTTTCACAATTCTGTGGCACTTCTTAAATTTATCTAGCCACCCAGTGCTCACATTAAATTCTGTGTGTCCAAGGGACTGTGCAAATTTCAGAGCTTGTTGCTTAATTATTTGGCTCGATATTGGTATATTCTTTTCACGTATCATTTGCACCCATTTTAGAACAGCTTTATCAACATCTTCGTATATACACAATTTAATTCTCTTCTTGTCTGCTCTTCCTTCAACTGTATTTAAAATTGATTCTTGATTTTTTTTAAATCTTAGATAAACTGCTTGCAGGTATGCCATATTTCTCTGCAACATCTTTTTTCTTAAAACCCTGGTCAATATCATAACAATCTTTGCTTTATCATTAATACTTAAAAAACTTTATCTTCGACATTGTTTCCGCAATTGTAAAAATCACTCTACTGCCGCAAACTTCGCTGCGTTGGCCATATAGTGAATTGTTAGTACTGCCTACTCAATGACATTCACTTGCCAATTCAACAGTATCACGTGACTTTTCCTATCAATCACTTTGAAGAAATATATGACTTTGGGAATTTCTTTTATTTTGCTTTCATTCATATATACACGAAAGAAAATTTATGATTAATGTATGCAGTATGTTACTTTTCAGAAAAAAAAAAAAAAACACAAGAGCATATAGCCTATGTGATTGATGATGAACGAAATTTAAAAAAAAAAAAAAAAAAAATTCATGAAAACCATCTACTGGGAGTCCAGTTAGATGAGAACTGGACATATCATATAATGATTGACAGGAAGGTTATGTGGTACAGTTGAGATGAGAAGCGAATGTCACTCAGTAGGCGTTACTAAAAACCGACTATGGTAGTATTCTGTGTATTGCCGCCGCAGCATGCTAAAGTTTTACTACAGCGAATTTCGTTTTCCCCTGAGCCAACATCAATTTACAAATCTACCCTATTTATTGTAAAGTTTACGACCACTTTTGGTTTAATAACTAACAAAAATGAAATAAAGACTCTCCTATGGGCGTCAATGGCCACAAGTGTTCACTAAAAGGATGATTATTTAATTCCAGACGCTAATGCACAATTTTGGAAGGAGGCAGTATAGTTGAGCGGCCGTTTAGCAGTAAATGCTTGAAAATCTTCAAAAATGCTTTTACTAATTTTTTTAAAAATTCGTTATAGAGAGACTAACACTTCGCTATATGGGGTTAATTTTACATGTAATTTCGTTTCAAGGTGCAATGCTGTGCGAAAAAATTCGTAATATAGAGAAATTCTTTAAATAGAAGTTCGTAATAGAGAAGTTCCACTGTACTTTTTATTTTTGCCATATGGTTATATGTAAGGATTTAATCCTGAGGTGCAGAAGAGGTTCCTTTGCCGCAATATACAGGCTGTGGACCAGTGGTGTTCTGAAATTTCTCAAAGTTATCCTAAAGACACTATGCCAAATAGCATTCAGACACAGAGAACTTTTCCGTGCGGGATTATAGGCTGCTGATCCATAATCCAAGTGGATTAAGGTTCTATAGAGATGTAAGAGGGAGCTTTTATCAGCACCCCAAGACATAGCAGAGAGCTCTTAGGATGTTCATATTTTTAGACAAGCTGTCCAAAAGTAAGCTATATGCATACCAAAATTAAATTTATTATCTAAATATAAGCTCAATAAATGAAAGTTGCCGGTAAGAGGAATCAGACTGTTTTTTAAATATAATTCTGGATCTGGATGTAGTCAGCATTTTTTACAGAAATGAACTGCAGTGAATTTCTTTCCCTTTCAGCTAGGGAATAGCTATTCTGTAGTGCCCATGATTCTATTTTGGCTATGGAAATCTGAAGTTGCCTTTCAATGGTTGTGACGGACAAGGGATAACAAAGTCACCAGCACACACATGATTTAACTGTATTTGGTTGTTATGTTGTTATTTGGTTTTTAGGAGCATTAGCAACTAAGGCCATATTGCTCCGGGATATGCGGTGGTCATTCCCTGAATGACCTTTCCGCATCCTCCGTATTTGGTGGTGACGGGCTCGAACCCCGGTCTAATCAAGAAGCGTGTGCTACGCACTGCTGCTCCTTCCCACCTGGCTACGGAGGCGCCCTAACTGTATTTGGAATGTCCCATTTCATGTTTATATTGTATATTGTAAAAAGTTGCACTGAAGATGGAAATCTGTAGTACATCCTCATCTTGTTCAAATAATTGGATAAACTTCTGGTTAGATAACTAACCAGAAATGTTACGTGGTGAAGGCAGTTTTGTATAAATTGGGGAAACTGGCCTCTCAAACCAAAATAAAATGAAGATCTTGAATAATCACATCGCCAGGTGGTATCAAAAGCTTTCTCAATATTGAGATTAACCACAACCAGAAGTTGTCTCTGCACGAAAGCAATGTGGATTATTATGTTAATGAATTGAAAGACACTATACTATTCTATCACGTGGTAGATTAAGTAATATATTATCAGAATGATACAATTTAAAGGAATTGAATCATCTATATGGCAAATACTTAAACTATTTTATAGTTAGCATTAGTAGAGGAATTTGATGCAAGAAAGCAAGCTTATGCAGCATCAGCCAAAAAAAAAAAAATAATAATAATAAATAAAAAATAACCACTTCCACTTCCCCTCTGTTCGTTCAAAATACCTGTCCAGCTGAGCCTTAAACTTATTCAGGCTATCAACCTCCACGACAACGGATGGAAGTCTGTTCCACCAACCAACCACCCGCTGGCTAAAGGCAAATTTCCTCACATCTATCCTACATCTGTCTTTCCTCAATTTGAATTTATGCCCTCTCAGGTGATTATTCTGAGCAAGAGGAAGAATCCCATCAGCATTGAGCATGCTCAAACCATTCAAGGCTTTATACACCTCTATCAGATCACCTCGCTGGTGCCTAGTCTCCAGACACTGTAATTTGCAAAACTTAAGCCTTTCTTCGTAAGAGCACCCCTTTGTTCCATTCACCAATCTTGTTGCCCTTCTCTGTACTCGTTCCAGCATCTCTACATCCTTCTTGAAATGAGGCCTCCAGACCTGTATACAGTACTCTAGGTGTGGCCTGACCATTGCCTTATACAAGGGAATAATCACCTCCTTATCCCTGCTAGAAAAATTCCTATATATCATCAACAATACACCATGAGCTACTCTTGCAGCCCATCTGCAAGAGTAGCTCATGGTGTATTGTCGGTTTCTAAGTAGCTCTGTATCAGTGTAAACAGTATGAGAAGAGGCTTATAAACTATAATTTACAGCACTACATACGTGTTTTCATAATTTAACTTTATCACATAGTCCATAATGTAAACATCAGTATTAGAAATCTTAGTATCAGCGATTTGGAAAAAGAGTTTAGTTATATATTTATAGAGAACTACACATTTTTTGGGAGCAGCTAATTGGATCTATATTGATTAAATTTATTGTTTTTTTCTAACTTTTAATTTAAATTTAAGAGAGTATTATTTGTCTGTAATTTCCTGATTAATTTAGTGTATTTATTACTTACTGTACCCTTCTAATTGCTTAAAAAATTACAGTCGACTTCTGTCAGCATTGTGTGGATCAATAAGAACGTTAAAATTTTGCCACCATTGTTTTAGTATTGATATAGCAGATACTGGAGGTTTCTAAGTAGCTCTGTATCAGTGTAAACAGTATCAGAAGAGGCTTATAAACTATAATTTACAGCACTGCATATGTGTTTTCATAATTTAACTTTATCGCATAGTCCATAATGTACAACATTAGTATTAGAAGTCTTAGTATCAGCGATTTGGAAAAAGAGATAGTATCACAAATAGGTCATTAGAGAGTTCGAAGCACATAAGTTGGCAACAGATAAAATTAAATTTATTATCTATTATAACTACTTTGAATTTACAAATGTTGCATTATAGCATAATGCATATGACAAACTTGATAGGAGATATGGAATTCGCATAACGTAAACTTAGTAGGAGATATAAAATACATATACAGTATGTCCCTGACATATGTAAGAGATACGTTCCAGAACTTCTTACGTAACTCGGGGATGACTAATAAAATATTGCTACTATATCCCTGATATGCCAAAATTACAAAAACCACATAATATCCTCAGAAGAATGAAGAAAAATAGTTAAATACCATAACAATTAAAAACTTTATCTGAGAACTGTAGTGAAGTACTGCTGCTCTTACTTATTCTCTTAGGCTGTCAAAATGAAATTTTCTGTAAAGAACTTCACAAGGTTAAGTTACAAAAGATGCTGTCACACCTTATGACATGCGAATGAAGCGCACACAAAATGGTGGGACAACATGAATTTCAACTTCACCACAATAACCCGACATGTGTAATAAATATTACATACAAAATACAAACAAAAGCCCCCAATTCGCTCTCAAACAAAACTGAACCGACTCTACAATTCAGAAGGAAAGGATGTGGAAACGAAGAGCTATAGCGTAATTCTCCGAAGAAATAGCTGATGGGACACAATCTAGTGGCTTGAATGTTGTGGGAGTTTCTCTAAAGTGTTTCAACTAAGTCACCTTTCTCAAACAAATGTAGTCAAATATTTCTTCAGAATTTTTAAATCAGATAATTAAATGCTAACTCTAGTTACTTACCTAGTTTCTAGTTATGGCACAGGTTAATATCCAACATAGTTTGTAGGGGAATGAAAATAAAAAACTTATTCTTACTGTTCCTTCATTCGATTTCACTCTTAACTTCATAGCATAACTGGTGCGTAGTGCTATTACTCCATTAGGATATAAGTTTAGGGTAGCATTTTTAATTATACTGAATTAGAACCAAAATCATGCCTCACTATAACAACGAGGCAAAAGGCTCAAGGTAGTGGAAGTGCTGTGGCTCGGGAGAGAACTGAGGGGGTTGGTTGTCCTCTGAATCACAGACTTACGAAACATACTGTTTGTTTCTTTGATGTTTCTGGAGCTATCAGGAATGGGACATGATATTGTCAAGAGAGCTGTCTTTGTGTGCATATTATAAAGACTGTGAGGATGTTAGGCACCAACTCAGTGTTATGGGCCATTATGAGAGCTTGAAGAACAGGGTGAATGCCCATCAAGCTCCCAGCTGCCCACATCAACAAAGGAAGTAAGCAAATCCTTAGAAATAATTGAGAGCATCGTTGGATTCAGGGGAGGTCCCCACGGACTGGAGATGTGCAAATGCATCCCAATTCACAAAGGGGATCAAATGGTAATACGAGTCATTATGGACCTGTTAGTTTAATTTCTGTTCCAGGGAAAATAATGGACATAATAAAACAGGCCTACGTGCTCTGGATTCATAATGCAAAAATTTATTTTTATTTTGTTACACAGAGCATTAATAAAACTACAATAAATAAATTAGCTTTCGGCTGGGTGGCAGCCTTCATCGCATTAAAATACTTGAATGGCAGTTGGAATAGAGATGCACTGCCAGGATGGTGCGTGAGGCACGTAGTTAATTGTTTGTTGATGTTTGTGGCTGTGACGTATGGTGGTGATGTGGCCAGCGTTTGTCTATGGATAGAATTACTGACTCTGTGATGGGGTTAACTTGACAACCACTGTTCCTGTTCAAAGCGGTGTCCGAGCATTTTATATTTAGCGATTCCAACCAGGTACACCTCAGGTAATGGTGGGACCTGTCCACAACCACGACATCGCGGTGTGGGTCGATGTCGTGGTGGGTTGTCCAGACATGCTCGGCGATAGCTGAGTGTTCTACATCTGCCAAACGGATCGCCCTTTTATGTTCTGAGAGACGTTTCTCGAGTTGACGTCCAGTCTCTCTAAAGTAGCAGCTCGTGCAGTCACGGCAAGAGATGCGATAGACCAAACCACTCTGTAGAAGGGTGGGGACAGGGTGTTTTTGTGTTGGAAAGGAGAGAACGCAGTTTCTTGCCTGGGAGTTGGATGCACTTTATCCCATGCGATTTTTGGATTCTACCGATCTGCTGTGACAGGTTGGGGTAGTATGGGATGAATGCCCTCGTGGATGACTCGTCACTGTTGGCGTTGCTGTTGGTCGTCACGTTGTCGCGTGCTTGTAGATCACACCTGTCAAGGACGTCGATGGGGTAGCCACACCTCGTGATCTACAAGCACGCGACAACGTGACGACAACGTGGCGGTTAAATTATCCATTAATTTAGAAAGAGTAGAAGTAATTGTAATGGGATGATAATTATATGGGAGGGATTTGTCAGCCTTTTTAGGAACTGGCTGGATATGAGCAAATTTCCAAGCAGAAGGAAAAACACTTTTGGAATAAGAAAGTGAAAAAAAAGGCAGCAAAGAACAGGAGCTCAGGTTTTGAGAACAAGTGGAGAAATACCATCAGGACCTGGAGCTTTCTTAGCATCAAGATTTGTCAACATCCTTCTGACATCCTTTTGATGGAAGACCAAAGGAGGCATTGAATGGAACATGCTGGGTATAGTCGGAGGTGTTTTGACAAGATCATTAATACATGAGTTAGAAAAAAAATGGGATGCTAGCAGGTGAGCTTTATCCTTGGCTGAAGTGACAACAGAACCATTTGGATTTGACAGAAGTGGGAGCAGAGATGGGCAAAAGTTGCGGCCAATAGCTTTGGCAAGAGACCAGAATGCTCAGCTACCATTAGGGCATGAAGCAAGTTTTCTACTCTTAGCCTGCTCAAAATCTAGTCTGGTCTGATTAATAACTGCTTTACAATTGTTGTGGCTTTGGTGTAGGCAGAAAATGAAACTGAAGAATTGGAAAGAAGCCAATTATGATATGCAACGTCCTTCTTTTGAACAGCCTTAGCACATTTATTGGAAAACCAAGGTTTAAATAAAGGACGAGATTTTAAAGTGGTGTGTGGAATAAAGGATTCCATTCCATACAAGAATAATTTCACTGACATGATCCGAGCAAACGTTGACATCAGAAGTTTTGAAACAGTAATCCGACCAAGGAAAAGAAGAAAAGAAATCCCGCAGGTCATCTCATTTTGCATTCTTGTAATGCCAAACAATATGAGGTTGAGAATAGCCATGAGATAAAGGCTGCATTGGAGAAGAGACAATCACCAAGTTGTGATCTGAGGTGCCTAAGGGACCACTCACTTCGACCGTGTACTTACAAGGGTTGTTTGTGAGAAAAAGATCAAGTGTGTTGGCTGTATGGTTAGGATTGTCCAGAATGCTTGTAGATAAATCTGTGCAAGGTCATTAGTAATAGCAAAGGTCTCCGCATCTCAACCAGCTGGATCGGGGTGACAAAAAACGGAAGCCAGCTGGAGTTGTGAACATTAAAATCACCAAGAAAAATTACCTCATTGTTAGCAAAGTTGAAAATCAAGTTGCAAAGAGAGGAAGTCAAAGAGCTCCAAGTGATTAGTGGAGTTGGGAGAATTGTAGAGACAACAGATGAATTTGACAGAATGAGGTAGAGAGATTTTAAGTCAGAGAAGATCAAAAAGAGGAGATTCCAAATTACCAAGTCTCTGACAGGGAATATCGGAACGGACATATGCACAAGTACCACCTTTGAGGCGAAAGGAATCATACAGCAAATAATTGGTCAACTGATATGAGAGTAGTTGAATCAACTGATAACCGAGATTCTGTCAGAAAAAGTACATGGGGTTTGGCAGACTGCAAGTGGAAATGGACATCGTTGAGATTAGAATTAAGACCACGTATATTTGTGAAATGAACTAGGAAGTGTTTGGGAGGTTTAGATATTCTCGCAGATAAGCTTACTCTATTAGTTTGACAATTCATGGTGTATTCAATAGTAAGAAAAATTGGGGGGATGAGCTGTATAAATATCCTGAAAGAGGCCTCTGAGGTCGGAAAAACTCATATCTAGAAAATAAACTCATACACCGACCATTGAACAAAATTTTACTGTAACTAGAATTTTACAAATAGTGTAAAAACAAATTATTTACAATAAACTAATAATTGTATATTGCGGAATACTAAAAACTGTAATAAAAGATCGTTTACCATAAAATAAGCTAAAAAATATAAAATTAAAAGCGCTAAAAACCTGGAGCTTTCGAGAGCATCAGCTCTCTTCTTCAACAGTAATATGACTTTCTGCAACATCTCCTTAAATAGCAGGTTCATGGTACTTCCACCCATGGTATTTCTCCACATGGTTCAATCGGCACATGGTCAGAACCGGAAGCGGAAATGTCTCGGGTACGTGGCAAATAAAATCGTTCATCCGAACTTAATACAATTGTTTCAAAAATAGGATGAATACGCATGCCTCTATCTCTATTCATGGTATTCTTACCGGATGAACCAATCAGTAAACCCTCGAGCCATTTACGCTCCCAGTATCCGTGTGCACGATCCAAAATAATAGCGTCCTCACGGGAGATTTGATGCTGCTTCTCCCAAAAATGTTTGGCCACGGCAGACTTACTGTAATCAGCGGTTCTTATGGCATTTAAATGTTCGCCCAGATGATCCCTAAGCCGTCGTTTTGTTTCCCCCACATAACACTCCCCACAATCCGGGCATTCTATTCTATTCTATAAATAACTCCGCTACTGAGATCTTTTGGTTTACGGTCTTTGACCTGAGACACAGCTGTGCACAGCCTCCGCCCAGGAAGCTGTACACAGCGTGTCTTATAACCACGTAAAATTCTTGCCAGATGCTCAGTAAGGCCCGGATAGTAGGGGATGTATGCGGTGGCTACCGGGACGAACGACTCCCTACGGACCCCCTCTACTATATCTATCCAGGATCCTCTGGGGGTATCCATCCTATTTGTGATCCTCTGGGGGTATCCATCCTTTTTGAAACAACTGTATTAAGTTCGGATGAACGATTTTATTTGCCACGTACCCGAGACATTTCCGCTTCCAGTTCTGACCATGTGCCGATTGAACCACGTGGAGAAATACCACGTGTGGAAGTACCGTGAACCTGCTATTTAAGGAGATGTTGCAGAAAGTCATATTACTGTTGAAGAAGAGAGCTGACGCTCTCGAAAGCTCCAGGTTTTTAGCGCTTTTAATTTTATATTTTAGCTTATTTTATGGTAAACGATCTTTTATTACAGTTTTTAGTATTCTGCAATATACAATTATTAGTTTATTGTAAATAATTTGTTTTTATACTATTTGTAAAATTCTAGTTACAGTAAAATTTTGTTCAATGGTCGGTGTATGAGTTTATTTTCTAGATATGAGCTGTATAAAGTAATGAAATTTTTGGATATGGCGTACATACGGTAAGAATATACCCACATCTTTGACATAATGTGGCTTTGACAATGTCCCCCTGCATACACATTACGCAGACTCCCTCCAGTCACTATCTGGCAGAGTAGAGGTAGCAAGATTGCACACTAGCTGATCCAGAAGCCTCCTACAGAGTTACCAACTGGTTTGGTCCGGTGTACTAACTAGCAGCCGGCCTGCGAACACCGTTTTAGAGCTGTACCCTCAAAATGTAAAGAAGACTGGATCTCACCATGGGGTTATGATGAAACCTCGAAAGTCATCAGTCATACTGCATGGTGGAAAAGATGCGAATTTAATGTTTATTATTCCAAAATAGTAATGAATAGTTCAAATGAATCTTTCAAAAAGATGTAGTTTACGACTAGGAAATCGTTAATAATTGCTAGTTCATGTGTGAAGTTTTATAAATAAATTGAACTAGAAACAAACACATAATTCTAAATTTTCTGTGGTAGTAGCATTCAATTTCCCATACTAACATCTACAAATTAAAAAAATTAGAAATGTGATGAGGATGTACCTGCATCTCTCTTACCCAGCAGGTACAGCTCTCTGGGAGATCTGGGAAAACAATTAAAAAAAAAAAAAAAATCATAAAGAAGGGACAGAAAATCAGAATTTAACTTTAGCCTCTAAACTGTTAATGTGCAGTATCAGAGATACACCTGTGAGGTGTATCACTGATACTGCAGTGTTAACAATAGATACGAGCTAACATTCTCCTACTGGACAAGCTGCAACCCAGAAAACAAAATGGCGGGGAATTTTGGAAAACCTGCTGCCTCTTGGGAGAAGCAAATACAGCTTCTCCCAAGAGGCAGCGATGTCAGGGTTACTAACACTAAAAACAGATGTAATACACAAATTTGAATTTGAACTACTAAATAAGTCATCAAATACTGATATTATAGAGATACTGGAA
The DNA here is from genome assembly GCF_048544385.1 of Mastigoproctus giganteus. NCBI lineage: Eukaryota > Metazoa > Arthropoda > Arachnida > Uropygi > Thelyphonidae > Mastigoproctus > Mastigoproctus giganteus. The sequence continues at coordinate 114,882,224 of NC_143577.1, read as the reverse complement.
ACATGATGCGACTCAGATATAATGGCTTCAGAAATCGAATTTGGTGAATACAATGTATAGAGAAAGGACACATAGGACGGGCAGGGGAGTTTACGCTCTTTTTCAAGATGCACCCAGAATTTAAGGCAGTACACCAAGTTGATGTGGGTGGTCAGTGCAATGTTGCATCAGTTTGTGTGACAAACACTGGCAACCTAAGAAGAGACAGGAGTCACTACAGGCCAAATATTTGACTGTGATTAAGTATAATGCAAAACTACACAAAGAACAGAAAAGCCTCCTACTCTTATAATGAGGATTTTAATTTTCAAGATATCCAATGGAACTTGTGGATTGGTCAGGTGCACAGAAACAGAAAATTCCATTTTATTGGATTAGTGCTTTCTGCAGCAGAATGTTATAGTGGCAACAAGAGAAAGCAATAGTCCTGATCTGATTATTGGCAGTGATTCTTCATGCATTAAGAACATTCCAGATAAAGGAACCACTAGACAGTAGTGCTCATAACATACTGATGTAGTATCTACTTAAAGAATTCATGTCAAGGATAAAGGGAAGGGGTCCCACTTTTATAATGGAAACCGCAATAATCTGATGGATTATTTATTTTTTTATTTTTCAGCGGGACCTACTGATTATGTTTCCAATTGCAATGCTAAATGGGAAGTTCAGTGTAATAATCATAGAGGGTATTAAGTTGTTTATATACAATAAGATATTGTTCAAGGCTTAGAACTAAATGGTTGTCAAATGAACTGATGGAGCTAGTGGCAGACAAGAAAAATGAATGGAATGATTACAAATTATTAGGGGACACAGAACACCTACAGTAAATACAAACTATTTTGCAATCAAGGTACTAAGTGGGAAGATAATTGGGTAGTGTGAAGTCAAGCTAACGCAGATTCTCAGTTTTTGGCTAAGAATGCAGAGAATTCTTTGCCAGCACGTTAACACTAGTAGGAGAGGGGTGAACCACAACGGCCCACTAGATATGAATGCCACAACAACTGAGGGCCCTCTTCAGGTTTCTGACAATTAAATAAAATGTTGTGCATCATGTGTGAAGAATATTTTACAGTTGGAAATTCCAGAAATATACCAAGTAAAACATTTTGCTGAGTACAAAATTTTTATAATAACTGGGATGAAAGGAAGAGATAACAATGCAGAAAAAAGTAAATAAGGCATCCACGGGACTGATGAAATCTGCTGAATTATACTAAAAGTAGCAGAAAAAGAGGTAAGCAAACCTTTTGCTTTGCAGGTACCTAGTTTCCAAGCACTGCAATTTGCTGTGCTTGGAAACTAGACACCTGCAAGGATACCTGATTGAAGTGTTTAAGGCTTTAAATCAACTGAGTAAACTAACTGGTGACGGCATACTTATTCTTTCTCAGACCACACAAGGGGACATAACTTTAAATTGAAAAGGATGGCTGTAGGATGGATGTGCAAAAATTTACATGCAAACAGAGATTATTTAATCATGAGGCCTCTTCTCTTCCATCTGGTGTTGTGGAAGTGAATAGCTTGAATAAATTAAAACATTAGACAAATCAAATCACAGAAGGTAGGGACAAATGTGGTGGGTGGCTTTTTTTTTTTTTTTTTTTTTGGCTACTACATAAGCTTCCTTCCTCGCATCATTTCCTAATATTAATACTATAATAATAGTTATAAATGTCAGATGTAAATTTTCTTTGTAAAAATATTTGTAATCATGGATTTTGAATGCACTGTCCTTACATATACATATAAGTAAATGCATATATAATGCACTAGCTAGGAAGAAACATTAAGTATAATATCAACTGAGAGCTTCTTTTGTTGACAAAGAGTTTACGTAATGGTATTGGATAACTCAGTGAATGTTCTTGTCAGTTTTGATAAGCAAATTCTGGCAGTCAATGGATAGTGAAGAGAGTTGGAAATATATAATGGAGTTATGTTTTTGTGTGGATTTCATTAGATAATATAGATACATCAACCAGTTTCTTGTGGTGAAAGATGAGAAGATTTATAAACTGGAAAGGGCAGGGAAAAAGAAGAACCACATTAAAATTATTAGGTTACATTAGAAAAGATATAAAAAATATGGAAAAAATAGGTAATCCTGAGAAGGTGAAATAAAACACTAGTTGATATTTTACATGAATTTTTAGGCACCTCTGTAGTCAGGTGGGAAGGAGCAGCAGTGCGTAGCACACGCTTCTTGATTAGACCGGGGTTCGAGCCCGTCACCACCAAATGCGGAGGATGCGTAAAGGTCAGGGAATGACCAGTGCATATCCCGGAGCAATATAGCCTTAGTTGCTAATGCTCCTAAAAACCAAATAATAACAACAACAACTTGAATTTCTCTGGAATGTAATTTTCAGGAAATACATATGAAAGGAAGTTGTTCCAGAAAAACGGACAATGAAGGAATATATGAAGAAGAAGAAAAGCTGGTTCTGTGAGTCTGAAGCAGGACAGAAAAAGAATTCAGACTGATTGCAAGCAAGTGTTAGGACTGGTTTGGAAGGGGGGAAGGGAATTATTGAAGCCAATTCACAAGAACAGTGCCCATGGAAGTATCTATAGAAAAGACATGGAACAGAAACAGAACATCTATGAGACAGAGAATAGAGACTTTGTTAGAGATGGGTCATTAATTAACCTAACTGGCCTCTTTTGAATGGAAAACGAGAGAGATTTTGGAAGCACTGCCCCCAAATGTGAGAACAATATTCCCTGATTTACGATTTGTACAGAGTAAACAGCTGTTTGGAAGAAAAATAATACTGAGAGTGAAAGAAAAGTTCCAGTTTTTTAGATATAAAAGAAACAATACTTGTGAAGTGCTTATGCCAAAAGAGATTAGAAGTAAGGATAATACCTTAATAGAGATTGGTGATCTTGTCTAGAAATTTGAGTACCATTGAAGATAAGCACGGGAACAGAAGAAACCTTTATGCAAGATATAAGACGGGACTGCATTTTAGAAGGATTAAAATCAACTAAGTTATCTTTGCCCCAGTGGAGAATTACCCGGAGTATTTAGGGAACTGGTAGTGGATATTGAAGAAATTGAAGCTGTTTGTGCAGGGCAAGGTTTCTCAAACTGGAAGGTGGAATGCAATGTGCTATCATCAGCAAAACTATGGATAAACCTTCCGGTCAATGGAAGAAGGTCGTTAATATACAAGAGTAAAAGAGTGGGAGAAAGAACTGAACCTTGGGATAAACCTGCATTAGCAAAAAGTTAGAAGACAGAAAGCCATCTACCATCACACACACACTGAGTAGCAAGAGAGAAAACTGAATACAAAATTATAAAAAAAACAGTTAGCAAATCATAAGATGGAAGCTTATTTAGAAGACCTTTATGCCAAACAAGATCAAAAGCCTTTGAAATGTCAAGAGCAACTGCTTGAGTTACACCAAACTTTTCCATTGAATTTGTCCATAGATGGGTAACATAAGCCAGTGAACTGACATTGATGGAATCCATGCTGGCAATCACTGATCAAATGAAAAGTTTCTGGATAGTTCAAGAGTTGTCTGTTAATAGACTACTCTATTACTTTAAAAGAGTAAAAGTAAATGCAATGGGACAATATTTGGATTGGAGGGATTTGTCACCCTTTTTAGGAACTGGCTGGATATGAACAAATTTAAGCAAAAGGGAAATTGCCAATGGAATTAGGAAGTGAAAAAAGGTAACACAGAACAGTTATAAGCACAGGAGTACAAATTTTGAGAAGGGGGGGGACCATCAGGACCTGGTGCTTTCTTGACATCAGGACTGTTAAATTCTTCTGACATCCTTCTGACAGAAAACCACTGGAAGCCTGAGGAGTGTACTGTGAATGGTAGGAGATGGTTTACAAGATTATATCAATACACAAGTCAGAAGAAAAGTAGGGTGCTAGCATGGTCTCCTTAGCTAAGGTGGCAATAGAACCACACAGTTTTGACAGAGATGAAAATAGAGATGGGCAAAGGCTGTGGGCAAATAGCTTTGGGAAGAGACCAGAATGTCTGATTACCATTTTCACAATAGGAAAGTTTTCATCTTAGTCTGTTCAAAATCTATTTTGGACTGATTAATAACTGTTTTACAATTTCATTTTCTGCCTACACAAGCTTTTGTGTAGGCAGAAAATGAACCTGGAGGTTTGGATGCAAGCCAATTGCAATATATAACATTATCTTAAACAGCCCTTAGGCACATTTCATTGGAAGACCAAGGTAGCTCCAATCTCTAATCTCATAAAGGATGAGATTTTAAGATGGGGTGTAGAAAAAAGGATTTCATCCCTACAAGAATGTGTGTCTTGAAACAGGCCTATGGGGCTGGGAATTTCCATACTATAATAATTAATGATAGACACCAGCCAGGAATTAAACTAAAAATTTACTATACAATGAAATAATATACAATGAAATATGATGCAAATAAAATAAAACACTGATTAAATTATAGTTAAAATATAGTTAAAAACAATAAAATTAATTAAAATAAACTAGGTTAAAAGCGATAAAACAATACAATCTGGAGCTTTCGGAGAACTGCCGTCTCCTTCTTCAGCATACTACCAGTGCTACAACACATCCTTAAGTAGCCGGTCCATGGCACTCATGCACGTGATCATCAGACACATGATCTACATTCTCCATGCGCGTATCGGAAATGGAAGTGGCTCGGGAGCGTGTCAAACAGAAACGGTCATCCCTTCTGAGGACAACTGCCTCAAACAGGGGGTGTAAACGGATCCCCCTGTCCCTATTAATAGTATCGTGACTGGATGAACCGATTCGCAAGCTCTCGAGCCACTTGCGTTCCCAAAATCCATGGGCGCGGTCGGTAATGACCGCGTCTATCATTAATTATTATAGTAAAGAGTGTGTGTGTGTGCGCGCGCGCGTGTGTGCGTGCGTGCGTGCGTGCGCACACACGCGCGCACACACGCGCGTGTTATGTAAGGTGGCCCCTAAACGTTAGTTCATCTCCGCCATGGATCTGTGATGATATACAAAACTCTGTGCAATGGCCAGAAATTAGTATAGTGCTATGTCTGCATAATGTGTGTGTGTGTGTGTGTGTGTGTTGTTTAGTTACTTCTGGCCACTTAGCTACCCAATCACAAGGAAGGCTGATTCCCATTACCATCCACGCCACGAGGAGCCGGACCCAACTAACATGTACTAAACTAAACGCATTTTTACCAGCACCCAAAGGAAGAAGCACAAGTCATATGGGTGCAGCAGTCTCCTCTAATCACGTACAGTGGTGAAGACCATAAATAATCCCGCATCCACTGGAGAAATCGTAATACCAGTGGATGCCAGCAATTCCCATACCTAGAAAACCGAAAAGTGGGTAGGAGCAGGTGAAAATACCATCTCTAATAAACTGGAGACCAGTGAATCCTGCCACTGAAGGGACTAGCATTATAAAAAAAAAAAAAAAAAAATCCACAGTCCCCAAAGGGATTAGCATAATTAACAATTTTAGAATAAAAATATTTAAATGAACAAAATAATATTTAAGTTTCAAAACAAATTAATAAGAATTAATTAAAACTAATAATAAAAAATAAAAAAGTTAAGATAAGAAAAAAATAAAAAAGTTAAGATAAGAAAAAAATAAAAAAGTTAAGATAAGAAAAAAATAAAAAATTAAATAAATAAAATAATAAAAGGAAATAATGAAGGCCAAGTAAATAAAGCTGAACTTCAACATAGGAGGGTTGTAAAAGTAGTTTTTCTGAGTACAGAAGTCAATTCAATAATTGGTGTTGCCTGTTAAAAGCCTGAATAACAAACTCCTGTTGAGCTGAGAAGGCATTTTGATTTGCAATAACATACCTTTCATTTCCAGGAGAAACGTCTAGTCTTCTGAGGCACTGTAGAAACAGGTATCTGATGTAACTAGATTGAACTGAAGAATACAAGCCTTCAAAGAACCATGGACAGGTAAAATGTATGACGTGAAACGTAAAACCAAAGCTGATTACTTTTTGAGTTAGTGAATTTAATAGCAGGTATAAAACATTTGGTCACTGCTCCTTTGGTCGAGGAATTACATCTCACTTGCCATTTTTTATGTAGCTCAGTCTAACATTTCGCTTTTTCATTCTTTGGATCAGCAGTGGGATCTTAGGTCAAATCAGAAAAAGTTAGAGGATAACCTTTACGAATATAATAGGGAAAACCTTTGTACGTAAGATACAGATCCAGAGGTAATACGCCTGCAATAGCTTGCAAAGATGCAGTTTAAACTGTTCTACAAATTCTCAAGAGAGCTAGCGAAAAGGTCCATTGGACACTGTCTAGTTTGGCTTTAACTGTAATAAGTTTAGTTCTGTGAAACTCTATGCTGGCTACATAAACAACTGGAATATACACTGTGCAGTACAGAATTATGAGAGTTCTCTATTTTAAACCCCAATTCTGCCGAGAGATTTTGAATAACATGGTCATAAAAGTTTTAACGTTTTTGGAAAAATTCTGGATACACGTGTGTGGAGAGAATGACAAATTTTCATCAAAAATGATATCAAGATGCTTATAAGTGGTAACAAGTGGCAGAGATACTCCATTAAACTTGACAAGTGGAGGTCTATTGTGGTCTAGTTTTCCATGAAATATCATCAACTTGGTTTTAGTTGGCAATGCCCTTGATTTATTTTTCAGAGCCCAATCCAGCAAGTTATCCCTGTTGTTTCACTTGGGAGCTGGAGTTACCATGTACTAAGACGGAGATATCAGCAGCAAAGGCAATCATTTGCACATTGGCTGTGTCGAGGTAGAAGGCAGCCAATCTTCGAGGATGAGTTTCCACACAAGGGGGCCAAGAAGGGAACCCTCGAGAAACAGTTTTAGATACTGAATGATGTTTGGTTTGGATGTGGACAGTACACTCAGCAAAGTAACTTTTGAACAGAAGGAAGAGATGTCTAGAACAACAAGCAATTCTAAGGCTCCGTAGACAATTCCCACCAAACACTGTCGAAGGTGCCTTCAAAAACAATAAAAACTGCCAGTGTATATTTGTAAGTAGAGCTATCAATTAACTTTTTCAATTCAAAAAGTGCATCTTCACAACTACAACCAGGCTTAAATCCATATTAAAGAGAGGAAGACAGATTATTTTCTAAAAGAAGTTGATTACATCTGATACCACAAGTTTTTCTAATAACTTGCATAAGTGGGATTATAAAGCAATAAGCCTCTATGATTTAGGATCACTTGGTGGTTTACTTCATTTTGGGATTATTTTAATGAGAACAGACTTCCAAATTCATAAAAATAATCTTTTTATGAAAATGCTTTCCAGTAGATCAGTGAGTATGGGCTTGGCACACCTAGGGTCCTGAGATGGATATCATCATTCTTCTCTTTCTTGGCAATTCCTTTCTACTTCTGACTCTTGCTTGCTCTCTCTCAGGGTAACTCGGGAATTTTTTTGGCTGGTGCAGCATAAGCCTTAGGCTTCCTTGCACCATATGGCTAATAATAATAATAATAATAATAATAGTACCTGGACATTTGCTATTACTCATGGAAGAAACTTCATTTTTAAGCTCTTCCATAGAAAACACAGGAGTAGAAATGGGAGAATCATATTGCTCATTTTCTTTCCTAACTCCAGAATATTTCATAGGCAGAATCAAGAGTTCTATCAGCATTGTGAAAAAAGTCTCTCTAGTATTTGGTTGGCAGTTGGTGTCCAGTTCTGAGGTTCAGTATTATTTGAGATTACAGTATTAAAGATATCACCTGGAGTTAATTTATTTCTATTGATGTTATATATAAGACCCTATGGATCTTGGTTTCCAGTTGTATGTACAAAATTCTGCTAAGATTTGAACTATTATATATTGCTTTAGTCAATTATTTTGCATGAAGCAGGGGACTATGCTTAAGATTCACTACTGAATGGGTCAGTGCCTTTGCACCATGTTTTGTTCATAGTGAACTGGGCAAGTCTATAATTGGCATCGTTTTAATTGTATTTCATATTGTGGATACACCATACTATTGACACACTATTGTAACAACAGGGTACCTGCCCATGCAGCAATGAGTAAGCCAACAAGCTTCAAAATGGTGCTGTCTCGGTGGTGGTATCCACCAAGAATAAGTAACGTCCACTGGCGAAACGTTTACTTATTCAAAGCAGTGCAATATACCTCGGCCACTCATTTTGAAGGTATCCACAATATGAGATACAATTAAAACGATGCCAATTATTGACTTGGACATTTCACTATGAACAAAACATAGTGCAAAGGCACTGACCCCCTTCAATACTGCTTTAGTACATATCCTCTTCCCATTTTTATAATTTAAAAGAAACCTATTGACCACAAGTAAAGTCTGTCTACTTTTGCTGTCTAGGTGTTTTTCTTTTTGGTAAAGACACCTAGCATGATGAACTTGCAATATTGAATTGTTAGCTCATTTGTCTGCCACGGGGTATATTTTCTATGGAAAGCTTTCTTTTTGGTAGATTTTGTGATAGCTGTAAAGATAGTGTTTTTAACAAAATCTGCCAATTGATTATCATCAAGATGGTCCACAGAGTCTGAAGAAACGGAAGCTCTTTAAACATTGATTTATCAAAGTTTTCCCAAATTATATTTCATAGAAAATCTTATCAGATCATTGGGTGGGGCTTTGGAGTTTTAGAAGAACATAGGTCAAAAGATAAAAGCCGATGTTCAGAAATTGTCAAATCTGTATGTACATCTCACGAAGAAATTAAAGAAGGGATATTGCTAGTTGCCAGAGTGACATTGATGTTAGACTGCCTCAGGCTGCTACAAAAGGTAGAAGGCTTATTTGGGAGATTAAGAACATGCAATTGATGAGCAAAAATTAAATCTTCTAATAACCAACCTCGGTGGTCAGTAGTTGCACCATACCACAGTGAAGATTTGGCATTTGCATCCATTAAGATAACAGATTCTAGTAAAAGTTTTAAGAAGAGCAGTTTCTAGGTACAGTCAGTTCTGCTATAACGCAGTACATGTGTTCCTAAAAATCTCCACGTTATGGTATTTCGCACATTTCGCATAACAACAGGACTTATGGGAAAAATAGGGATGTGGCAGAGCACTCAAAAAAAAAAAAAAAAAAAAAAAAAAGAAATGTTCAGGATGGTAAGGAAAAACACACACAAAAAAAAAAAAAAGACAGAAATCCAATAAAATTGTTAACACAGGTTTAAACATCTTAAATTTCGATTAAACAAATAAATATTATGGTAAATATAGCGCTTAACCATGACAAGATATGAAGTTTGCTTGTTTGAAGTGGGTGTGGTGAAGGGCTGTAGCTGGTGGGTTATAGCGAAGAGATAGAAGGAGGGTTGTCATTCTTAGGACGAAATGTTGTTTTACCTGATGTGGAAAGGTGATTCATCTGCACTGGTTTAAAATAGCTATCTAGCTTTTGTTGCTTTTCCTGCCTCCTTTCGTACAGGAGTTGTCTGTATGGTTCCAAATGGGTCGGATTGCCACTAAGCACTGTCCTACTATCCTTCAGCATTACAATCATTACCTTCAATCCACTGCAGGTGCTTTTCAATTTCACTTAAAGTAGCTGATAACTCTGCTGTTTTCAGTTCTCAATGGACAGCCTGTTGGACTACGTTGTCATCCTTATCTTGACTTTCCACTTGACTGGCTGCAACAAGTCGTTGCAAGTCTTCAGTAGATAGATCCTCATTGTGAGACTCTAGAAGCTCTTCTACATCTTCATTTTCTACTTCCTCAAAACCAACTTCTTTTGCAAGAGCAACACAACCTGCTTTGATTTGTTTTAGTTGCTCTGAAGGTTCAAAGCCTTCAAAATCACAAATTAAATGAGGGATAAGTTTCCGCCACACATGATTCAAGCAGTCTTTTGTAACATCATTCCAGGGTTCTACAATCACATCAATGGCAACTTTGATGTTAAATCTGTTTCAAAATTCTATAACAGTTTGTTATAGAATTTTGAAATCCAATGGCGAGATCCAATATTCCTTACATTTCGGGGGGTACAGCTCTAAAACGGTGTTCGCAGGCCAGCTACTCTGCCAGATAGTGACTGGAGGGAGTCCGAGTAGTGTGCATGCGGGGAGCATTGTCGAGGCCACGTTATGTCAAGGATCTGGGTATATTCTTACCATGTGTACGCCATATCAAAAATTTCATTACTTCATACAGCATGTCCCACCCACTTTTTTCTTACTATTGAATACACCATGAATTGTCAAACTAATAGAGCAAGCTTATCTGCGAAAAGATCTAAACCTCCCAAGCACTTCCTGATTCATTTCACAAATATAGTGGTCTCAATTCTAATCTCAACAATGTCCATTTCCACTTGCAGTCTGCCAAACCCCATGTACTTTTTCTGACAGAATCTCAATTATCGGTTGATTCAACTACTGTTCATCTCAGACTTGACAATTTGGAATCTCCTCTCTTCGATCTTCTCTGGCTTAAAATCTTAAAATTGGTTATCCAGTTTTCTCTCTGATTGCTCACTGAGGGTGATGCTAGATGGCTCTCTGCCTTCTAACTTCTCCACTAATGCCGGTGTCCCCCCCCAAGGTTCAGTTCTTTCCCTCACTCTTTTCCTCTTGTATATTAAAGACCTTCCATTGACTGGAAATCCTATCCATAGTTTTGCCGATGGTAGCACATTGCATTCCACTTTCCATTTTGAGAAACCTTGCCCTGCTCAATCAGCTTCAACTTCTCGAAAATCTGCTACCAATTCTTTAAATGCCGATCTTCAGGTAATTCTCCAGTGTGGCAAAGACAACTTAGTTGATTTCACCCCTTCTAAAACTCAGTCTTGTCTTATATCTCGCAAAAAGGATTCTTCTGCTCCTATGCTTATCTTTAGTGACACTCCGATTTCTAGGCAAAATGATATCTCTCTTTTGGGGATTATCCTGGATTCTAAACTCTCTTGGCACAAGCACATTACAAATATTGCTTCCTCTGCATCTAAAAAACTTGGTTTTCTCTTTTGCTCTCGGCGTTACTTTTCTTCCAAACAGCTGCTCACTCTGTATAAATCGCAAATCTGCCCTACCACGGAACATTGTTCCCACATCTGGGGTGGTGCCCCCAAAACCTCTCTCAGGCTTCTTGATTCCATTCAGAAGAGGGCAGTTAGGTTAATTAATGATTCATCTCTAACAGAGTCTCTCCACTCACTTTCTCACAGACGTACTGTTTCTGCTGCATGCCTCTTCTACAGATACTTCCATGGGCACTGTTCTTCTGAATTGGCTTCTATAATTCCCACTCTCTCTTTCAAAATAGTCCGAACACGTGCCACCACCAGCCAACATCCATTTACTGTCCAACTTCAAACTCACAGAACCAACTTTTCATCTTCCTCGTTTATTCATTCAACTGCCGTTTTCTGGAACAACCTTCCTTCATACGTATTTCCTGAAAATTAGTCTACAGAAGTTCAAGTCCGATGTCAACAAATATCTTCTTTCGTCTTCTCAATCTCCAACCCAAGCACGGTACTAAGTACTATAGGTTCCAATACCTCTCGTGTTTAGGGTTTACATAAAAAAAAAAAAAAAATTAAAAGTTTCATCAGAACTGAGGTTGTGGTTGAACTGTGGTTGTATGTCAACAAAACATTTTTTAAATGATTTTCCTTAAATTCCTTTGTAGAATTTAGTCTTAAATTTCTGGAACCATCCATCTGAACTTTTAAATTCTTCAGTATCCATTTGATGTGCAAATGATTCAGCCTTCGCTTTTAAAACATTACCATCTACAGGAACATTTACTGCAAGCATCATTGTTAGCCATTCCAAAAGCACCTTTTCAAGATCCGAATATTTTGCCTTTTGTGCTCGAATCCTACCCAGTGCAGTAGATTTCTCTGAACTTTCAATCTTTTCCGATCTTTCAGAATTTTAAACAGAGTACTCTTAGGAATGACAAAGTGTTTGGAGATGTCAATCTTAGAATGCACATTATTATCTACAGCTTTCAAAATCCTAATTTTATCTGCAATTGGCAAAACTATCCATTTTCTTGGACCCATACCAATAAACATACACTCTAACCAAAGAAATGAACTTCGAGCCCATGTTCATTTCATTATCAAACTGTGAGAAATCTTAAATCTGCATGGGAAACCTTAAGAAATGATTTCTCATGGTCAGGCTGCAAGCTTGCCATTACATCAATATATTTGAAGCGATCTGTCATTTTTAAATGCTAGTATTGTAATAAAAAAGTAAAAATTCAGATTAAGAGATGAAATTTATGGTCATTATAGAGAAATCCTTTTATTTTTTGTGTCATTATACTGAATGCAAAAAAGAATTAGGTTAATGAAAAATTGGCCTGGACCAACCACACCGGACATTATATCATGTTGGGACATTAAAAAGAGGGCTGCAATAAAGAGCTTCGACTGTATATGAATTTTTCATTAATTTTTATACTACTAAGAAGACAAAATTTGCAATTCAAAAAAATACATAAACATTAAAATATTCCAAATAAATGTTAAAGAAGTCTGCTCTATAGAAGAGAATAATTTTACTAACCTGTTGGGCTTTGTTTCGCAATGGTACTTGTATCAGGTTCTGTGACTAAGACATTAGGAGAACGTGGAGGTTTTAATTTAGCTTCTTCAGAAAGTTTTTCATCACTCTCAGGAACTGTTGTACTTGGAATAGTTATATTAGCTTGCTTTTCAGAGTTCTGACTGACAAGAGAGTTAGCTATAGTAGTTGAAGTAGTTGTAATGGTTGTGGAGGGAGTATTGGTTGAAGGGACAACACTTAGAACTGTGCTGGTGCTGCTGCCAGAAATGCCAATATTGCTGGATCCTCGAGCTCGGGTACTACTGCTGGGACTGTGAGTATTTCTTGGAGAAGGGGCTCTTGGTGGAGGTGGTGGTGGTGGTGGAGGTGGGGCTGGAGGTAATGATGTTAAGTTGTTAAGACGGGCTTTATACTTTCCACTTGGTAAGCCTAAAATGCAATGTAGATGGCGTAAAGAAATAAATTACACTGTGTTTATGGGTTAAGGATTTAATGAAAGCTATAAAATATAAAAACAATAAAATACACAAGTACGTACAATTTCATTGTCTACTAATTCACATAAACTAGTTTCAAGCATAATTACAGGAAAATAAGCTCAAACAGGTGCATCATTCAATTTCATATATGTTGAGTCCGGTTATTTGGACTAGTGTATCACATCAGGACTAGTGCATTTTGGCCCGATTAAGTGGCTGCCGAAATTATGTGGTTTCATGTAAATAGTTACAAATACAGCTTTATGGCTGATTTTCTGTACGATCAATCCATGTTAGGATGAACTCACCATAGTAAAGTACCGTTCACTATACAATACATAGTAAGTGCCAGTCACTGTGATCACATTTGTGAATTGAATTTTAATTCTATTAAACAGCAATTCCAATAAGCAAAAATAGCAGGAATATTATCCACAGGCTATAAAAGTAAAGATATATTAAGCACAAATTTACACTTTATAACCTTAACAATTAAAAAATTAAATAATACGTGAAAATCAGAAGAATGTTTTCCATAGGTTAGCAAAATAAAAATAAATTTACGCTTACATGCACAACTTAATTAATACGTTCTGTAATATGTACATACTAACTAGTTGACATTTCTGTTCACTGACATTTGTAGGCGTGGGTTAAAATTTAAAACAATAAAAAATATAAGTAATCAATAACAAAGAACATGGCACACACAAATAGTAATACTAATTGTGGCATGTGATGCAAGAAAGCAAGCGTATATACAGGGTGTCTCAAAAATATTGGTACAAACGTTTAGGGAAGGTAGGTAACATCTAAAGGAATGTGAATCGCATAGGAGCCCATAACGGGAAAGTAGTAGCAGAGGCACAAGAAGCAGAAATGACACAAGACGGTAATTAGTGGCAAACATTTATTTGACATAATATTAACAACGGAGTACAAGATGGATGCATTTCATGATGTTACAACAGATGCTCGAAGGTTCCACCATGAGACGCGATGCATGCGTGACACTGACGCAGCATGGATTGGTGGACACGGTCGAACACACCTGGAGTTTCTTTGACAGTAGCAGCAGTGCAGACGAGGTCCATTTCCGTCTCCACAGGCGATTCATACACGATAGATTTGAGGGCCCCCTGCAAAAAGAAATCAAGGCTCGATAAATCAGGTGAGCGTGGGGGCCAGGCAACGGGTCCACCACGGACAATCCATCGACGCCCAAAACACCTGTTCAAATGGTCACGAACACACCTTCCATAATGGGCAGGTGCCCCATCACGTTGAAACCAAATGTTGTGTCTCACATTTGCTGGAACATCGTCAAGTAACCCTGGCAGAACTTGTTCAAGAAAGATTCGATATTTAGTGGAGTTCATGCAGGATGGTAACAGGTATGGGCCGACTAAGCAGTCACCGACCATACCTGCCCACACATTTATTGCGAAGCGATGTTGTGCCGCATGGGGGCACACACCGTGTGGGCCTTCTGCTAATCCATACACTAGGTGCATGTCTGCCAGCTCACACTTCGTATATCGATGCATGCTCTTCATGTGGCGACTACTGCTTGAATGAGTAAACCAGAAATTTTCCCTCTCGCGAACTGACAAATAGTGCCATGTACCCACTTATGGTGACGTTTACGGTTATGGGTTCCTATGCGATTCACATTCCTTTAGATGCTACCTACCTCCCCTAAATGTTTGTACTGATATTTTTGAGACACCCTGTATATATGAGCTTATATAGCATCAGCCAAAAAAAAAAAAAAAAAAAAATCACACCATTCCCTCCAAATGCCTGTCCAGTTCCTCCTTAAATTTATTCAACCTATCAACTTCCACAACATGGAAGTTTGTTCCAGCAATTAACCACCCACTGGCTAAAGGCAAATTTCCCCACATCTATCCTACAGCTGTCTTTCCTCAATTTGAATTTATGCCCCCTTAGGTTTGTAATCTGAACAAGTGGAAGAATCCCAGCAGAATTCAGCATGCTCAACCCTTTCAAGGCCTTATACACCTCAATCAGATCACCTCGCAAGTGCCAAGTTAACAGCCGCTGCAATCTGCAGAACTTAAGCCTCTCTTGGTAAGAGGATCCCTTCATTCCTCTCACCAATCTTGTTGCCCTTCTCTGTACACGCTCAAGCAAATCTACATCCTTTTTAAAATGAGGCCTCCAGACTTGTACGCAGTACTCAAGGCGCAGCCTGACCATTGCCTTATACAGAGGGACAATCACCTCCTTTTCGCTGCTAACAAAATTCCTGTATATCATTGACAAAACCCAATAGCCTGCTCTGACAGCCTGTCTGCATTGCTCAGAAAACTTCATATCTGACTGCACAATTACTCCCAGGCCTTTTTCATTTTCTACCACCCTAAGTGTAGTACCACACAGTTGGTACATTCCTCTGGAGTTACTTCTACCCGAAGCTTAAAAAAAAAAAGGAATGAAGAAAAGATTCTGAAAATTTGTTTTTTATACGATTGAAGATAAATTTTATACAACTGAAGATAACGCGAAAACCACACAATTCCAGCTATCAGAATTTTCATAAATGCAATAACATCGAGTTTACTACCCGTTTATAATTGCTTGCAGTAACAGAAAAGCCCAATAAACCGGAAAGTGCAAATTGTTTTTATTGTTTTATCGTTGTGACTTCCAGAAATGTGCTTTACAAAAATATCACAAAGCCATTCAAAACTGGTTCTTATAACATATGATAATGATGAAAGTGTAGTATGTTTAATGATTTGAATTGGTGACTAATATAATTTACACCATAAAAATGACCTTTTAGGGAGTTATATAGCGAAAATTTGATTTCTGAGGTCGTGGAATGAATTACCAATAAACAATGTGTTATTGGGTTCACATTACGATATTTTCGAGATACGATGATAACGGATTAATATCGTAAAGCAGGGTATAGCTAAGTGTGTGGTTTGAAAAAACTATTGTTATTTGTTTATAATGAGTCACAATTCTTCAGAGCTTATTTCAAGATCTACTGGTCTCTCAACAAACAGAACTACTTCGTCACCCAACTTGTGAGAGAATTGCTAACTGAGATCATCTGCTATTTGAACTGAACTTTGAAATTCTGCAAGCTATCAGCCTCAACCACCCATGGAACAACTTATTCCAATAATTAACAACTCATTGGCTAAAAGGAAACTTCCTGCAATACAATCTAAACCTATTCCCCACAATTTGAATTTATGACCCCTACTTCTGGAATTATTTATAACAGTGAAAATTTCACCATTCATTTTACTTTTACTTTGCAGAACCTTATACACCTCAATCAAATCTTCTCTAAGGTCTAGTTTGCAAGCCCACATATTCAAAGTCTTTCCTCATATGGGTTCCATTCTTCTGATCCAACCACACGCATTACCTGTCTTTGAATTCTTACAAAAAGCTTTTCTTTTTTTTTATTATTAAGGTGCAGCTTCCATATCAGGACAAATTTCAAGTGTGGTCTCAATTCCCATATACAGTGGTATTATGATCGCCCATCTCTAGAGGCAAATGTTTGATAAATCATTAGGACAACTTCTGCCTGTCTACAGTGCTTGGGGAACTTCATGTCTGACTTTGACTGAGACACCCAAATTTTTCTTTCTCTAACATTTTTAGTTCAACCCCACCATGTGTAAGTTATTTTGGGATAACCATTCTCCAAGTGTAAGACCTTTTACCATTCTACAAGTATAAGATATCTATCATTTAACATAGATGTTACTTCTATGATTGAAATCTAAGTTGTGCTGAAGAAGCTGTTCTTGGAACTGATCATTAACTACTCCACTGATCTTGATATCATCTACATTTGCACCATGTTCTCTATCCCATTAACATCATTAATTTAATCAAAAAGAAGAGTGGTCCCAGTACTGATCCACGGTTGTATCTCCACTTCTTATGTTAGCCAAATCTGAAGAATAACTGTTAATCACAACCCTCTACCTCCAGTCCAGCAGTCAATCTAACAATTTTCCTTATGACTTCAACATGTTCCAGCTTATACAGTAACCTCTCACTAGCA
The DNA here is from genome assembly GCF_048544385.1 of Mastigoproctus giganteus. NCBI lineage: Eukaryota > Metazoa > Arthropoda > Arachnida > Uropygi > Thelyphonidae > Mastigoproctus > Mastigoproctus giganteus. The sequence goes on along the minus strand of NC_143577.1, from coordinate 114,865,105 downwards.
TTAGTTGAGGCATGTGATGCAAGAAAGAAAGTGTATGCAGCCTCAGCAAAAAAAAAAAAAAAAAAAAAACCCAACTATTCATTCCAAATGCTCAGCTTGCCCTGCTCAGCCTTAAATTTATTTAAGGCTATCAACTTCCACAACAAGAGATGGAAGTCTGTATCAGCAATAAACTACTTGCTTGCTAAATGCAAATTTCCACACATCTATTCTACAACTGTCTTTCCTCAATTTGAATCTATGCCCCCTCAGCACTGAGCTTGCTCAACCTGTTCAAGGCCTTATACACCTCAGTCAGATCACCTTGTATGTGCCTAGTCTCCAGGTGCTGCAATTTGCAGAACTTAAGCCTACCTTGGTACGAGCACCCCTTTGTTCTCTTCGCCAATCTTGTTGCCCTTCTTTGTACTCGTTCTAACAACTCTACATCCTTCCTAAAATGAGGTCTCTAGACCTGTACACAGTATTCAAGGTGTGGCCTGACCATTTCCTTGTACATGTTCATGTCAGACGGGCGCCTCCGTAGCCAGATGGGAAGGAGCATCAGTGCGTAGCACATGCTTCTTGATTAGACTGGGGTTCGAGCCCATCACCACCAAATACGGAAAGGTCAGGGAAAGACCATTACATATCCAGGAGCAAAATGGCCTTAGTTGCTAATGATCCTAAAAACCAAATAACAAAAAACAAAAACATCGTGTCAGACGGCACCTGGGATTTCTCCCATCTCCGCCATTTCCTTGTACACCGGGATAATCACCTCCCTGTCCCTGCTAGCAAAATTCCTATATATATCAGAAACAAGACTCTGTCACCTGCCCTGGCAGCCCGTCTGCACTGCTCAGCAAACCTCATATTTGACTGCACAATTACCCCCGGGTCTTTTTCATTTTCCACCTCCCTGAGTGTAGTACCAAACAGTTGGCACGTTTCTCTTCGGTTATTGTTACCCATATGCAGTACTTTGCATTTGTCAATGTTAAACTTCAGTTGCCACTTCTCAGCCCATTTTCCCAACTTATCTAGATCCAGTTGGAGTAGCATACTGTCCTTACTGTCATTAACAACCCTGCCAACCTTTGTATCATCTGCAAACTTGGACATTAAACCTGATATATCTTCATCAATATCATTGATAAATATACAAAACAACAATAGCCCAACACCGAACTCTACGGAACTCCACTAATAACATTTGTTCACGTAGAGCAGTGTCCATTTATTACCACTCTCTGTCGTCTCATGCTAAAACTGACAAAACAGGTATTTGGACAAATTCAAAAGAAAATCTACCTGCTTCAAACAGTGAATAAAATACATTAAAACAATGTGTGAGATTTTCTATTTCATGCTTAGCACAGACTAAACAATATCCTTATATCCTTGCTTAATGTTTGTGCTTATAGGACAAAAATAGCATGAGGTTGATTTTATTTATTAGAGAGGTATATATATATATATATATATAACCTTCAATACAGACCCCTTGTTTGTCAATAACAACTTGCCATTTTTGGGAAAAGCCCTTTGTCATTGATCTGAGGAAGACTGGGTCCAAAACCTCAATGGAGACTAGAGGAACTTTCAAAAACCTCTTTAGTTGGGGCTGTAGTCAGCCAATATTTGGCAGAGGGAGTAGGTAAGTATATTATCCATATTTCAAATTAAAATTAATGTTATCAGAAAACTATATACATATGCAATTATCAAAAAACTACTAACTAAAGTTAGTAGTTTTCTGATAATTGCCTGTCAACTGCCTAAACTGGAAAAGTTGGTAGGTATGAAGAAATAACTTAAATGTTAACATACTCTTTCATAGTCAACTGGATCATCAGCAGAAAGAAATGTCCCAAAACAAAGATTTTTCATTAATGTTCTCTTAATATGGACGCAGAGATGACATATTACATATTTTTTTTGACTGATACCATATAAGCTTACTTGCATCATTTGCCAGTACTACTACTAGAATTAAGTAAGAATAAAATAGATGTGCAGAAGTTTGACTTTAGCCAGTTGTTTGTTGATTGCTTAAATAAATTCAAGGAAGAACTAGACAAATTATTGGAGAGAATGGATAGGTGAAATGGGAAGTGTTTCTTTTGCTGATGCTGTATAAGCTTGCTTTCCTTGCATCACATGCCACGACTAATGCTAATAAGCACGAAGCAAACAATGCTTTGCCTATTCAAATCAGATAATTGATGACTCTACAGTGTTAACCACTGTAGACTCATCAATTATTGGAAGGTTGCCAGCATAAATACACCAGCGGTATACCCACGAATCATAAGAAAACAACAGATAATGTACTTTTAATTTGCATACTGGCAGAATACTTGGGATTATTTCCAATTCTGTAGAAAATTTTTCATATAGTTCACATTTTAGGAGAAATTTCTTTTACATTAGCTCAAATAGAACACTTGTGTTAATGCTATCAAAATGATATACCAGCTACCTTGTGGAAAGCAGATTTTTAAAAATCCAGCCTTTGAAATTGAAATTTACTGACAACATATCAATTTTATATTAAGATAGTTATCGAATTGTTTATTAGTACAGTATATCTTGTTAAGTTGAAGATCAAGGGTGTAATATATGTTCATTTTGATTTAAAATCGTTTAAAGTATTTGATTTCGTTTTTAGGAGCATTAGCAACTAAGGCCATATTGTGCCGGGGATATGTGGTGGTCATTCCTTGACCTTTCCGCACCCTCCGTATTTGGTGATGACGGGCTCGAACCCCAGTCTAACCAAGAAGCATGTGCTACGCACTGCTGCTCCTTCCCACCTGGCTACAGAGGTGCCGCCTGCTAAGTGAGGTGCTAAGGATTTCAAGGACTGCTGGGAGTCATCATGGAACAAGAAATATATGGGCTGTGTTAGGGTAACTAAGAGTAAGAATAGGTGCATGTATACTTCCATTTATACCAATGCTAGGAGTATAGTAAATAAATTTGATGAATTTGAGGTGCTGGTCAAGACATCAAATGCAAATATTTTTGAGATATCACAGATGTAGTTTCACACAGATGTAATGCAGAATTGGAATTTGGGGAGTACAATGCATACAGAAAGGATAAACAGGATAGAAGGGGAGGAGGGGTCATTGTTGTTTTCTGTATTTATCATGATATTGATGAAGGTATACCAGACTTAATGTCCAAGTTTGCAGACAATACGAAGGTTGGTAGGGTTGTTAATGACAGTAAGCTACTGCAACAGGATCTGGAAAAGTTGAGTAAATGGGCCAAGAGGTGGCAACTGAAGTTTAACATTGACAAATGCAAAGTACAAAGGGTACTAGGAAAGTTTTGCAATATGACGCAACAATGAATCACAGGAAGCTGCTTGTTGCTGCATGTTGAGACATGTTCATACGTGCATAGTAGCCGCCGCGCCAAGTCGATGGGCTGTTATTCATTAGTAGTGAGAGTGTAAAGTGCTTGCGATGGCATCGTGGTCACGAAATGAGATAAGGACAGTTTTGCAGTATAATTTCGTGCGTGGTTTAACCATAGACCAGTGCTTAGAAGAAATGACTCTTGCACTAGATGATTATCCACATCGTACAACGATATTCAGGTGGTATAGAGAATTCCAAAGGGGAAATTTCACTCTGGAGGATTCTGAGAGGCCGGGAAGGCCACGAACGTCAGTTAAGGAGGAAAACGTTACCGCTGTGAGGAAAATGCTTGACGAAAACAGGCGAGTGACCTACCAACAGATACAGGATACTTTGGGCCTAAATGCACCAGCAATTCGTTCGATTCTGCAAGATCATTTGCACGTGAAGGAACTTTGTTCTCTCTGGGTGCCGCATCAACTGACTGAAGAGCAGATGACACGACGTGTGACTTGGTGCCGGGAGATGTTAAAAAAGTTTGGTAAGGGACAATCTCGGTATGTGAACAACATCGTGACAGGTGACGAGACTTGGCTGTACTATTACGATCTGCCGACCAAGGCTCAAAACAAAGTTTGGGTCTTTGATGATGACGACACACCCGTAATTGTCAGAAAATCCCGATCTGTAAAGAAGAAAATGATAGCTGTATTTTTCAAATCGAGTGGAATTGTGGAACGTGTTGTTTTGGACACGCAGAAGACAGTCACAGCTAAGTGGTATACTGAACAATGCCTGCCTAAAGTCATTGGATCTATGAATGTTTGTTGTTTGTTTGTTATTTGGTTTTTAGGAGCATTAGCAACTAAGGCCATATTGCTCCGGAATATGTGGTGGTCATTCCCTGACCTTTCCGCATCCTCCGTATTTGGTGGTGATGGGCTCGAACCCCAGTCTAATCAAGAAGCGTGTGCTGTGCACTGCTGCTCCTTCCCACCTGGCTATGGAGGTGCCTGGATCTATGAAGAACCTGCGGCCAAAGTCAAGAATGGACACCTAGTACCTCCATCACGAAAATGCTCCAGCTCACCGCGCCAAAGCCTGCACCGAATATTTGACCACGACAGGACTGAAACTTCTCGAGCACCCTCCCTACAGTCCAGACCTTGCTCCATGCGACTTTGCACTGTTCCCGCATGTGAAAATGAAGCTAAAAGGGAGGCGGTTTTCCAGTGATGAGGACCTTCTACGGGCTTGGGACAACGAGTGTGCTTTACTCCCTAGTGAAACTTGGCAGAACTGGTTTAAAGATTGGTTTCGGAGGATGGAGAGGTGTACTGAATGTAGAGGAAATTACTTTGAAAAAATTAAATAAACAAAGCTGTATTGCAAAACTTTCCTAGTACCCTTTGTACTGCATATGGGTAGCAATAACCATAGAGTAACATACCAACTGTGTGGTACTACCCTCAGGGTAGTGGAGAATGAAAAAGACATGGGGGTAATTGTGCAGTCAGATGTGAAGTTTTCTGACAGTGCAAAATGGGTTGCAAGAGTAGCTCATGAGGTCTTGTCAATGGTATATAGGAATTTTGCTAGCAGGGAGAAGTAAGTGATTATCCCCTAGTATAAGGCAATGGTCAGGTTATTTGGTTTTGGTTTTTTTTTTTTTTTTAAGGAGCATTAGCAACTAAGGCCATATTGCTCCGGGGATATGCGGTGGTCATTCCCTAACCTTTCCACATCCTCCGTATTTGGTGGTCATGGGCTCGAACCCCGGTCTAATCGAGAAGCGTGTGCTACGCACTGCTGCTCCTACCCACCTGGCTACGGAGGCACCGGCAATGGTCAGGACACATCTTGAGTACTGCATACAGATCTGGAGGCCTAATTTTAAGAAAGATGTAGAGCTACTGGAACGAGTGCAGAGAAGGGCAACGAGATTAGTGTATGGAACAAAGGGTTGCTGTTACCAAGAAAGGTTTGTTTAAGTTCTGTAATTTACAGAGTGTGGAGTATAAGGCCCTGAATGGTTTGAGCAAGCTCATTGCTGATGGGATTCTTCCTCCTGCTCAGATTACACACCTGAGAGGGTATAAATTCAAATTGATAAAAGACAGTTGTAGAATAGATGTGCAGAAATCTGCCTTTAGCCAGCGAGTCATTGATTGCTGGAACAAAACTTTTATTTGTCGTTGTGGAAGATGACAGCTTAAATCAATTCAAGGCTGAAGTAGACAAATGTTTGGAGTGAATGAATGGATGAAACAAGGAGTTCCCCCCCCCTTTTTGGCTGATGCGATATAAGCTTGCTTTCTTGCACCATATGCTTCTACTAATGCCAATGCTAATCTTTTAAATTTGGTCGGCAAAGTAGTATTGAAAACAGGAAAACCGAAGCAGCTTCCATGGTTAATCTCTTAAGTTACTAGCAACTTAATTCACGTGCACAAATAATTGATTCAACACAACCTAGGAAAAATTTTAAAACTGGATAATTAACCATATAGTTTTTCAGTGGTACCCACACAATAAACCTATATCTCTTTCCCTCTCTCTCTCTCTCTCTCTCTCTCTCTCTCTCTCTCTCTGCTTCATTTCACTTCCGTTCAGTGGTTCATGCAAGTGCACTTTATGTAGCTGAATTTGGAAGACAGTTTACACTTGGTTACAGTTAACGAAGAGCTATTGGCACTAAAAAGAGAAAAATCTCACCCTCTTATGCAGGTTACAAGTATTAAACAGTAAATAATATCCTAAAATATGGATAATCTCTCTCTTCACCAAGTATGTACAGTTATACATAATAAAGACCACAGCAATTGTTTAATGTACAGTTCATATATTGCTGCAAAAACAAAGCAATCTTTTGTGTAAAACTGGGAAAGCTGCACATTCTTGTTGTGATTCCTTAAGAATATTTATTTATTTTTATCTTTTTATCCTCCAATGCAATTTATCTTTTCTCTGAAACATATTCATTGTCATTCTCTTATATACTGAGTGCCTTTTCATATCATTAGAGATCATAATGTATTTTTGTTTCAACAAAAATTATATGGATTACATACGCATTTACAGCAAGAGTTAAAGGTATATGAATTCTGATATGTATTGCATAATAATACTACTGTAGTGAATTTTCATTAAACTGACAGTATGGTTCTCAGATTGGTTTTCTAGTGTTTCTGTGATGATGCAACAGCAAGATCACAATCAGTGAAGAAGTAGATGACAAAACATTCAAGAAACCCAACTATATGACTAATAATAATAAACAGATTCTAAACTTAATCAGATGAAGTGCCATTTTATATTTAGATAAAGAAAACATGTGCAACGTGTCATTCAAACATCATGTGTGTCCAAAAGAATTATTTCAAATTTCAAAATGATGCATTTCGAAATGATGAAATTTATGCCAAGTCAGCATTTATAATAATATAATTTCAGACCTCTTGGTGCAACAAATTTATCAAACACATTCTGCAACATATCAAGGATTAATGAACTCAGCAAATAGATTAATGATCTCAGCAAATAGATTTGATCAAAAAGTTAATATTAATATTCAGATTTTCACACAGTGACAACATTTTGTCACCATTTTGCCACCTATCCTAATTGTGCAAAAAGGATAGGAGGACCAGAACAAGGTCCGCCTATCCTTTTCACACAATAGGGTATGTCTGTCAGGGACAAAAGTTAATGACATTGTAGAGCAGATATCTTTTCTGTTCACAAAACGTGATATTGTTGTACACGTTGGCACTGATAATATTAAGAGTAGGAGATGGCAGAATTACTTAACAAGAACAGGTCAATGTTGAAAAAAAAAAAAAAAAAAAAAAAAGTCACGACTTAAGATTGAATTTGAAAGTGTCTGCTATTCTGCCCAGATAGGAGGTAGAATCTGATGAGAGCCTTGTCGATAAATTCGGCCCTGGAGTGATTGTGCAAGGCTCGTGGGGTAGAATTTTTCTCGGCATGGTCTGTGCTTGTTAACAGGAGACAGTGCTTCTACAGGGGTGGGATACACTTATATATAAAAGGTGCAAGAATATTTGCGATGCTATCGAGGCACTGTTAGGTGGGTTGGAAAACTGCTAGCTTGGGGGAGAGATACACGGACTAGTAGATTAACACTAGCCGCTGGAAGAGGTGAAAGCGATTCTTGCACTGTTTCGATTGGAATATGTCCAGCATCCTGGAAAACAAGGTGCTGGGGATTTCAGGGACTGCTGGGAGTCACAGCAGAACAAGTAAATTCATGGGCTGTGTTAGGGTAGCTAAGAATAAGATCAGATCCATGTATACTTGTGTGAACACCAATGCTAGGAGTTTGGTAAATAAATTTGATGAATTTGAGGTGCTGGTCAAAACATCCAAGGCAGATATACGGATGCCGAATTGGAATTTCGGAAATACAATGTGTACAGAAAGGATAGGAAGGGAGGAGGGATTATGCTGTTAGTTAAGAAACACAAAATCTAAGGAAATGCATCCAGTTGACATAGGTGGACAGCGCAATGTTGAGTCAGTTTATGTGACATAACCATTGGGAAAGCAAAATTAACAGTAGGAGTGTGTTATAGGCCTAATGACTGTGAGTATAATGAACAACAGAACAGAGAAATAGAGTGGGCCAGTAAATCTGATTGACTTATAATGTGGGATTTTAACTTCCCAGATTTTGAGTGGAACTTGTGAGCTGGTCACTTGCACACTAGCATTGCTTTTGTGAATTTATTGGATGACTGTTTTCTGCAGCAGCGTGTTTGAGAAGCAACAAGAGAGGGTAATACTCTTGATCTGGTAATAAACATCGATTATTTGTGCATTAAGAATTTGCACATAAAGGAAGCACTAAATGGCTGTGATCACAGTGTACTGATGTGGGATTTACTTAAAGATTTAATTACCATCAGGGGTACAGGGCAGGATTTTTGTATTCGTAAAGGTGACTATAGTGGTCTGAAAGTTTTTAAAATCTATACAGGGGGACCAGCTGACGATGTTACCAACAGCAAACTCAAAATGGGAAGCATTCAAAGAACTTATCTTGGAAGCTACTAGGCTTTACATACCAACTAAAAAACATTGTTCAAGGTTTAGGCATAAATGGATGTCAGATGAACTAATGAGACATATGGCAGAGAAGAAAAATGCATGGGATACATACAAATTAACACGTGACACAGAAGCCTATGATAGATACAAGTTGATCTGTAACCAAGTTACAAAGGAGGTTAGGCAGGCGAAGGCAGATTACGAGAAATCTTTGGGCAAGGGATGCAAAGAAAAACAGCAAAGAGTTCTTTACTTATGTAAACTCTAGAAGGAAGAGGATGAATCAGATTGGTTCACTTGATATCGATGGGTCAACTGTTGATGATCCTGCTCAGGTAGCTAAAAAACTAAATGAATATTTTGCATCGACATTCACACATGAGGAGTTATTCAGCGAGGGGAATGCCAGAGGTGTATTCAACTCTGGCAGTAAGCTAGAGAATCTTGTAATAACTGAGAGTAAAGTGGAGGAGAAATTGTTGAAGATAAACACAAGAAAGGCACCTGGGGTGGATGGGATCTATCAAGTTATATTAAAGGAGGCAGCAAAGGAAGTAAGCAAACCCTTAGCCATAATTATGAGAGCTTCCTTGAACTCAGGGGAGGTACCCATGGACTGGAGATGTGCAAATGTGACCCCAATTCACAAAGGAGGATCAAAGGCTGACACAAGTAATTATAGACCTGTGAGTTTAAATAAATAAATAAAAATAGCCTTGTGGTTAGTGACCAGTGCTATTGCGAATAGGCACAAAAGGAGGGTTAACTGTACGAGGGAGGTTCTATAAAGAATTGCCTCGCCTACTTCCACATATCGCAGAGTCGTGCTATTTTGTGTGTAGCATCATACCTATATCTGTACTAAAGGTGTAAAATTTCAGCCGTCTTAATTTATTTTTTCTCTTACAGAGCTGAACGTGTGACGAAGTAGCATCATGGACAAAGTTGAAGCCAGAGCTGTAACCCGGTATCTGTTCTTGAAGGGGAAATCTCCTAAAGAAATCCAAGAGGAGATTACTGCTGTATATAAGGATGAAGCCCTATCCTATGGCATTGTGAAGCACTGGCATAGACAGTTTAGGTGTGGCCGGACAGCCGTAGAATCTGAACCCACTCCAGGTTGTCCCCATTCAGCCATTGAGGGCAGCACAATCATAAAAGTGGAGTTGTTAATTATGGAAGATTGCTGCATATCTGTGCGTGAATTGTCCCAGGAGGTGAAGATTAGTGTGGGTTCTGTTGAAACAGTCCTTCGCGACCAACTCCATTTATGGAATTGAGTGCAGCCAATAATTGGATTCCCCAATTATTGGCCAGTTTCCTGAAGACTGATTGACAACAGAAATCACAAGAGTTGTTAGCCTTATGCCAAAAAAAATGAGGAAGACTTTTTCTCTCGTCTAATCACTCAGGATGAAAGTTGGATACATCACTTCGACCCTGAAAGTAAAAAGCAGTCCATGGAATGGCAACATCATGATTCCCCACCCCCCAAGACGGCAAGGGTCCGAGCATTAGCAGGAAAGGTCTTGCTGACAGTGTTTCGGGATGAGAAAGGCGTAATAATGACCAATTACCTGCCGAAAGGTGGAATAATTACAGGTGCCTATTATGCCAACTTACTCACAAAATTACGGGACAAAATCACAACATGTAGGCGTGGCACAATGTCCAAAGGTGTGAGAATGCATCAGGACAATGCCCCAGTTCACACTTCTGTAAATGCAACCAACACAAGTGGCCACTGTGGATATGAAATACTGCCCCATCCAGCCTACTCACCCGATCTTGCACCATCGGATTTCTTGTTTCCTTCCCTCAAATCATTTTTTCGGGGGACCCACTTTTCTGTCGTCAGAAAAGTGGGTCCCCCGAAGAAATGATTTGAGGGAAGGAAACAAGAAATTGTCCCAGGAGGTGAAGATTAGTGTGGGTTCTGTTGTGTGACTCGTGTCACTCATTTCTGCAACAGAGTCATGGTTCAAAGACCAACCTCACAAGTTCTACAAAAACGGTATCCGTGACCTCATCCACCGATGGGAAAAATATGTAAGTCTGCATGGTCACTATGTAGAGAAAGACAAAAACCTGTGACAAGGATCAACAGGCCAGCACCTCTGCAGCGAGGTCAGGGCGATTCTTTATTGAACCACCCTCGTATATATATCAAAATTATTTTTTGCATCCAGTTCCTTTGTGACCACATCACAGAATCCTCCAGGGATATGCGGTGGTCATTCCCTGACCTTTCCGCATCCTCCGAATTTGTGGTCACGGGCTCGAACCCCAGTCTAATTAAGAAGCATGTGCTCCTGCCCACCTGGCTACGGAGGCGGCCGCTCAAGTTTTGTCTAGATTATCCTGCATTATTTCCTTAACCAGTGCCTCCATTAATTTCCCTGGAACAGAAGTTAAACTAACAGGTCTGTAATTATTCATGTCACCCTTTGATATCCCCTTTCTGAATTGGGGACACATTTGCACATCTCCAGTCCACAGAGACCTTCCCTGAGTCGAAGAAAGCTTTCATAATCATAGCTAAGTGTTTGCTTATTTCCTTTAATATAAATGGATAGATCCATTCCACCCCAGGTGCCTTAGGTTCAATTTCAACAATTTCTCTCCACTTTGCTCTCAGTTATTACAAAATCATTTAGCTCCCTGCCAGAGTTTGATAAACTCTGGCATTCACCTCCCTGAATAACTGCTCATATGTGAATGTAGATACAAAATACTCATTCAGTTTGTCAGCTACCTCAGCAGGTGCATCAACAATTGAATCATCGATGTCAAGTGAACCAATCTGATTCATCGCCTTCCTTCTAGAGTTTACATATGTAAAGAACTCTTTGCTGTTTTTCTTTGGATCCTTTGCCAAAGATTTCTCGTAATCTGCCTTTGCTTGAGTAACGTCCTTTGAGAGTTGATTACAGACCATCTTATATCTTCCATAGGCTTCTGTGTTGTCTGATAATTTACATGCATTCCATGCATTTTTCTTCTCTGCCACGAGCCTCTTTAATTCATCTGACATCCATTTAGGCTTAAACCTAAAACAGTATTTCTTAATTGGTATGGAAAGCCTAGTAGCTTCCAAGATTAATTCTTTGAATGCTTCCCATTTAGAATTTGCTGTTGGTAACATCGTCAGTTGGTCCCACTGTATAAAATTTAAAAACTGTCTCAGACCACTGTTGTCACCTTTACGAAAGCAAAAACCCTTCCCTTTACCCCTGATGGTAGTTAGATCTTTAAGTAAGTCCCGCACCAGTGCACTGTGATCATTACCACCTAGCGGCTAATTGATCTGCAGATTCTTAATGCATGAAGTATCACTGCTGATAATTAGATTGAGAGTTTTACTCCTTCTGGTTGCCTATTGAACATGCTGCTGTAGAAAACAATCATCCAATAAATCCACAAAAGTCTTGCTAGTGTGTGATTGACCAACCCATAAGTTCCAGTCTATATCTGGGAAGTTAAAATCCTCCATTATAAGAAAATCTGATTTACTGGCCCACTATTTCTTTAACAATAAGTTATTTAACATATTTTATCTATGGAGCTAAAAGCTGGATAAGAAACAAAGAAAATGAACACACAGAAATGAGATTATTAAGAAAAATAAATAGAGCAAACAGATGGAAGCTATGGCAGGAGTATTCTGCAAATCAAAAAATAAAAAGAAATTGTGGAATGAAAATATCCAATCAATGGTAAATAAAGCAATGTTAAGAAAGAATGGACATGTAAAAATGATGGGAGACGGGAGCATAGCCAAACAGATATTTGAAACAAAACTAATTTGACATGTATAGAGGTTAACTAAGAAAAGTGGTTCAGGCATTAAAGAAAAGAGTATTAATGTGACCAGAGCTGCAGATCTAATAAAATAAAGCATTGCATAAAATAATGAAATGAAGGCTGACAGTCAAGAATGACTGATTTATAGTGTCAATATGAGTTTTACACCCACCGGGTATATAAATTTGAGAGATGCTGATTACGTACCTTCTATGTTCCTAAGGTTTTTAACAGCATAACAGATGGAAACGTGCGGTAAAATTTTGTAAAAATTGAATATTTGTAATTGTGATGCAGGATTTTGAAAACCAACAAACAGTGATAAGAGATAAACCGTGATGTTATTTTTAAAATATGCAGAGAATATATAAATTCTCTGGTGAAAGTCCCCCATGGAAAAAAAGTTAGAATGGTTTTTTGCTTATTCTTAGTTATGCTAGAATTTTTTGGCTTTTTATGCATAACTCATGAATTTATAGCAAGATGTCAGAATTTAATTAGTTATATATAGTACAACACAGTTGAACTAGCCGGCATCTAAGGCAAGTGACATTTGCATAAGCATAAATCTTAGAGTGTACAATACTAAACTGTGCATTAATAGTTTCACTATTCTCCCCTCCCATCACAATGATCTATCAGACGACAGGTTTATTTTGATTTAGTGGTGTGCAGCTGTACAGCACAACTGGACCAGGGATTTGGTTTTTATATATTTATAAAAGTTTATTTAGAAATTTTTATGTGTAGTTAGTGCCTGAAGCTATAGAAAAATGAACTAATAAAACTGCATGGATCCAGGGACACCACATGTAATGAGTATAACAATTCCTGAAGATATTAGTGTGAGTGTAACAGCGGTGAAATCAGATGAATGAATTACGATTTTAAATGTAATTTACCTTTATTTCCAGGTGGCTGCAATGGATGGCCACTGGCTTTACACCAACCAACAGGAAAAATATCTCGAGAATCATATCTACACCAATAGTCAAATGCTCCTCTCCATCCATCAAATGTGACAAAGATATTTTCATCTTTAAGAGGCCCAACAGTTGCTGGACATATGAGGTGTGGATTTTTTCTATCTAATGCTTCCAATTTCATCCCCATTTTGAAATCATTTCCTTTTGGCGTGTTAGGTTCCTATAACATATAACAAACTATAAAAAAAAAGTTATATAACAAATAATTGCATTTGTGCATGTTTTTAAAGTATCATTATTTTCAAATGAAAGATAAATTAAATTTCTGCTAAAAATAACTACAAAAGCTTCAGTTCTATAAATTACAGCAGCTGGAGACTAGGCACCTGCAAGGAGATCTGACAGGTGTTTAGGCTCTGAATGGACTGAATAAGCTAAATGCTGATGACATCCTTCCTCTTGTTCACAATACGCAAGAAAGGAAATAAATTTATACTGAGGATGGATGGTTTCAGATAAATGCACGGAAATTTGCATGCCACCAGCAGGGTAGTACACTTGGATCAACTTACATCTAGTGTTGTGGAAATGGGTAGTGTGAGTAAATTTAATCAAGTAGGCGAACTATTAGAGGGGATTTGGACAGGTGACATGGAATTTCCCCCCCTTAGACTAATGCTATATAAGCTTGTTTTTTGCAATCATTTGCCAATGCTAATGATTCAGAGATACAGTTAATTTCACTGAAAAGTAAACTATACTAAATACTGTTACTCTTGCCAAACTATCATATCTCAAAAGAACTTTTTTTTCAATTTGTACAGAGTAATCAGCAGTTCGGAAGAAAAGTAACATGAAGAGCAAAAGAGAAAACCCAGTTTTTAGAAGAAGAGGAAGCAATATTTTCAATATGCTTGTGCTAAGAGAGATTAGAAGCCAGAGAAATCCCCAATACAGATATATGATCTTGCCTAGAAATTGGAGTGTCATAGAAGATAAGCATAGGAGCAGAAGAGTCTTTTTTGATATTTGTGCGAGATATAAGACAAGCCTGAGTTTTAAAAGGGATAAAATCAGCTATGTTATCTTTGCCTCACTGAAGAATTACCTGGAGATCAGCATTTAAGGAACTGGCAGTGGATATTCAAGAAGTAGAAATTGACTGTGCAGGGCAAGGTTGGTTTTTCAAACTGGCAAAACTATGGATAGGATTTCCGGTCAATGGAAGGTCATTAATATACAATGAGGAAAAGAGTAGGGGGAAAGAACTGAACCTTGGCAGACACCAGCATTAGTGGAGAAGTTAGAAGACAGAGAGCCATCTACCATCACCCTCAGTGAGTGGTCAGAGAGAAAACTGGATAACCAATCACAAAAACAGTTGGCAAACCATAAGATGGAAGCTTGTTTAGAAGACCTTTATGCCAAACACAATCGAAAGCCTTTGAGACGTCAAGAGCAAAATCTTGAGTTTCACCAAACTTTTCCATTGAATTTGTCCATAGATGCATAACATAAGCTGGAATATCAAAAGTGGATCGACACTGGCAGAATCCATAATGGCGATCATTGATCAGATGGAAGTTTCTAGATAGTTTAAGAGTTGGCGGTTAATTGATTTCTTCATAACTTTAGAAAGAGTAGAGGTAATTGCGATGGGGCAATAATTGGATGGGAGGAATTTGTCACCCTTTTTAGGAACTGGCTGGAAAGAGCAAATTTCCAAGAAGAAAGAAAAACACCTTTGGAATAAGTAAGTGAAAAAAGGTGACACAGTACAGGAATAAGTTCAAGAGCACAGGTATTGAGAACAAGCAGAGAAATATCATTAGGACCAGGAGCTTTGTCAACATCAAGATTGATAAAAATCCTTCTGATATCCTTTTGACGGAAGACCAGAGGAGGCATTGAATTGAGTGTACTAGGGATGGTGGAAGGTGGTTGGTTCAATATTAAAATTATCAGAGAGGATATCAATGATAGCGTTCAGAGAAAAAGCATCTTCCCACTGGAAGATAAAAAACACGCGCACACACACACGAGTAATATGGAAAGAAAGTTAACAAATTGTAACAAACTGTAACTAATACTTATGGGCCAATGCACTCGCTACAGCATTACGACCATAATGTGTATAAAATATGTTGTATAATATTGAAGACAATTCAAGCAGACAATACCAAGATGGATTTAAAGAAACGCAAAAGATAAAGTAAGGTTAGTAAAGTAAGGTTTTTATTTTTTGCCTTCAGTCTGGGTGGTTGGCCCCAGTTGAAGTCACCTAGATTGTGGGTAGACAGTGATAAGTTTTATGTATATATTTTTTTGTGTATATATTTATTTATATATACAAACCTTACTTTATCCCTTGTGTTTCTTTAAATCCATCTTGGTATTGTCTTCAATATTATACAACATATTTTATATACAGTGGAACTTCTCTATTACGAATTTCTCTATATTACGAATTTTTTCCCACAACATTGCACCTCGAAACGAAATTACATGTAAAATTAACCCCATATAACGAAGTGTTAGTCTCTCTATAACAAATTTTTAAAAAAATTAGTAAAAGCATTTTTGAAGATTTTCAAGCATTTACTGCTAAACAGACGCTCAAATATACTGTTGATGCCCATAGGAGGGTCTTTGTTTCATTTTTGTTACAGTTATTAAACCAAATGGGTTTTCTTAAAAGTGGTTGTAAACTTTACAATAAATAGGGTAGATTTGTAAATTGATGTTGGCTCAGGGGAAAACGAAATTCGCTGCAGAAAACCTTTAGCATGCTGCGGCGGCAACACATAGCATGCTACCATAGTCGGTTTTTGGTAACGCCTACTGAGTGACATTCGCTTCTCACCTCAATTGTACCACGTGACCTTCATGTCAATCATTATATGATATGTCCATTCTCATCTAATTGGACTCCCAGTAGATGGTTTTCATGATTTTTTTTTTTTTTTTTTTTTTTAATTTCGTTTGTCAATCACATAGGCTATATGCTCTTGTATTTTTTTTTTTTTTTTTTTTTTCTGAAAAGTAACATACAGCATACATAATCATAAATTTTCTTTCGTGTATATATGAATGAAAGCAGAACAAAAGAAATTCACAAAGTCGTTTGTTTGTTTGTTATTTGGTTTTTAGGAGCATTAGCAACTAAGGCCATATTGCTCCGGGATATGCGGTGGTCATTCCCTGACCTTTCCGCATCCTCCGTATTTGGTGGTGACGGGCTCGAACCCCGGTCTAATCAAGAAGCGTGTGTTATACACTGCTGCTCCTTCCCACCTGGCTACGGAGGCGCCTTCACAAAGTCATATATTTCTTCAAAGGGAGTGATACTGTTGAATTGGCAAGCGAACGTCATTGAGTAGGCGGCACCTGTACTAACAATTCACTATATGGCCAGCGCAGCAAAGTTTGCGGTGTATGTATCAGCAAGAGCTGCAGTCCAGTAATTTTTACAATTGCAAAAACAATGTCGAAGAGAAAGTGTTTAAGTATTAATGATAAAGCAAAGATTGTTATGATATTGACCAGGGTTTTAAGAAAAAAGATGTTGCGGAGAAATATGGCATACCTGCAAGCAGTTTATCTAAGATTTTAAAAAATCGAGAAACAAATTTAAATACAATTGAAGGAGAAGCAGACAAGAAGAGAATTAAATTGTGTATATACGAAGATGTTGATAAAGCTGTTCTAAAATGGGTGCAAATGATACGTGAAAGGAATATACCAATATCGGGCCTAATAATTAAGCAACAAGCTCTGAAATTTGCAGTCCCTTGGACACACAGAATTTAATGTGAGCACTGGGTGGCTAGATAAATTTATAAGAAGCACCACAGAATTGTGGAAAAGGTTATTTGTGGAGAAAGTGTTAATGTAAGCGAAGAAGATTGCAACAGTTGGAGAAACAATACCTTGAAGATTTTGGAAGAATATGAGCGTAAGGAAGTTTTTAACGCTGACGAAATGGGTTTATTCTTTAAATGCTTACCGAATAGAACACTTGCTTTTAAGGATGATAAATATTTTGGCGGAAAACAAAGCAAAGAAAGAATCACTGTGCTAGTTGGAGCAAATATGACAGGAAGTGAAAAATTAAGACTTTTAGTCATCGGAATATCAAAAAACCCAAGATGTTTTAGAGGCACAAAATCTTTGGAAGTTGACTACACCTTTAGTAAAAAAGCATGGATGACGAGTGATATTTTTGAAGAATGGATATTAAAACTAGACAAGCGTATAACAAAAGAAAAAAGGAAAATCGTTTTGGTAACTGACAATTATCCAGCACATCCTGCCAAACTTAAAAGTGCGAAGTTTTTTTTACCACCAAATGTAACGTGAAAACTCCAGCCAAGGACCAAGACATTATTAAAAATTTTAAATTTCATTATCGAAAGAGAATAATAATGAAGATTGTCAATGCGTTATCAGAAAATAGAAACTTGGAGGTTACAATTAACCTTAGAGATTGCATCTCTGAACTGGCAAAAGTTTGGACAAACGATGTCACTGAATACACTATTCAAAATTGTTTTTCGAAAGCGGGATTTGCATTGAATACAGAAGTCGAACAATGACTGGATGAACAAGATGAACTGCTCCTTTCACAACTGAAAAACTTTTGGACATTATTAGAATCGTCTGGAAACATCGAAAATGAAATAACAGTGGATGTTTATGTAGATAACAGCAGAACATCCAAATGAAGATGAAATACTGCTGAACAGTGTTAGACACGACCGGAAGAAATTAACGATGATGCATCAGAACAACCCATAGAAAAGTCAACTCGCGAAGAAATGATTAATGCTTTTAAAATGGTTCGTATGGATCTACAGTTTTGTGAAAATGTTCCTGATAATGTTTTTAATGCTCTGAACAAATGTGAGGTTTTCTTTGAGAATCAGACAATTTTTTAATTGTCCTGAGCAAACGAAAATTAGATTTTTTTAATTTGTGATACTTACCGGCAAAAATTGTGGAAACGTAATTTAAATAAGTATGTTTTTGAAATAAAATACATTAAAAATAAATGTAGATTCGTTTTAATTTTCTAATTAGATAACAATTTCTAATAAAAAAAGTTTCTCTGTATAACAAAATTTCTCTATAATGAAATTTTTTCGCTGGATTTATCGAATTCGTTATAGGGAAGTTCGACTGTATATATATTATATAAGTATAAGTTAAACTCAATGCAACAAGGTATCATAGGTTTAAGAGTTTTTTTTTTTGATTTGGTAATTGTTGGCGCATCAGCTTCTGTGGCCATATTGCACCTCCCAAGGTTTTTTGCAGTACTTTGATCCAAGCCCGAGGCGGGAATCGAACCCGCGACCTTTGGGTTGCCGGGCAGGTACTTTACCCACTCGGCTAGCCCGGTCGGCGGTTTAAGAGTATAAATAATCTATATAATATTGGTGTGAATACACCATAGGTGACTCTTAAAGGCAAAAAACTACATTTGTAGTGTAAAATGGCATCATTTTATCTGTATCTCATATTGTGCTCCTACTTCACAACAACAGTCTTCTCTTTTAGTGAAGCATTACTTATTCACGGTAGTGCAATACATGGAAACTCGTGAAGGAGGAGCACAATATGAGATACAGATAAAATGATACCCTTTTACAACACAAACAGTTTTTTGCCTTTAAGAGTGATCTATGGTGTATTCATACCAATATTATATAAGTATGTAAGAATTGAAAAGTCTGATAAAGTCTGCATAGATGGCAGTGAAAAATACACAAAGTAACAAGTACTAGAAGGGTGAGGATAGCAGAAAAAAGAAGTAATATAGGTTTGTAAAAGGAGAAAGAATGTGAAAATCCTATAAGTTATGATGAATTAAGAGAATTATAGGCATTTTGCAGAGCAAAATGATTAATACCAAATGATTAAACAATAAAATAAAAGGTAGGATAGCTGTCATCAGATATGGGTGGTCAAATTTAGTTATAAGTTGAATATCGGGGATAGCAAAAATTTGATGCAAATTAAGTAAATATTGATACACGGTCAGGTATTTCATCAGGGGACTATACCTGACCATGTCTCAGGAACTGTGTTTCTATACTTGTCCATAACAGTAGGGGGGAGAGAGAGAGAGGCAAAATAAAGCAAAAAGATTAAAATTAGAACATTCTCTCACAGCATGGACAAGATAGTCCTAATGCAGTGTCAATGGTATAAAATAATCAAGGGGAAAATAAGGATAAAGCTAAAATAAAATATAAATAAGCATTTTCAGAGTAGGAAAAAAGGTTTTGGTATTAAATGTAGATTTTTAAGTAAATTTAAAAATTTTTTTTTTTTTTTTAGTGCTGGAATTGTGGAAATTAGATGAATTAAAATTAGAATTTAGAACAAGCACGTGGTATAGGGCACTGTATTAAATTGAGGATGAGATCACGTAGTAATTAAATAAACATGAAAATTTAATGTATTTAATTACTATTTTATCCCTTCCCCATCCTCAATTTAATACCTTGTCTTACACCACGTGCTTGTTCTAAATTCTAATTTATCTAATTTCCACAAAATTCCAGCACTAAAAAAAAAAAATATTTTTCCCCAAATTTCCTTAAAAACCTACATTAAATTCAAAAATCTTTTTTCCTACTCTGAAAACACTTATTTATATTTGATTTTAGCTTTATCCTTATTTTTTTAATATCAATGACACTGCATTGAGACTACCTTGTCCATACTGTGAGAGAATGTCTAATTTTAATCTTTTTGCTTTATTTCTCTCCCACTGTTATGGACAAGTATAGAAACAGTTCCTGAGACATGGCCAATTGTACTCCCATGATGAAATACCTGATCATGTATCAATATTTACTTCAGCTTGCATAAAATTTTTGCTATCCAGATATTCAACTTATTTTTTTTTTATTGTTTAATCATTTTGCTTTGCAAAATGCCTATAATTCTCTTAATTCATTATAACTTATAGGATTTTCAATTTCTTTCTCCTTTTATAAACCTACATTACTTATTTTTTCTGCTATCCTCACTCTTCTAGTACTTGCCACTTTGTGCATTTTTCACTTCATCTAAGCAAACTTTATCAACTTTTCAATTCTTACATACTTAAACTTTTGCATTCTTTACTGCTGCTTTGTGCATTTTGGTGCACTCATACCTGGCTTATTTATTTTTATCCATAAGCTAAACCTACATATTTAATGCTCATGATTTTATATTACATTTAATATATATATATATATATATATATAAAAAATTGAATATATAAGAAATTGAATGAGGTGTAGTAAAGATTAGTAATATGGTTTATGGACTAGGAACACCGAATTTTTCTGCAGAAGGAACCCAAGTACTTTCTTAATATTTTTTCTTTATTTTCGTATTATTTTTTCTTTTTTCATATTTTTTCCGTTTTTTTTTTTTTTTTTTTGTATTTTCTATAGTTCTAATCACGATCACAATCTATACATAGGCAAACAGATTAGATAAGTAGATTACAGTAAACCCCTGCTATTCATGAGGGTTACGTTCCTGAGAAATGCCACAGATACAGAAAACACGAATACTGAGTTATGGCGCCAATAGTAATAAAAGGGTTCCGTTCCAAAGTATGAAATTTATAAGAAAAATTAGTCTAAAATTTTGTCTATGTATGTATTAAAGTTATCTACATAATATGACTATGTACATAGACAAATGCAGACAGTAACAGTACATAGTGAAATACAAGCATAAGGCATCAAAATGAAAATAAGAAACAATTTAATATTAAATGTAATATTCATTAGAAATTTCAAACAAATCTTTCAAAAACATATCAAGAATTTGGCAAAAAATAACTCTTAATCGAAGTTTGTTTCTTCATTTCTTTATTGAGCTCCTTTTGAATTTCCCTGTAAGGCAAGAATAATTTTTCTAGGCCTCATTTAAACTTAATGCTTCTTTCCAAATTAGGATCCATTTTCACTACCTTTTCTGAAAGTTGTATGGAGAGGCTAGAGATTTCCTATTTAATTCTGGTCTAACAACGTCGAGATCTTCCTCCTCGGGATCTTTTTGATTCTCATTTGACATTGTTACTAATTCATCCAATTCTTCTATTGTACGTTCAACTGCATGAGTCTCAATAAGTTCCTGAATGTCTGTTGCATCGATGTTTTCAAAGCCCTCACCTTCTATTCCCTGTGCGATTGCTAAATATTGACAACCAGTTCATTGACATTAGGGATTGTTTTAGCAACAACCGCTTCTGGCGACAATTTTCGCCAACACACGTTAATTATAGGTGCTCTTATCTCATCAACTGATGCCTTGATGTTGATCAGGCAATCTGCAATGTTATAATTTTTCCAACTTGGACTTAAAGTTAAGTCTGATTCCCTTTCCATTTTTTCAATTAAGCCAGTAAAAGTTCTCCTAACATAAAGTAAAAAAAGTAAAGTGCAGCCATTATCAACCCACTGCAGGGTGGAAGCCTCCCCAACAATTCATGCTGAGGGAATAGTAGGACTTAAATGCAGCAATCACACCTTGGTCTAGCGGTTGTAAACGTGATGTGATGTTGGGTGGCAAAAACACAATTTCGACGTTTGGGTGGTCAACTGAATTTTAACAAAGAAAGTGAAGTTTCAGGACAAAAGAATATAGTCAGAATATGACAACTGTTGAGCCTAGGAAAGTGAACACAACATTGCTGTAACAGAGACCAAAGAAGTTAGCCAACAGTTCCCAGCGAATTTATAACAGCTAAAGTAACCCTGAGTATTGGGGGGGGGGTGGGAAGAAGTTGTAAATTGGTCGAATTGAACCATACCCATGTGCCAGGGAAGTCAGCAATTAAACAAATGAGGCAAATGGACCAGCAAAGGGAGAATCTAGACTAACAAAGTAGCATTGAAAAGACTCTAAACTTTGTTATTGAAGAAAAAAGGAGTGATAGCAAAAAAATAGTGCCTTGAATATTGCTTTGGCCGGCCTAATCGCACATGGGATATAAAATATAGAGTTTAAGAATAGCAAAAAGTAATTGGAAGAAGGGGAATATAGTGGTGCTTGGGCAGTCTGGGGCTGTACCAAAAGTAGGTCTCTGAATATAGGACTGGACATATGCCTCGTGTTTAAGTCAGCAATGGTATTGTTTTTTCAAATATGAGACTTGAACAATGTATAAAAAGACTGAACAATGTAAAAAAAAATAAAAATAAAGACGACAAAACAGTAAGCAAGACAAGACAAACAAAACCTAATACCCCTGTAGTTAGCCAATCCGTGGGCACAGTCTTTCTTCACCACTATACATTATGTACAAGCCTGAATGTAAAAAGATATCAACCAGCAAAAACATTTTTAATATCAAAATTGTTATCAATAAGCTTTTTAAATTTCATGATATTCAGTGTTTTCTTAAAATGATGGTAAAGGAAGACTGAAGAGAAATGAAACTATTACTCAGCAGTTTATTATGGAGTAATTTTATATTGTCTAAAAAGAGAATGTTGCTATTGCAAATAATGGCAATTCTGATGCATTGGGAGAGTATTATATTAGAATGGACTTTTTTGAAATATACGAGTGCCAATGGGTGAAGCTGACTTTAACTTTGAAGTTAAAAGCATCTCTTTTATTATATATGTAATTGCAGTATGAGGACCGTTGATATTGATTAGACTTTAAATTTTAAAGTCTAAGTAATTAGATGAATAGTTAGTTATTGTTATTTGTTCTCTCCAGAGAACAAATAGGCACTGGTGACCTTAAGGTCACCAGTGCCAACATGTATAACAATCACCTTTTGTGCCCTTAAAAGATGATATCTGCTCTTCAACATCAACTTTTGCCCCTGGTAGACATACCCTGGCCTTGTTCCACCTATCTGTTTTGCAGAATATATTTCTCGTTTCCCTGACAATTGTGTCACCAGCAATAACTAGCTCCCATGGGACCAGCACATTCTGCCCTGAAAATTGCTGCTGTGTTGCCTGGTGCACAAGAGCCTGGTGTAGCTCTAGCATTGAGTTGGGCAGCTGAGAGTTTGATGGTTCCCCTCCCCCATTTTAATTCCTTTGAGGGCATCTACCAGACTCTTCAAACTCTCATAGACGCCCATCAGAATGCTGAGTTTCCACCTAATTTCTTCACATTCTCTGCACCTAACACACACACACACACACACACACACACACACACACACACACACACACACACCCCTCCTCCTCCATGGCTAGATCAATGTCCTGTTCCAGAAAGTTCTGCAAACATGTCACATTTCGCATATTTTTTTTTTTTTTAGACTGTGATGTGTTGGAGAATCGCCCATTTTGGTTCTCCCTCAAACCACAGCACTTCCGCTACTTTGTGCACATTGTTTTGCTGCTCTAGTCTGGAGCAGGATTTCCATTTAAATACAATTTAATTAACAATAAAAATTAATAAGATTTATAAATTTAATTGATAAATTGACAATACTATACTAAGCTAACAGATTCCTAATACAGTACTACGTAATACCTTATCTTGTTTTACGGTATACCTTATGCCATCAAGTTCAAGATATACGTTACGCTATTCCGTATCAATCTGATCTACTACAATGGTAACAGGTTTAGAACGGTACGAGTTTAATAGATACTAAGCATGGGTAGCACAATGATTGTAATCAGCATACTCCCGACCCCAACGGGATTTTCCACTCAGGGTCAGGAGTATGCCGATTACAATCATTGTGCTACCCGTGCAGACGTTGAGGAGGACATTGTATTGTGTTTGTATTTTGTGTGAGGTGGTTCCTGTTGTCTCTCTATAAAACTGAGATTGCAGAGGACAAAAAAAAAAAAAACCCTTGTCATATTAAGGCCATTCAAGAGATGTCTTATCTGTCCGTGTGTGCATGTCTGTTAAATTGCATGTGTTCTCCGATTTGCTTATTTTGCTGGACAGAAAACCTGAGTTTCCTGGGATAGAGCCTTGCTGTGTGCGCCTGCAACCAACTGACTCGATCAGGGACCAAAAAAAAAAAAAAAAGGGTCCATAGGGGTTCCTCGCGTCATTAGTGGGATTCGAGCCTGGGCCTTTTGCGCCGGTGTGGGAGGGAAAGTGATTATAACTACTGGAATACCCATGCTGTGAAGGAAGAGGACAATCTAAATTATATGTATTCGATCAGCTCTTCATGTAAGGAAAGATGGGCTGAGAAACAGTTTATTAGTAACTCACTAATATCGCCCAGGAAATGTAACAGACAATTCCATAACCTGAAAAAACCTTACCATTCCCTTCATGCCATGACCTGATTACAACCGCCCAGTATAGATTTTTTAAATTCTAAAATAATTTTATTGTACTTTACTATATACTCCCATCAAATTGGGTAAATTTATTTGCCACACTCCAACCATGCCAGAAATCCAACTGAGTCTGGCTGATTTCCGCCACCCAGATCAATTCTGCCGCCTGTGAACAAAATTGTTTGAAGTCGCTTCACCTGTCTAGCATCCGTGTATTGATGTTGGGCAGAATTGTTCCTAGCAGTGCAATTGAACTCCAATCAATCCAGCTTGCCTTTATAGGTTAGATTTCCGGAATACTATTTTATTTTTACTAAATAACAGAATTTCATTTAATGAATGTTCACACTTTAAAAGATAAGCACAGTTTCTTCATAAAATTTTTCCGAAATTTCATAAATCCACACATTTGTCATTTTATTATTATTATTATCAGTTTAATTAATAAACACCCCTGCACTGAAATTATCTAGGAGGGTGACTCATACATACATACATACATACATCCAACAACACTTATTAGAGAACATAGAATAAAATATCACAAAATATGTGAAATAAATAAAGAGGAAAAATTACATAGATACAGAAATCGATACATATACTGTATAGAAAAATTACAAAATTACAAAGTCATTTACACTAAGAATTGAATCTGAAAGTCATTTTGTTGACCAAAAACGAATATCCTCAGTCCTATGAAAGTCTTTTGCTATGAGTACTCTCCTTTCTTGAATTATGTTCTTCATTATATTGGAAGTTTAGTAAACAGATCCGCTGCAACGAGCTTCCTGTAAGTTCTGTCATTACAGTACCTGTCAGGGTCTATTTTGAACTCTCCAAAGAGCTCCAGAGTATTGCCAGGAAATATCCGCCTTAATCCGTCCATGTTATGAAGAGCGCTACAGAGACAATGAGGGTAGTGGAGACGGGCTCCAGAGCGAGGCCTGGCCACAAGATTTTCAATTTGTGGGGCATCTAAATTCCCAATCAGAAGTTGTGCTACAGTGCAGATTTTACGTAAGGTGGTCTACGCGGGTAGCACAGTGGTATCATCACCGTCCTTCCCACGCTGGGTGGAAGGGGCCCGGGTTAGGCTCCCGTCGATGGTGCGAGGAGCTTTAGTGGGCTTTTTTCACTCTGTGGCTGGGTTGGTCGGTCTCAGGCGTGGATAGCGGGATGATTCCCCCCCCCACAGAAACTGGGTTTTTTCGTCCAGCGAACAGCCAAATCGACCAGGGAACACGCACAGTTTACAGACAAAATAAATATATGGGTAGATGTAATCATTTACAGGGGACCTTATATCATAATCTGGTTTTTTTTTTGTTACGTAAGGTTACCCTCTGAATCCACGGATCTACATTTAAGTTTGTATACAGTATGGCTTTTAAAATTGTAAATGGCTTCCCGGCAATCCTGTTCAACCAAGAAGCACCCAGTATTCCAGGGTGAGAAACTTCCTAATATTTTGGGGCAGAGGACTAAATAACTGAAGCATAAAGGGATACAGGCACAATGTCCACTGGATATTGATGGTTCAACCTTTGATGATCCTGCTCAGGTGGCTAACAAACTAAATGAGTATTTTGCTGTTGTTGTTGTGGTGTTTTTTTGGTGCAAGGGCAACTTAGGCCATATTGCACCTCTCAAATCAATTGACTTTACATACGGGAACTGCTTGTACAGCAATTAAAAACCATCATACACTTGAATTTGTTTTAAATAGAGAAATAACTCAGAGAGATTTGCCTATGATGCTATTGAGAGACAGAGGTTGTTGCAGATCTGAGATAGAACTAAAAGCCATTCGTCGGGCATTGTTAAACAAGCTACATTCAACAAGTATATGTTTTACTGTAAGTGGCTGCGAGCAGTTTGCACACTGAGGAGGATCATTCCCTGTAAGCAGATAGAGATGTGTGAGGTGCGTGTGACCTATTCAGATTCTGGCTAAGATTACTTCTTTTCTATTTTTACGAAGGCTAGAAGTCCATAATTGTGGTTCAGATTTTATTTGAAATAGCTTGTTATTTGTTTGCATTTTCCACAGAGGTGTCCACTGTTCCATGCATCATGTTCTCTGTATTTTGTGTCTGTAATCAGGATATGGGACTAGATCATTTATTAAGGCTATATTAGAAGGATGCTTTGCAGCATCATCTGCACATTCATTTCCTGGAATAACACTGTGGCCTGGTACCCAAGAAAAGATAACAGTTTGTTTATGCTCATGAAGCTGCATCAGCTTATGTTTTATGAGTTTTAATAAAGGATTGGTAGGTGAGGAAATACCTTTCAAAGCTAAAATAGCACTTTGTGAATCAGTATATATTATACTTTTATTTATTGACAGCAGTGAGATATTTTTCATAGCAAGCTTAACGGCATGAAGCTCAGCAGTATAACTGCTACATTCGACTGGAAGTGAAAATGAGATAGTTGAATTAGGGAAGACAGCAGCTGCACCCACTTGATTGTCAGACTTTGAACCATCAGTATAGATCTTGGTGAATTCGGGGTACTTTTGTGTATGAGCATAATGTAGTTGTTGAATGTTAATCTTTGCTATGGAACTTTTACCCCATTGCTCAAGGTGTCCATGAGAAGAAAGTGTGAGAGTAGACCATGGGGGATCTGGATCTTTTGATTATCTGAGGATATTATCAAATTGGATGTTCCAGCTTTCTGCTAGAATCTGCAGGCTGATACCAGCAGGCGGAATTGTTCTGGGTTTATTTGTATAGTGGGTTTTCCACAGAGGATCATGCAGGAGTGGCCAAACAGGATGAGTAGGCAAGCTTTTAATTTTAGCTGAGTAATTCATCAGCAACATTTTTCTTCTGATGCTAAGTGGAGGTTCGTGAGCTTCAACGTAAAGACTTTGAAATGGTGATGTTCTGCATGCACCTAGGGCTATCCTAAGAGACGAATGTTGGATGGGCGCAAGACGCACTAAGGTGCTTTCCCTAGCTGGAGTCATAAACAGGTGCTCCGTAGTCTAGTCGAGATTTAATTAGGGACTTATACAAATGGAGCAGGGTATAGCAATCTGCACCCCAAGGTGTACTGGAGATTACCCGGAGTATATTCATTTTCCTTGCGCAAGGGGTTCTTAGATATTTTATGTGTTCTTGGAAATTTAATTTCTTATCAAAAATTAGCCCTAGGAGATGAATACTGTTCACGATTGGTATAGAGTGATTGGCCAAGTGCAACTTAGGTTCAGGATGCATTCTGTGCTTTGTGCAGAAATGTATAGCTGTTGATTTGTGGCTTGACAGTCTGTATCCATTTTGTGCCATCCATAATTCAATGTTGTTTATGGATATTTGTAGATGCCTCTCGATATAGTTCATATTCTGGGAATGGCAGGATATGGTAAGGTCATCCGCATAGAAATATGAGTCAACAGTGTTTGGAATGCAGTTTGTAATATTGTTTATTCGTAGTGAGAACAGAGTGGCACTAAGAACAGAGCCCTGTGGGACTCCTTATTTGTATATATGTTTGAGATAAAACTTGCCGGTACTTAACTTGGAAAGACCTGTGTCGAAGAAAGCTTTGAATAAAATATGGTAAGTGCCCTCTCATATGAACAGAATGGAGATCTCTTAGGATGCCGTAACGCCATGTGGTATCGAAAGCCTTCTCTATATCAAGACATATCATGACGAGATGTTGATTTCTGATGAATGCATTTCTTATGTTGGATTCGGCTTTGGTCATGAGGTCTAGGGATGATCTATTCTTTCGAAAACCAAACTGATTATTACTGATCATGTTTCGGGATTCAAGATACCATGTGAGACAATGGTGAACCATTTTTTCCAAAGTCTTACTCAAGCAGCTGGTAAGAGAAATTGGTCTATAGTTGTGTGGAATCGAGTGATCTTTTCCAGGTTTCGGTATAGCTATTATATAAGATTGTTGCCAGGAGGTCGGGAATATATGTTCTGAGAATATCCGATTGTAAAGTTTAAGCAATAAAGATAGTGATTTCTGATTGATAGGTTGAAGCATTATATAGTAAATTCCGTCAGGGCCAGGAGCACTGTTTCTTGAGGTATACATAGCTTCTTTCAGTTCAGATATTGTTAATGGTTGGTTATAGGGTATTTAGGGCTTTAATTTTTTGGAAAGACTGTTGATATGCGCTTGAGGCAGATAATTCACAGAACACAGTTCCTGAGGCATTGGCAATCTCTCCAGGAGAGGAGATCTCCTTCCCATTCCAATTAATAATAGGAGAAGGTGACACATGATATTTTCCACTTAGCTTCTTTATTTTTTCCCAGATTATTCGGGTATCAGTATCTTTGTTGATTGAGGAGGCGAATTTTACCCATGAATCTTTTTTTGGCCTTTCGCCGGATGAAACGAGCTTTGGCTCTCAGTTTCTTGTAGTTAATAAGGTTGGCAGTGGTGGGATATTTGCGGAAGGTATTCCATGCTGCATTTTTTTCCTTTTTCGCTTTATTGCAATCACCATTCCACCAGTGATTGGTATGCTGATGGTTTCTTATTTGAGACTTTGGGATGGCAGATGTTGCAGTTGTTAGTATCTGCTTTGTAATATATTCGGGGGCAGCGTCAATAGGAAAAAAGACGTAATGATATCCTCATCAAAAGATACATGATTGGTAAATTTTGTCCAGTTTGCTTTGGAAAATTTCCATTGAGATTTTGTTTGTGTTTGTTTGAAATGGGTGGTTTGAATGCTACAAATCAGTGGAAAGTGATCGCTGTTTAGAGGATTGTCGTGTACTGTCCACTCTATGGTTGGGAACAGGATCGGAGAACAGATTGAGAGATCGATAGCAGTACTTGACCCAGTAGGAAACTGGATGTAGGTGGGTAAGACAGTGTTCAACAGTGTCAGATTCTCTCTATGAAGTAGCATTTCAATAAGTTTGCCATGTCCATCTGAGACCAGTGAACCCCACAATGGATGATGTCCATTAAAATCGCCTAATAGACAGATCGGAGATGGTAATTGAGAAATAAGGTTTTCTAGATCCTGAAATGTGCATGGATGGTTTGGCGGAAGATATATCGAGACCACTGTCAATGTGATACCGATAACTATACGTGTAGCAACAGCTTCTAATGGTGTTTTCAAAGGAATGTGCCTGGAAGGGACTCTTGATTCCACAAGTACAGCTACTCCTCCATGAGGGCTGTTAATTTCAGATCGATCTTTTCTTGTTTCTTGTAAGCACATGGCAGCAGGTTTGAAATGGTGAATTAATTCATAAATATCATCAATACTGCTGCGAAAACCTCTGCAATTCCACTGTAAGATCTGTTCCATTATTTAGTTCTGTGGGTGGAAGTTGAGTCTGTCTGTTTTTTGTGGGTGGCTTGTTTACCTCTTTCGAGTTGTGATTTTTCTTTTCTTAAAAAATTAGGGAGTTCTGAGTCATTGCTTTCTTCCATATCTCCATTTGCATGTATTTCAAGCAGATCTTGATTAGCTATGTCATCAGTGTCCATGCTTGATATATGAGATTCCTTTGCCTCAACAGGATCTGATTTCTGTAAATTATCTACTGCTTGACAACGGGGAGGTCTCTGGGATGGAACTGTTAGTGGTGTATTACTGCATTGGTCTACTACGTTTGGTGGAGATGGATGTTCAACAGAGGACTAACCGAGCCCAGTTGGAGATCGATGTGTCTGGAGGAATGGTCACTTCAGTCTGACATGCTACTGATTGGTGACTGTGAGTAGCAGTAGCTTAGGTGTGTTTTGGCATACTTA
Source organism: Mastigoproctus giganteus (assembly GCF_048544385.1). NCBI lineage: Eukaryota > Metazoa > Arthropoda > Arachnida > Uropygi > Thelyphonidae > Mastigoproctus > Mastigoproctus giganteus. Next base: position 114,834,895 of record NC_143577.1, on the reverse strand, counting down.
ATTTTACTTGTTTTCTTGCCTCTTGATAGGAAACCTTATTTTCAATTTTATATTCTTGTATTTTTTAACCCAACTTCCAGAGGTCGCAGTCTTTGGAATAGGCGGGACGGTTGCCTTTGCAATTTGGACACTGTGGAGTTGGTGCCTTACATTCAGTTTGTGTATGAGTTTTACACCCACAGTTTGCACAAGTTGCATCTCCACGGCATGCTATCTGGGGATGGCCAAATTTCTGGCATTTAAAACATCTTAGAGGGTTCAGGATATAGGGCCGAACGCGACAGTTTAAATATTCTGCCTTAACTGAAGATGGTAGATTTGGAGAACTGAATGTTAAAATTATACTCCGGGTAGGGACTAAATTGCCATCTTTTCAGATCATGATCCTTTTTGCTTGAGTGACGTTTTGTTCTTTAAGTTCTTGAACTATTTCATCTTCGGGGACGTTCAATAAATCCCATTCAGTGATCACTCCCTTTGAAGAATTGAGGGTGGTGTGTGGTGTGATTTGAACTGGGATTCCACTCAAGGATGTCAGACGTAGTAGTAGCTCAGAATGTCTAGAATTGGTGGTCTCTATTAACAAATCTCCGGATTGAAGACGTTTCACCATTTTTGGTGAACCTGCAGCATGTTCGAGGCATCTCTGAATGGTGAAGGGGGAGAGCTTGCCGACAGGTTGCGTTGACAGAGAATGTATAATCAGGAAGGCTGGTAATTCCTGTCTGCCAGTGTCTTTCTTCATTCTCTTTGAGATAGAGGAGTCATGGTCAGTGTCATGTGTGTCATTTAATTGAGAGCTCTTCGGCTCTAAGCGTGGAAAATCACTTGTTTCCATCTCTGCTCCTTTTAGCCCCAGGGGTTGTCTTATCCCCCAGGTTACCGGACCTGCCACGTGGAGGCAGGAGCAGTGCCACCAGTGACCAAGCGGTTGTAGAAGTTAGTTGTTTGTTATTAGTAAAATATATATACTAAATAAAGAAAGGTGGTTTTCTTTTCTGTGTTCTTACTTAATACTTTAAGCACAGAACAACTGGAAGTAAATGAAATAGAAAAAGACACTAGAAAACAAATAAAACTTTTTCTTTAATAAGAGCACTCTATAAATCACTGAGAAAATCTCTTGTCACAATCGCTTGGCACTCAGGGCCTGAGTATTTTGCATCTACATTCACACATGAGGAGATATTCAGGGAGGGTAATGCCAGAGGTGAATTAAACTCTGGCAGTGAGCTAGATGATTTTGTAATAACCGAGAGGAAAATGGAGGAGAAATTGATGAAGATGCACATAAAAAAGGCACCCGGGGTGGATGGGATCTATCAAGTTATATTAAAGGAGGCAGCAAAGGAAGTAAGCAAACCCTTAACCATAATCATGAGAGCTTCCTTGGACTCGGGGGAGGTACCATGGACTGGAGATGTGCAAATGTGACCCCAATACACAAAGGAGGATCAAAGGGCGACACAAGTAATTATGTTAGTTTAACTTCTGTTGCAGGAAAATTAATGGAGGCACTGGATAAAGAAGCACTGCAATATCATATAGACAAGACTTCAGTTAAGCTCGGACACAGCATGGTTTTTTTAAGGGAAAGTCTTGCCTGACCAATTTGATTGGATACTATGATGCGGTCACAAAGGAACTGGATGCAGGGAATAACTTTGATATCATCTATTTGGATCTTAGAAAGGCTTTTGATACTGTTGCACATGGAAGACTGCTGAACAAATTGGAGCAGTGTGGCATTGGAGACAAATTGCTGCTATGGATAAAGGAATGGTTGAGTGGGAGAAGACAGAGAGTGGTAATCAATGGACACTGCTCATCGTGGACTAATGTTATTAGTGGAGTCCCTCAGGGTTCAGTGTTGGGTCCATTGTTGTTGCCTGTATTAATAAATGATATTGATGATGGTATATCAAGCTTAATGTCCAAGTTTGCAAATGATACGAAGGTTGGCAGGGTTGTTAAGGACACTAATGACAGTACGCTGCTGCAACAGGATCTAGAAAAGTTGAGCAGATGGGTTGAGAGGTGGCAAATGAAGTTTAACATTGACAAATGTAAAGTACTACATATGGGAAGCAGTAACCCCAGAGTAATGTATCAACTCTGTGGTACTACACTGACAGTGATAGAAAATGAAAAGGACCTGAGGGTAATTGTGCAGGCAGAGATGAAGTTTTCTGAGCTGTGCAGATGGTCTGCAAGAATAGCTCATGGTGTCTTGTCAATGATATACAGGAATTTTTCTAGCAGGAATAAGGAGGTGAATATCCCCTTGTATAAGACAATGCACTGCATACAGGTCTGGAGGCCTCATTTTAAGAAGGATGTAGAGCTGTTGGAACGAGTATAGAGAAGGGCAACAAGATTAGTGAATGGAACTTAAGCCTTTCTTCTTATTGGCAAATTACAGTGTCTAGAGACTAGGCACCTGCGATGTGTTCTGATTGAGGTGTATAAAGCCTGACAATAGTGAAATTATAGTATCCTTATAATACCGTGATAAATCTGACTAAAAAATGAATAGCAAATGCTTAGAAAACGGTACTCACCTTGTATAAATCTGCAATAAAATTTTTGGTAGATGGTGGTTAAATTTAGGTTGAAAGAGGCATTAAATAGAACTAAGGCGGGGAATGGGGTGAAAATATTTTAAACAGATTTTAAAATGAGCGCAAGGAAGTAGAAATGCAGATCTCCAATCCTTGGTTGTCATAAAGAGGTTAAAAGATGTAAATGAAAAAAAGAGAGAAGACAGGTGGTGCCAATAGTCTTTTTTTCATTTACATCTTTTAACCTCTTTATGACAACCAAGGATTGGAGATCTGCATTTCTATTTCTTTGCGCTCATTTTAAAATCTGTTTAAAATATTTTCACCCCATTCCCTGCCTTAGTTCTATTTAATGCCTCTTTCAACCTAAATTTAACCACCATCTACCAAAAATTTTATTGCAGATTTATACAAGGTGAGTACCGTTTTCTAAGCATTTGCTATTCATTTTTTAATCAGGTGTATAAAGCCTTGAATGGTTTGAGCATGCTCAATGCCGATGGGATTCTTCCTCTTGCTCAGAATAATCACCTGAGAGGGCATAAATTCAAATTGAGGAAAGACAGATGTAGGATAGATGTGCGGAAGTTTTGCCTTTAGCCTGCGGGTAGTTGGTTGGTGGAACAGACTTTCATCCTTTGTTGTAGAAGTTGATAGACTAAATAAATTTAAGGCTGTGCTGGACAGGTATTTGGATCGAACAGAGGGGTGAAATGGGAGTGTTTTTTTTTTTTTGGCTGATGCTGCATAAGCTTGCTTTCTTGCACCATATGCCTCTACTAATGCTAATGCTAAATAATAACATACAAACTCTCTATCTAAATTCAAAATATACTAAGTATCCATAACTAGGAATATAAAGTACTGCTAGAAAATAAATTAATATGCCAATTAAGTCAATAAAATGGCAAAAATTTAAGAAAAACGTCTCTATTAGCTGGAGCTGTAAAACCTTGCCCACATGGAGATATCCTCGTTCCCAAATCAATGGGAACGAGAATGGGAAATTTATGAAGGTATATCAGGCTTAGTGTCAAAGTTTGCAGATGGTACAAAGCTTGGCAGGGTTGATAATGACAGTAATGACAGTATGCTACTGAAACAGGATCTAGAAAATTTAGGAAGATGGGCTGAGAAGTGGCAACTGAAGTTTAACATTGACAAATGCAAAATACTGTATATGAGTAGAAGTAACCCCAGAGGAATATACCAACTGTGTGGTACTACACTTAGGGTGGTAGAAAATGAAAAATACCTGGGAGCAATTGTGCAGTCAGATATGAAGTTTTCTGAGCAATGCAGACAGGCTGCCAGGGCAAGTCATGATATGCAGGAATTTTTCTAGCAGGGAAAAGGAGGTGATTGTCCCTCTGTATAAAGCAATGGTCAGGCCACGCCTTGAGTACTGTGTACAGGTCTGGAGGCCTCATTTTAGGAAGGATGTAGATTTGCTTGAGCGTGTACAGAGAAGGGCAACAAAATTGGTGAGAGGAATGAAGGGATCCTTTTACCAAGAAAAGCTTAAGTTCTGGAAATTGTAGCGGCTGGAGACTAGGCACCTGCGAGGTGATCTGATTGAGGTATATAGGGCCTTGAATGGGTTGGGCACACTGAATTCTGATGGGATTCTTCCACTTGTTCAGATTACGAACCAAAGAGGGCATAAATTCAAATTGAGGAAAGACCAGCTGTAGAATAGATGTACGGAAATTTGCCTTTAGCCAGCAGGTGGTTAATTGCTGGAACAAACTTCCATCTGTCATTGTGAAAGTTGATAGTAAATTTAAGGAGGAACTGGACAAACATTTAGAGGGAATGGTTGTGTGAATTTTTTTTTTTTTTTTTTTTGGGGGGCTGATGCTACATAAGCTCATATGCTTGCTTTCTTGCATCACATGCCACGATTACTATTACTATGTAATATTATAAAATATGCAGAAGAAATAAAAGAAAAAAGGTAAAGTTGCATCAACTTTTTTGGCTTGCAAACAAGTATGTGTACTAGAAAAAGAAGCGTTACAATGATAGAAATGGAGCATCTTTTATCTGTGTGGGTGGTAGACGGCAACCAAATATGTATTCCTCTTAGCAAAGCAGCAATTCAAACAAAAAGTTTGAGTCTCTTTATTTACAGCAATGAAAGAAAATGGAGTTCATGCAGAAACTGAAAAAAACTTTTATTGCAAGCAATGGTTGGTTTGACCATTTTAGAAATCGAATTCTGTTGTATAATATTAAAATTACTGGCTGTGGTGATATAATGATATAATGGCTGTGGTGATATAATGTTGTATAATGTTAAAATTACTGGAAGATGTGACTGTGGTGAGAGTGTTGTTAATTTCAACTTTTACCAGATCTAGGTCTTGACCGGGGATGATGGGAGTGAGTATTTTGATATCATCGGCATAGCTCAGTAGACATCAAGAATGTGCAACCAGTGGGAAGATAGTGGATGAAAACAGAAGGCCCGAAAGGACCCCTCCTTGTGGAACTCCTGCGGTGACGGATCCTGTCTGTCTATCCTTTCTGTACTCCCCAAATTCCAGTTCTGCACTCTTATGTTTGTGACACCTTGTCTCTGATATCCCAACAATATCTGCCTTTGATGTCTTGACTAGCACTTCAAGCTCATCGAATTTATTAACTATACTCCTGGCATGTGTACATGCAAGTATACATGCACCTGTTTCTACTCTTAGTTACCCTAACACAGCCCATGTATTTACTTGTTCCACTATGACTTCCAGCAGTCCTGGAAATTCCCATTGCCTTGCTTTCCAGGCTGCTGCTCAATTGCATTTCAATAGAAGTATTGCAAGAATTACTTTTACCTCTGCTAGCAGCTACTGTTAATCTATACTATAATAATTAATGATAGACACCAGCCAGGAATTAAACTAAAAATTTACTATACAATGAAATAATATACAATGAAATATGATGCAAATAAAATAAAACACTGATTAAATTATAGTTAAAATATAGTTAAAAACAATAAAATTAATTAAAATAAACTAGGTTAAAAGCGATAAAACAATACAATCTGGAGCTTTCGGAGAACTGCCGTCTCCTTCTTCAACAGCATACTACCAGTGCTAAAACACATCCTTAAGTAGCCGGTCCATGGCACTCATGCACGTGATCATCAGACACATGATCTACATTCTCCATGCGCGTATCGGAAATGGAAGTGGCTCGGGAGCGTGTCAAACAGAAACGGTCATCCCTTCTGAGGACAACTGCCTCAAACAGGGGGTGTAAACGGATCCCCCTGTCCCTATTAATAGTATCGTGACTGGATGAACCGATTCGCAAGCTCTCGAGCCACTTGCGTTCCCAAAATCCATGGGCGCGGTCGGTAATGACCGCGTCTTCAGGGGAGATCCGATGCTGCTTTTCCCAGAAATGCTCTGCCACAGCAGACCTCGCATAGTTAGCAGTCTTGATAGCGGTCGTGTGTTCCCCCAGACGGTCCTTTAAACGTCGGCCCGTTTCCCCCACATAACACTCCTCACAATCCGGGCACTTAATCTCGTAGACCACATTGCTAGTATGGTCCTGGGCTACGGGATCTTTAACTTGGGATATCACTGTGTGCAACCTCCGACCGCTATCAAGACTGCTAACTATGCGAGGTCTGCTGTGGCAGAGCATTTCTGGGAAAAGCAGCATCGGATCTCCCCTGAAGACGCGGTCATTACCGACCGCGCCCATGGATTTTGGGAACGCAAGTGGCTCGAGAGCTTGCGAATCGGTTCATCCAGTCACAATACTATTAATAGGGACAGGGGGATCCGTTTACACCCCCTGTTTGAGGCAGTTGTCCTCAGAAGGGATGACCGTTTCTGTTTGACACGCTCCTGAGCCACTTCCATTTCCGATACGCGCATGGAGAATGTAGATCATGTGTCTGATGATCACGTGCATGAGTGCCATGGACCGGCTACTTAAGGATGTGTTTTAGCACTGGTAGTATGCTGTTGAAGAAGGAGACGGCAGTTCTCCGAAAGCTCCAGATTGTATTGTTTTATCGCTTTTAACCTAGTTTATTTTAATTAATTTTATTGTTTTTAACTATATTTTAACTATAATTTAATCAGTGTTTTATTTTATTTGCATCATATTTCATTGTATATTATTTCATTGTATAGTAAATTTTTAGTTTAATTCCTGGCTGGTGTCTATCATTAATTATTATAGTATGGAAATTCCCAGCCCCATAGGCCTGTTTCAAGATACTGTTAATCTATTAGTCCATGTATCTCCCCAAGCTAGCAGTTTTCCCACCCATCTAACTCTGCCCCGATAGCATCAGCAAATATTCTCGCACCCTTTCTATTTAAGTATATCCCATCCCTGTAGAAGCAGTCTCTCCTGTTAAAACAAGCACAGGCCAGGCTGTGAAAAATTCTACCCCTTGAACCTTGCACAATCTCTTCAGGGCCGAATTGATCGACAGGGCTCTCATCATATACTCCCACCTATCGTGTCTGGGCAGAACTGCAGACACTTTCAAATTCGATCCTAATTCACGGCTTTTTTTCAGCATTGTCTTGTACTTGTTAAGTAATTCTGCCGGTCTCCTACTCTTAATATTATTAGTGCCAACGTGTTCAACAATATCACCCTTTGTGCCCTTAAAGGATGATATCTGCCCTACAACGTTATCAACCTTTGCCCCTGCCAGACATACCCTAAGCACTAGGGAAACAAAAATTAGAATAGGAGTGTGCTATATGCTAAATGACTGTGATGAGTATAATAAAAAAACTATACAGATAGATAGAGTCATAAATTAAAATGTCCTATTACAGGCATTCCCCAGCTTATGTAATACTCGACTTACAGAAATTCGACCTTAAGTAAGTTTTTTCCGGCAGGTGCAAACTTAATAAACACGTGGAAACGTATTTTGCATCCTGAAGGAACAAATGGAAGTATCGTTTTTTTTTTTTTTTTTTTTTTTTTGGTAATTTGAACCCAATAACCATTGTTTTTCTTTTGGTAATTCATTCCAAGAGTTTGCAAGTTGAAATTTTCGCTATATAACTAAGCTATTCATCTGTCTAAAACGTCATTTTTATAATGGAAATTGCACTTTTTTTCTTTTTTCGGAGCATTAGCAACTAAGGCCATATTGCTCCGGGATATGCGGTGGTCATTCCCTGACCTTTCCGCATCCTCCGTATTTGGTGGTGACGAGCGCGAACCCCAGTCTAATCAAGAAGCGTGTGCTATGCACTGCTGCTCCTTCCCAACTGGCTACGGAGGAGCCGGGAAATTGCACTACACTTTGATCATTATCATATGTTCCGCTACAAGAATCAATTTAACACTTTTGCGATATTTTTCTAAAACACATTTCTGAAGGTCACTGTCATAAAATAATAAAACCAATTTGCACTTTCCAGTTTATTGGGCTTTTCTCTTTATTATAAATGGGTAGTAAACTCGATCTTATTGCATGCATTTGCGATAATTTGGGATTTTGGTATGAGAGTACATGTCAACAGGTAAAGCTTTTACAGCTCCAGCTAATAGAGAGGTTTTTTAAATTTTTTCTTTTTTATTGACTTAAATTGGCATATTAATTTATTTTCTAGAATTGCCTGATATTCTCCTAGTAACAATACTTTAGTTCAATTTGAATTTAGATAAAGATTTTGTAAGTTATTCCTTAGTATTGGTAAGGGAATCTAATCAATGTGTTGGACAAGTTTTGCAGCTCCCTCGAACGCTAAGTAGCTTATAGAACTAGTCAAGCTCCGTGGTTTATTTTGAATTTAGATAGCATAATTTTTAAGGTAATTAATACCTCATGTCCGTAGATTTACCATTCGTAACTTGCCGCCATTGTTATACGATACAACATATATCCCGAACTAGGTAGTGTAAGGTTTAACAGAAAACTAGATAGCGAGTAGAGTGGTATCAATTAATCAGTAAAATTTACTAATCTTATTAACTAAATACATATAACGAATTAGTTTTAACAAACGTAACATTATAAATTAATACATTAGAAATTCCTTATATGAATTTCTTAACTTGACAGGAGTTAAGAACTTCATATAATGTAATCGGAGATATAGTGTTATAACTGCATTAGGATATAAGTTTAGGGTTATATTTTGTATTGGAATTTTATTTGAAATTGAATAGAAATCATGACACAGAGCATCAAAGCAAAAGGCTCAAACTAATGGGAGTTCTGTGGCTCAGGGGAGAACTGAAGGGGAGGAGGGCAGTTGTCCTCTGAATCACAGCCTTTTAAAATGCACTGCTTGTTTGTTTGTTGTTTGTGGAGCAATCAGGAATAGGACATGATACTGCCAAGGGGAATGTCTTTGCATGTGTGTGCAACGTAAGGAGTGTGAGGAAATCAGATGCCACCTCAGCATTGCTATGGGCCTATATGAGAGCTTGAAGGAAAGGGTGGATGCACTCGAAGGATTTAAATTGAGGGGCCCATCAAATTCTCAACTGCTCACATCAATGCCAGAGCTTGCGCTTGAACATAAAGCAACACAGGGGCAATGTCCAAGGCAGAATGCACTGGTCTCAAAAGAACTAGCTGTTGTCAGTGACTCTATTGTCAGTGAAACGGGGAACATGCTATGTAAAAAGGATAGGTGGAACAGGACCAGGGTATGTCTGCCAGTGGCAAAGGTTGATGACGTTGTAGAGCAGATATCATCTTTTAAAGGTGATATTGCTGTAAACGTTGGCATTAATGATATTAACAGCAGAAGACCGGCAGAATTACTTAACAAGTACAGGTCACTGTTGAAAAAAAGCCATGAATTAGGATTGAATTTGAAAGTGTCTGCAATTCTTCCCAGACACAATAGGAGGGAATATATGATGAGAGCCTTGTCGATCAATTCTGCTCTGGAGAGATTGTGCAAGGCTCAAGGGGTAGATTTTCTCAGCCTGGTCTGTGCTTGTCAACAGGAGAGACTGCTTCTACAGGGATGGGATACACTTAAATAGAAAGGGTGAAAGAATATTAGCTGATGCTATCGGGGCAGAGTTAGGTGGGTGGGAAAACTGCTAGCTTGGGGAGATACGTGGAATAATAGATTAACAGTTGCTGCTTGCAGAGATAAAAGTGATTCTTGCACTGCTTCTACTGAAATGCAATTGAGCAGCAGCCTGGAAAGGATGGCAATGGGGATTTCCATGACTGCTGGGAGCCATAGTGGAACAAGTAAATACATGGGCTGTGTTAGGGTAGCTAAGAGTAGAAACAGGTGCATGTATACTTGCATGAACACCTATGCTAGGAGTATAGTTCATAAATTTGATGAGCTTGAAGTACTAGTCAAGATACTAAACATTCTAAAGCAGAATGTTTGGGAGGCAACTAGAGAGAGTAATACTCCTGATCTCATTACCAGTAGTGATTCTTCATGCATTAAGAATCTGCAGGTAAACGAACCGCTACGTGGCAGTGATCACAGTGTGTTGAAGTGGGATTTACTCCAAGAGGTAACTACCATCAGGGGTAAAGGGAAGGGTTTTTGCTTTCATAAAAGTGACTAAGGTGACATAAAGGTCACCTTAATAACTTTAAGGGGTGTGTCAGGGCACAAGAACACTATGTCTTAATTGTTTATACAGTGATTTCAAAAGTGTCATCAATAAAATGAGTGAATTTGAACTGCTGATTAGGACAAGTAACACTTGGCTTATGGAAATGTGGTGCCACCCGCAGATAGTGGATGATGAGTTTCAGTACGGTACGTATAATGTATTTAGGAAGGATAGGGAAGATAGAAGGGGTGGTGGGGGTCATGCTTCTTATCAAAAGCAGTCTGAGCGTGACGAAAGCTTTCCCGGATCCAGAAATTTCGCATGCTAGTATAGAATTTGTATGGTCTGAGATTGTTGAAAGTAAAGATATAATGAGAGTGAGAGTTTTTTTTTTTTTTTTGTTTTTTGTTTAGGAGCATTAGCAACTAAGGCCATATTGCTCCGGGATATGCGGTGGTCATTCCCTGACCTTTCCGCATCCTCCGTATTTGGTGGTGACGGGCTCGAACCCCAGTCTAATCAAGAAGCGTGTGCTACGCACTGCTGCTCCTTCCCACCTGGCTACGGAGGCGCCAAGAGAGAGAGTGAGAGTAATCTACAGGCCAGGTGATTGTAAAGATTATGATGAGAATGGGCAAATAAGCATCAATGCCTTGTTATGGGTGATATTAATTTGCCTCTAACTGATATTAGCAAATGGGAAGGAAACTCCACACGAGGGACTAAATTTTTAAATCAACAAGATGAGTGCTATTTGTATCAGCATGTCAGGAAAAGTACTAGGGAAAAGAATACTCTAAATATGAACCAGATGACATAATAGGGCTGACATACGGGAACCAGTAGCATGAAGTGATCACAGAATTCTACAGTGGACAATGAAGAGAGAGGTAGCAGTAGTTAAAGCCAAAGGAATATGATATAATTTCAGGAAAGGAAATTATGATGGCTTAAGACACTACATGGCCTCTATTAACTGTGAAGATATCGGACAGAGAGCGAATACAATAGAATTATGGTATACCTTTGAAACATTAATCACAGAAGCCTTGAATACATACATACCATTAAAAAAATACTGCACGAGTAGGATTCCAAGTTGGATGAATAATGAAGTTGCCAGATTACTTGAGCAGAAAAAGACGGAATGGAAAAAGTTAGAGAGCAATAAAAAGTACTGAAGCCTATAACAGCTACAAATTAATCTGCAATAGTGCTACAGAGAAATTAGGCTGGCAAAGGCAGATTATGAGAAATTGCTGGCAAAGAGAGAGAATAAGGAATTCTTCACATATATAAATGCAAAGAGGACAAACCAAATCAGACCCTTATGTAATGGACGTGGGATAGTATTAGATACCCCAGCTGAAGTTGCAGATGAACTCAACAGTTAGTTTGAATAGATATTTACAGAAGAAAACCCCTTTACATCAATAAGAAATTATGGGAGCAAAGTTGAAAAAAAATGTAATTAATGACGTTGAAATTTCACACGTTTCTTTAATGAAAAAACTTGATCCCACAGGCCACTAAGGCTCCTGGGATTGATGGCATATACCCTATAATCTTAAGGGAGGCAGCAAGTGAGCATTGAACCTTATGAGAGCATCACTGTAGTCGGGAGTGATTCCGTTGGATTGGAAAAGTGCCAATGTATCTCTAATACATACGGGCAGTTTCTAAGAATGAAGTGGGAAATTACCGTCCGGTTAGTCTAATTTCAGTAGTAGAGAAAATGATGGAGGCAAAGATCAAGGGTGGAATTCAGGATCACTTAGACAGAAATGGAATTCTGAAGGATACTCAGCATGGTTTTGTAAAGGGAAAATCATGTTTAACTAATCTGGTTAGCTATTTTGACAGGGTCACTCAAGCGCTGGACTTAGGGAATAATTTCGACGTTGTTCATTTGGATTTCAGCAAAGCATATGACTGTCCCACATGAGCAGTTACTTTATAAGCTGGAACAGGTTGGAATCACAGGGAAAATCCTTAGATGGATAGCTGAATGGCTTCAGGACAGGAGGCAAAGGATTGTAATAAATGGTTATTCCTCAGATTGAGTTGATGTAAGAAGTAGGGTTCCCCAAGGATCAGTATTAGGACCGTTGTTTTTGATTTTCATAAATGACATCAATGAAGGGATAGAGGAGTGATGTCTAAGTTGCAGATGATGTAAAGATTGGTAGAGTATTTAATGATCGCCACCAAGCAAAGCTTCTTCAGAATGACCTAGATAGACTTCAAGGCTATGCTTTAATCCAGCAAAGTGTAAGGTATTACACCTGGGGAACAGTAATCCCAAAATAACTTATACACTTGGTGGAGTTGAACTAAAGCCGGTAGTGGAGGAAAGGGACTTGGGTGTTACGATACAGTCAGACTAAATTCTCTGAGCATTGTAGACAGGTTGCAAGGAAGGCTCATGGTGTCCTATCGACTATTGTTATATAATATAGTGTATAAGACTATTGTTAGACCACACTTGGAATACTGTGTTCAGGTATGGAGACTGCACCTAAAGAAAGACATTGTGCTTCTTGAAAGGATCCAGAGATGGGCAACTCACCTTGTGAGATCGACAAAAGAGCATCCATATGAGGAAAGACTTCGAATATGTTGGTTGCAGAGCTTGGAAACTAGGCACCTTAGAGGAGACTTGACTGAGGTGTTTAAGGCTCTGAGAGGCATAAGCAAAACGAACGAGGACAAAATTTTCACAGTTCTAGATGATCCTAGAACAAGGGGCCATAATTTCAAGTTACAGGGGTAGATGTTTAGACTGGACTGTAGGAAGTTTTATTTTAGCCAGTAAGTTATAAATTAGTGGAATAAGTTATCTACATGGGTGGTAGAGGCTGACAGTTTGGGGAAATTCAAAGGTCAGCTGGATAATTACCTATGGAAGGAGGGAAATGCACAGGTTGTCCATTTCCTTTTCTCTTATTAATTATTATTACTTTATTTTTTTTTTCAAAATTTTCTTATTATTATTATTATTATGGTATTTTTATTCTTATTATGTTATTTTATTATTATTTTTTTGGCTAGTGCAGAATAAGCTATAGGCTTCCTTGCACCATGTGGCCATTGCTAATACTAAGAGAAACAAATTCTATACCTCACAGGCTGTAACCAGCTAGTTCAATGGTGTTGGCAAAGAGTAGACTGCTGAGCTACTGTATTTTCTTCTGTGGTATATTCTCTCAATTAAATGATTAAATTTTTATAAACAACAGCAATTATGCAAAAGTAATTACTGTAAATGTTCAGTTTTTACTCTGTACTACCACAATACAGTTTTACAGTCAATTCAGAAATGTTATTCATTTACTTTCAATCACGTACCATTTATTTCACAAATCACTTGATGGATGTCATGGGCTGTAGTAGTATTAACATCAAATGATGCAAGAAAGCAAGCTTATATAGCATTAGCAAAAAAAAAAACCCAACATCAGTTCCTCCATCTGTATCCTCCAAGAATTCGTCTAGTTCTCCCTTGAATTTATTATTACATTTTATTGTTGAATGTATTAAGTTAGGAGTCAATGTTGGGAATTTATAAACTAAATCTTCACATATTGGCGATATTGCCTTCATTCATTTGTTTCTTGACCTTGAGAGCTCCATGCAGCAGAGTTCCTCAATGTGAACTCATTTTAATGTTAAAATGAGTTCACACTGATGAATCAAAATGTTAAATGCACATGAGATACAGCAAAACTTAACATTTCCTCTGACAGAGAGAGCAGAATCAGATATTGTATTTATCAGTTGTGATATATTCAGTTATAAATTTTTGCAAACAACAGCTTGTAAAATTCTTATCAAGGATGAAATCACATTTGGAATAACAAAACCTGCTAAACTCAATACAAAATGTGCACAAATTCATGAATCGTTTATTTTTATAAGTAGCAACTTGCAAAAATATACAAATATATTGCTGCAATATAAAATTTAAAGCTGAACATCCTTGGGGAGGAGAGGACTGAATTTCCATAGTTTGATTCAGAATATAACCCAGGCATATGACTACCCAGCTACAGTGGTAGTTAGATTATGTGACATATAATTACATGACTGAATTGCTCCCCTTTTCCTATTTATGCAGTATACTGTAAATTGGATTTCCTGTAAACATCTCTCATTTGGAAGTACTAAATTGTTACAAGAAACTGACACAAACAAAATTTTATTTTTAAAGTATATCAAGCATTTTAAATTACAGACAATTATTCGAAAAACTTTCAAGTTTAATGGCAAGTAAGGCTCCTGGAGCTGATGGCATATACTAAGTAATTCTGAAGAAGGCATTGAATCATTTAAGTTAATTACAAGGGCACCACTGGACATGGGAGTGATTCCTTTTAGACAGAAATGGCATTCTGAAGTGCACGCATGCACAACATGCATGGCTTTGTTAAGGGAAAATAATGTTTAACTAACCTGGTTAGCTATTTTGACACAGTTACTCATGAACAATTTAAACATAGTTTATTTAGATTTTAGGAAGGCATTTGGCTCAGTCCCTCATGAGAGGCAACTGTATAAGCTGGAACATGTGATTACTGGCAATATTCAAAGATAGATTGCAGAGAGGCTGCAAGGGAGAAAGCAGAAGTTATGATTAATGGATATTCTTCAGTTTGGCATAAAATCACAAGTAGGGTCCCCAGAAATCAGTTCTTGGACCACTGTTTCTGATTTTCATAAACACCAATGAAGAGAGAAAGAGAGAGTGATGTCAAAATTTGCAGATGATATAAACATTAATTCAGTAAAAGGTCTTACACCTGGGTAATAGCAAACCAAAAATAACTTATACACTTAGTGGTTTTTTTTTTTTTTTTTTTTATGAAAACCCCAAACACGAAAGGTATCAAAACCTATAGTACTTAGTACCATGCATGGGTTGAAGGAGAAGTATGGGGAGAGGGGGATGCCGGAAACTTTGCTCTAGAGACTAAACATGGGTTTCACCACTTCAAGCCTCCAATAAGCAAAGTGGTGGTATTTCACCGGTTGATGAAAGTCATCTACCACCTGAATTTGATTTAAAAATGGTAGAGGAAGAAAGAGATCTTGGAATTATGGTACAGGCATATATGAAGATATGAAATGTAAACAGATGGTTAAGAAAGCATACTTGCCTATCAATGATTTATCAACCAATAGCCTGTAGATATAGGGAAGTCATAATCCCAATGTATAAGGCAATTGCAAGACTGCACTTTGAATACTATGTCTATGGCGATCCCATCTAAAAAAAAAGACCGACCTTCTTTGAAAGGATCCAAAGATTGGCAACATGCATTGCCAAAAGTCAATTACGTGGGCTACAAAATTTGAAAACCAGGCACCATAGAGGGGATCTGATTGAGATCTATAATTTTACTATCATCTGGGAGAAGATAGTAAAATGAACGAAGGCAAAATTTTCCTGTTATAATGGATTCCAAAACTAGGGGCCATAAATTCAAATTATAGAGGGAAGAAGTGGTTGAGACTGGACTGTAGAAAATTTACTTTTAGCCAGTGAGTTATTGATTACTCAAACAAGCTAGATTTGCTGGTAGCTGAGGTGGGCAGTTTAAAGCAATTCAAGGTCAACTGCATAGTTACCTATGTGAAGAGGGAAAGACATATTCAGTAAATTTTCTTATCTACCTTTTTATATATATTCTTTTTTTTTTTTTATCTTTCTTTATATTTTTTATTAGTTTTGATTTATTTATTTTTATTTACTTAATTATTATTTTTTTACTCATTTATTATTATTTTATTTTATTTGGCCTGTGCAGCAAAAGCCTGTGGCTTCCTTGCACTATATGCCAATACTAACTGCTGCTTAATACTATAATTTTAAAGTACACAATTATTAAAAAACAATGCTCTCAATAACAGTGCATTTTTCATTTACAACTTTTTAATCAATTTTGTCCACTGACAGCAACCTAGCAAAAAAAAAAAAAAATGCAACATGAGATTTTCTTATATATATATATATATATAAAAAAAAAAAAACACTTGCTTAAAACGTAATTTTTTTTTTGTCATTGTGTATTGTATGGGTTAGAAATTTGGGAAAAAAAAATTGGTTAAATTTTAATTAAGAAAGCAAGCTTATATAGCATCAGCCAAAAAAAAAAAAAAAAAAAAACCACCTTTCAATTCACTCCAAAAGTTTTGTGAAGGTTCTTCCTTGAATTTATTTAAGCTATCAAACTTTCATAATAACAGATGGAAATTTGTTTCAGTGATCAACCACTCACTGGCTAAAGGCAAATTTCCATAACTGTCTTTCCTCAATTTGAATTTATGCCCCTCAAGTGTGTAATCTGAGCAAGAGTTGAATCCCATCAGCACTAAGCTTGCTCAAACAATTTGGAGCCATATACACATCAATCAGATCACCTCACAGGTTCCTAGTCTCTAGGTGCTGCAATTTCAGAACTTAAGCCTTTCTTGGTAAGAGCACCCCTTTGTTCCCCTTCTCTGTACTCATTCCAGTAGCTCTACATCCTTCCTAAAATGAGGCCTCCAGACCTGTATGCAGTACTCAAGGTGTGGCCTGACCATTGCTTTATGCAATGGGATAATCACCTCATCTTTGCCAGCGACGTTCCTGTATATTATTGACAAGACCCCATGGCTCTGGCAGCCTGTCTGCACAACTACAACCAGTTCTTTTTCGTTCTCCACAATCCTGAATGTAGTACCACACAGCTGGCACGTTTCGAGTTAATTTGAGATATACTGAAATTAACATTTCAGTATGCTGAAGTGATAGAGTAATTAGTTTTCATTTTTTTTTTTTAACTATACATCTGCAGAAAAGGGAAAGAAAACCAATTGACAATATTATATGTAATCATCAGTTATTAAATGATTTAAAATTAATAAAATTATATAATATGGAACTAGTGTAAAATTTCATTAGTTCTTTTGGGAATTTGTCACATTTTTCAGTTATTTAGAATGAAACCAACCTTTTTAAATATTTTTGCTGGAGCAATTTCTGCACCATTTAAAGTTTTTAAAAGAAACATTGGCCAGGAAGAAGCATTCATTCGGAATCCTAATGGTGGTTGTAACATTCCACCATTTTTTTCACAATGTCCAATAGGATGAATTTCAGAAGAGTCTACTAGCCTCCAAAAGTCATTTTTGTTGTCTCCTCCATCCAAACGTAACCGAAGTCTAGGTCCCTGAATTCCAACTACAGTTGCTATGCAAGTTGATGTAACGTTACGAGGATCTAAAGCTTCAAGCTTCATTCCAATTCTGAATTCATTAGAAGGTGGCAATGGATGCTGTTAATATCAAAGAATCACTTGATTAATAATAAAATTAATTTATTAAATCAAAGTATGAATAGGATAATATTAAAAAGTTTTTAAAGTAACAAAAGAAGAATTAACAATAAAATAACCGAAATTCTTGTTGGTGACATTTGCTTTTCAATACATAGAAATGTCACAGATCAGGTGCAAATAATTTTCAGGAGATAGCATTTTTTTGCATTATTAAACCTATTTAAAAAATTCTCCTCACATGAACTATCCCACAAAGTCACAGGACATCCCTCTGATAGCAAAAAATCATGTGTGACTACAAATTATGCAAATATTTTGGTTATAAAGATGATCAACATTTAGCCCAGAATTCACTTCAAATGCATGTATGCTATATGATAGTTACATGTCATGTGGTCTGTGCATCTAATCCTCAAGGACTCAGCACCAAAATTGCAGTGCTGAAAAAAAAAAAAAAAAAAAAACAAACACAAAAATCCTAAAGTAACTCAAGGACTAAGCACCAAAATTGCAGTGCTGAAAAAAAAAAAAAAAAAAACAAACACAAAAATCCTAAAGTAACCTCAAGAGACAAAGTGGTAGGCATAAAATACTGACTGGCAACGGCTGGCATGTCTTCAGTTAGCTATCAGACCCTAAAGAACCTGAATTGAGAGCCAAAGACAAACCTATGTTTCCACAAGTGCCATTGACTCTCATTGTGAAAAGCACACTGAACCTAGCAACACTGGGAATCAGTGGCAATCATTCTCTATGGAGTGATGAATCATACTAGACAATGTACTAGCCTGATGGTGACAACAGACTCAAATCTGTTGTCCTATCTGTGAAGTTGGTTGCTGTTGTTATTGAAATTTAATGGCATGGTAGCAGCAATGACCATACTGCACTTATATCCTATCAAGCATAGCATTAATGTAACTTTTTAAACAGATTACAAGGGCTTGAATAGCTTAATTCTTTCTAGGAAAATATAAAAAAAAAAAAAAAAGAAAATATAAAAAAAATTCATTAAGGTTAACTCTGTTTGCAGTGATATGTTGCTTTGACAAATATTCTTATATATTTGAAATAGATAATAAAGTTCTATTTTCATCTTGCTGATATTGTGGGCACTCAATAAGAGCACCCTTATAATTTTGAGCATTAAAATAAAGTGAGTACATTAAGGTAATTAAATTAATTAACCCATTTAGCAGGTCAAGACACGTAAGTTAAGTATGACATGTGTCCTTGCAGTGACAGTTTGAGCAGTTACTGGATACCCAAAATTGCAGATTGTTTTATCTGCAAGAGTTTGTTATTTGTGTACAGGTGTGCCATATTTATACCCAATGCATATGATAAACTTTCCATATTGGGAACTGATATGATGAGCCACGTCAATATCTACTGAATGTTTGGCAACCTGATCAGCACATTCATTTCCTTGGGATTCCAGAATATGCTGAATTACAGAAAAAAATTATATACTATTAATTGTTTGTAATTTAGATTTGATTCTGAGTGGATCTAATTTGAAATACAGTAATTATACTCAGGGCCATTTTTAGGGCAGTGCAACAGAGGCAAATACAATAAGCACTAAGTGACGGGGGCACTGTGAACCTCAATAATTTTTAAGAAATTTGTTGGATATTAAGCAGTACTCAACGGGAAAGTCACACTGACCGTGTGAAAACTCATATGTTATTAAACTAAAAGCATTTGGATCAATACATGGGTCCACTAGCAGGTAAGTTAATGGACTTCAAATTTCTAATTCTATTACTATAAATTTTAATGACATTTTAAATAAATATTATCAGTGAGATGATGCAAAATATGACAGTAGATATCACAAGTTAATGTCTTGAGGAATTGCTGGCTGTATTTGTCTTGGTACAGAAATAACAGGACTTTGAAATCCATCTGTTCCACTGTATCTGTGATTTTCTGTATCTTCCTATATATAGACAAATTTTTACTTGATATACTCCCTCCCCCACTTCCCACATGTTTTTCTACTTTCAACTTATAGTAATGTTAGCGTGGTGAACTGACTGACATTAGAGCTTGGAAATGTGTTTCTTTCTAGTCTAAAGTTATTTACAGAACTCTCTCATGTGACCTACAAGCATCAACAGTTTCAATGGTCATGAATAACATATTTTTAAAAGACTCATATGAAAGATTAGTTACTATTTTTGAATAATAAACAGAGATGATAGTAGTAGTAGCAGTAGTGGTATGTGATGCAAGAAAGCAAGTGCATGAGCTTATGCAGCATCAGCCAAAAAAAAATCACACCATTCCCTCCAAATGCCTGTCCAGTTTCTCCTTAAATTTATTCAACCTATCAACTTCCACGACAGATGGAAGTTCCAGGAAATAACCACCCACAGGCTAAAGGCAAATTTTCGCACATCTATTCTACAGCTGTCTTTCCTCAATTTGAATTTATGCCCTCTTTGGTTCGTAATCTGAACAAGTGGAAGAATCCCATCAGCATTCAGCGTGCTCAACCCATTCAAGGCCTTATACACCTCAATCAGATCACCTCGCAGTTGCCTAGTCTCCAGCCACTACAATTTCCAGAACTTAAGCCTTTCTTGTTAAGAGGATCCCTTCATTCCCCTCACCAATCTTGTTGCCCTTCTCTGTACACGCTCAAGCAAATCTACATCTTTCCTAAAATAAGGCCTCCAGACCTGTACACAGTACTCAAGGCGTGGCCTGACCATTGCTTTATACAGAGGGACAATCACCTCCTTTTCCCTGCTTGAAAAATTCCTGCCTATTATTGACAAAACCCCATGACCTGCCCTGGCAGCCTGTCTGCATTGCTCAGAAAACTTCATATCTGACTGCACAATTACTCTAAGGTATTTTTCATTTTCTACCACCCTAAGTGTAGTACCACACAGTTGGTATGTTCCACTGGGGTTACTTTTACCCATATACAGTACCCATAACAATGTTAAACTTCAGTTGCCACTTCTCAGCCAATCTTCCCAAATTTTCTAGATCCTGTTGCTAATACTGTCATTAACAACCGTGCCAACCTTTGTACCATCTGCAAACTTCGACACTAAGCCTGATATACCTTCATTAATATCATTGATAAATATACGAAACAACAGTGGACTCAACACCGAACCCTGTGGGACTCTACTAATAACATTAGTCCACGAAGAGCAGCACCCATTAATTACCACCCTCTGTCTTCCCCCACTCAACCATCCTTTTATCCATTGTAAAAACTTACCCTTAATACCATTCTGCTTTGATTTGTACAATAGTCTTCCATGCACAACAGTGTCAAAAGCTTTCCTGAAATCCAAATATATGATATCAAAATTATTTTTTGCATCCAATTCCTTTGTAACCACATCATAATAACCAATCAAATGTGTCAGACAAGACTTTCCCTTAACAAACCCATGCTGTGTCTGAATTATTGCTGCAGTCTTGTCTAGATGATCCTGCAATGCATCTTTAACCAGTGACTCCATTATTTTACCTGGAACAGAAGTTAACCTAACTGGACTGTAATTACTCGTGTCACCCTTCGATCACCCTTTGTGAATTGGGGATACATTTGCACATCTCCAGTCCGTGGGAACCTTCCCTGAGTCCAAGGATGCTATCGTAATTATGGCTAAGTTTGCTTAGTTGCTTTGCCACCTCCTTTAATATAACTGGATAGATCCCATCCACCCCAGGTGCTTTTCTTATATTTAACTTCAACAATTTCTCCTCCACTTTACTCTCAGTTATTACAAAATCATTAAGTACCCTCCTACAATTTGATAACCTTCTGCCATTTTCAAACCTTAATAATTCCTCACGTGTAAATGTAGATGCAAAATACTCATTCAGTTTGTTTGCTATCTGAGCAGGATCATCAACAGTCGAACCATCGATGTCAAGTGGACCAATCAGATTCATCCCCTTCCTTTTGGGGTTTATATAAGTAAAGAAATCCTTGCTGTTTTTCTTAGCATCTTTTGCCAAAGATTTCTCGTAAGCTGCCTTCGCCTGCCTAACCTCCTTTGTGACCTGATTACAGACTAGATTATATATGCCATAGGCTTCTGAGTCACTTGATAATTTATATGCATCCCATGCATTTTTCTTCTCTGTTACAAGTCTCATTAGTTCATTTGATAACCATTTAGGCCTAAACCTTGAACAATATTTCTTAATAGGTATGAACTTTTAGTAGCATCCATGATTAATTCCTTGAATGCTTCCCACTTAGAATTTACTGTTGGTAACATCTTCAGTTGATCCCAATGTACGGAATTTAAAAACTGTTTGAGACCACTGTTCTCACCTTTACGGAAGCAAAAACCCTTTCCTTTACCCCTGATGGTAATTAAATCTTTAAGTAAATCCCACATCAGTACACTGTGATCACTGCCACCTAGTGGTTCCTTTATCTGCAAATTCTTAATACAAGAATGATCACTGCTGATAACCAGATCAAGAGTATTACTCTCTCTGGTTGCCTCTTGAACATGCTCCTGCAGAAAACAATCATCCAATAAATCCACAAAAGTCTGACTAGTGTGTGTGTGACCAACCCACAAGTTCCAGTCAATATCTAGGAAGTTAAAATCCCCCATTATAAGACATTCTGATTTACTAGCCCATTCTATTTCTCTGTACAATTGTTCATTGTACTCATTCGAGTCATTAGGCCTATAACACACTCCTACTCTTATTTTTGCTTTCGCAGTGCTTATGTCACACCAAACTGACTCAACTGGGTGCACTTCTTTTGATTTTATGTTTTTCTTAATTAAAAGCATAACACCTCCACCCTTCCTATCCTGTCTATCCTTTCTGTACACATTGTACTCCCCAAATTCCAGTTCTGCATTCCTTATAATTATAATGATAATCACTCAGGATAGAGATTTAGAAACAGGCTTCATGGTGTGACAAATTTGAAATAAATTCTGAAAAAATTTGGAAATGGATGTGAATAATAGCATTTAATATATATATACATTTTTTTAAACTATTTATATATATATATATATATATATATATATATATAGCAGGCCGAAATAATGATGCAAGTGTGCAAGTTCTAAGTTTTGCACATTTAACAATTTTTAAACTTGAAAATGAAAGAGACTAATGGCTTCATCTTTATATTTTATGATTTTATAATTATATTTTTATTTTTTTTGAACATAAAAGGTGTTAGAAAAAATGCATACAGAAATATTGCAACCAATTAAAAAAAAAAGAAGAAATGTTGATATATTCCATGTAGAATTCAAAAAACCAATGAACTTTTTTTTTTCTTTTTGCAGAAATCAAAACGTTCACACCTGTCAAATGCCAACCGGGCTAGCCGGGTGGGTAAAGTGCCTGCCTGGCAACCCAAAGGTCGCGGGTTCAAATCCCGCCTCGGGCTTGGATCAGAGTAGAAAATCAAAACCCTTGGGAGGTGCAATATGGCCGCAGAAGCCGATGCGCCAACAACTAACAAAAAAAAAAAAAAACACACACCTGTCAAATGTAGTGCTAGTTTTTGTTACAACTGTGGATGCCACCATCAAAAGAGATTGCAGAATCTCTTAACACCGATTTCCTCTCAAGAATCTGCACAAAAGCATGGACAGAAAGTGTCTGATGATGAGCAGCAATTCAAATCACTAAAGCAAAAACTGGAGGAAAACAGTTTTTCTAACTTACAATGGACACCATTCATGTTTCCCTGAAGGAGCAGTTTGAACAGATTGAAAATCATGAACTACAGAATTTTAATATAATCAGAGAAAACTACCAGAAGACAGCCATTCACATGAATTTACAAGTCCATTCCAATACTGATCACTAAGATAAACAGAATGGACCTCTGTGACAATCTTTTCTACTTACTGAGAAAGATTTAATACACTAAGCTCTTATGGCAAAAATATGAGCAATACATTCCTAATTATATGTGTAATGTTAGATATTTTACTGACCTTACGAACAGCACTTGCCTATGCATAAAGTTTCTCAAAATTGAAGCTAATTAAATCTATTATTAGTCCACAGTGGCAGACAAAAGGTTCTCGTCACGGTGTATCAAAGCAACTGAAAATGATGTGTGCATTGTATGTTTCTTGTCAATGTTTACAGCTATATATAAATTCCATTCAAATAATTATAATTTCTTTAATAAAAACTATGCTTTTATTGCCATATAAATCTTTATTCCTGTAAGTTAGTTATTTTTATTTATGTCAAAAATATTTTTTATAAAGCGGTTGTTTTATGTTGTTGTTATAATAGAGTTTTAAGAGCATTGGTAACTAAGGCCATATTGCTCTGAGTATACTGTCTGTAAATAGGATGTGTTCTGTGGTTGATTTTCTGTTTGTTGGATGGAAAAAACCATACTACCCTCACTTCAGACTGACTAACTCAGCCTCATCCCATACTACCATAATTAGCTGAGATGGGGGAACCCCTAGTGCCATCACACAACTAACCATAACTATTACAACATTAATACCGATATACAAGACACCCCCCCATCTAATAACAATCTATGTATAACGTTCAGTAGGTTAAGTAGGTTATTTGTCAAATTCAAATTTGTACCCCTTTACCTGCATTCAACTTCTATCATGGAGAGACTTTCTGCCCAGCCCAGTAAATACAGAATCCTTGGTATTAAGGCTTGGACTAAGCCCAAAACACCAAGGAGTCGGTGTTCAGTTCTTCAATGAGATCAGAAGGTCTCTCCCACTGACTGAAATTAAATGCAGATAAAGAGTATAAATTGGTTTATTTCCCCTACTGTCTTGAAATATTCCAGCAATCCTTTATAGTATTGCGTTATTTAACTAACTCTCAGCATCCCAACTAAATATTAGAACCTGCACTTGTGAATTGGCACCTCCATAGCCAGGTGGGTACGAGCAACAGTGCGTAGCACATGCTTCTTGATTAGACTGGAGTTTGAGCTCGTGCTCACCAAATATGGAGGATGTGTAAAGGTCAGGGAATGACCACCGCATATCCCCGGAGCAATATGGCCTTACTTGCTAATGCTCCTAAAAACCAAATAACAAACAAACAACAACTTGTGAATTAGACAGAACAGCAGAACTGCCAAGAGCATAAAGTGCTGGTCCCACATGAAATAGCCATAGTTGGTAATTTGATTTTCAGGAAAACTAGATATATACATTCACTGGTCAAAAAATTAGAAACCTGTTGCAAATGGTATCAACAGATATGGTATAAAATGTGCAGGGGGGTGGACAAAATAATGGAAACCTGATATAAAATTTTTTTTTTTTTTTTTTTTGATTTGGTAGTTGTTGGCGCATCGGCGTCTGTGGCCATATTGCACCTCCCAAGGTTTTTGTAGTACTTTGATCCAAGCCCGAGGCGGGAATCGAACCCGCGACCTTTGGGTTGCCGGGCAGGTACTTTACCCACTCGGTAGCCCGGTCGGCTATAAAAGTAATAGTTTTCATAATGGCTGTATGATGTATTTATGAACATGCAGTAATTTTTTTTTTGTTTCTTGCAGGTAGTACTATAAAGCAAAGATGATAAAAAGCTGATGTTTATTTAGAGGTTATATAAAAAGATGTGAAGAAAGTTGGCAAACCTTTCTGGATTCCAAAGAGCTCAAATTGTTAGTGCATGTTGAACAGGAGCATCAGTGACTAAAACTGCTGATTTGCTTAATGTGCACAGAGCAACTACATCAAAAGTGATGCTACGTTCACCAAGTACAGAAAAACAAAATTTAATAGTATGAATTGCAGCAGAAAATCAAAGCTGACTGAAAAAGACCATCAGACATTGAAAAGGAGTGTAGCCCATGCAGATAAAACTACTGCCTCAAAAATAACTGCAAAACTTAATGTGAGTCTTAGCAATCCAGTTTCTAGCAAGAGTTTGGTGGGAACTTCATAAAGCTGAAATTTATGCAGAGCAGCTATTGCCAAGAAACGCATTACTGATACTAATGCTAGAAAGAAGATGCAATGGTGTAAAGAGCATAAAAACTGGACACTTGATCAGACATATGCTTCAGATGAATCATCACTTCCTTTGGCATTTTCCAAAGGAAGTGATGTGCATCATCATGTGGAAGTGCATCATCTGGACTGTCGTGTGCGAACCATCACACATGGAAGAGGATTGACAATGGTTTTGGCAGAAATAGCTTGGTATTTTTAGGTCTTATCATCATCCCGAACAGGGTAGTGCACGATTACCTTGATATTCTGAGTGAACAAGATGATAACACTACAATATACACACAGCCAGATGTATCCAATCTTGGTTTGAGGAGCATGAAACAAAGGCTAAGCATCTCTAGTGGACTGCAAATCTATTACACTTAAATGTTACTGAGCCACAGTGGGCATATTTGAAGAGAGGAGAGTGAAAAGCAGATTTCACCCCAACCATTATTCAAGGAGCTAGAAACACTACTCCCTGAAGAAAGGTCCAATATTCCTCTTAAGACAGTTCATGATCTATTTGAATCTTTTCCATGTAGAACTTTTCCATATACAAACTATTTTAAAAGCAAAGGGTAACCCAATGCCACATTAGCACATACCTTTAACTCTTGTCACAAGTGTTTCCACTATTTTGTCCACCCACTGTAAGTTGACACGGTGTAATCACAAGTTCCTCAGTATCAGATAAATATCATATGCTTTCCTGGGATTCTTAGTTGATCCACAGAGAAGACAGGTGATTTCTCTGAATTTCAGGAAGGTGTTATTTTGGAACATGTCTGGTAGGACCCACTAGTGGTGTATCCAGGTATCATCATGGGTGGGGGGGCATAGCGACCAGGTTTTTAATTTTTTTTTTTTAGAATGTCTCCTGCATTATTTTTCTTTAATTTCAAATTTTTGCTTGGGGGGGGGGTATGCCCCTTCTGCCCATCCCTGAATATGCCTCTAGAGGGAGCCATGATTGAGAAAACAAACGAAATCAATGGTTTGTTGAAAGAAACCATCTCAGAAGTATATACAATGAGCAGAAGACAAAAAAATTAGTGGAAGAGAAAGAAAAATGCAGCTCTAAAAGTAAGAAGTTCAGCAGAAAGTTGGTACTCCAAAAATGAAACCACAGGAATTTAAAAAAACTGTGCATGAAAACAGATGGTCTTGTTTGCAGAAAATGATTGAAAAATTTTAATTTAGGCCAAGAAAGAAAGAAAGAAAGATCCATTTCCAAAATCTATGGGATGGGAGTTGAAGAATCTGGAATTTTGCAGTGATGTGCCTATATAAAAACCAATTCTCTATGTATAAAATTGAAATATTTGACTGCAGTAGTGCTGCTGCCAAGACAGAAAAGAGCTTGGTCTGAGAAATCTCAATTTAAGTATTTTTGCACCACTGAAAGTGTGGCATGAACCTCCTAAATCCATGCAACCATACTGTATTGTGTCTACCACCCATGTCATGTGGCTTGAGATGGTTACATGGTATGGGGGATATTTTCTGTTGGTATGGACTGGGTCCATTCATACCATTATAAGGTGGTGTTACCTCCAATGAATCTTTCTATTGTATTGGACCAACCTCACACTCAATGAGAAAGACAAATACTCAATTAAAATACCTTGGACACCTAACAGAATGCAAAAACTACTGTATGTCATCAGGATAATGACACATAGTGGTTTTTGTTTAGTGAAATTGTATATTAAAGTCAGAAGCGTTTAGGATAATTATATCTGGTGATAATAATTAATCATTTGGAGTAGTGAAAGACATTTGAGATACCGTTCTATCATTTAAGATATTTTTAGTGTAAGGTTTCCATGGCAGTATAAGAGAATTCTGAAAGCTGCACACCATTCTTTTTTCAAACTGTGGGCAACTGATTACGAAATCGTCATCGGATTACGAGTCTTCGGATCTAAGTAATTATATATGAGTAATAAAGCTATGCCCATTCTGTGATCCAGCAAGAATAACTTCTTTTCTGTGGGGAGCTAAGCTAGAGATTCACTAATGAAGTGTTTTTTGTCAATTGCCATAGTTTATTGTTGACTTGTTCTTACCACCATTTCATATCACTGGAACATGAGTAGTTTTTAGCCAGTATAGGGAAGTGTTTCCCAATCTGTGGGCTGCAGAACTTGGCAACAAGATGTGCATGCATTATATATATATATATATATATATATATATATATATATATTATGTGAGGTAAAAGTTAAGCAAAAGTAATAAAAATAAATAAATATGGCTATATAGCTATCATTAGAGGCAGCAAATGCACATCCTCCACATGATGCCTAATTATATCTGATAATTAAAATAAATATGATATTTAAAATAAAAACATCAGCCAGTAGTACGGCAATAATACAGAGCGAAACGAAACGCAAAATAATATAATAAACAAACAGGGAAGGGAAAGTAGAGATAATAGGACCAAAAGGTAGTCGATAATCCCCTATATAATTTAGTCAATTAAGTCATTAAACCCAATTAATAAAAAATGTAAATTTAAAATAATGCCAATTATAAATAATTTAGCGGTACCCCCCTTGAAGGTACCAGTTCCAAAAGACGTGAAATATCACCAAAAAAGGTTAAAGAAACTACCAAAAACTAAAATATCAAAATAATAGATCAAAATGATAGACTGACCATCATGCCCCATATCGACAGAGGACCACGAGGCCAATAATGGTCATGGAATCGCTGCATTTCAATCGTCATACAAATCATCGTAAAGGCAGAAATATCGAAGAACAAAACCACCCCTCCATTCTCCGATAGATCAACCAATGCTGAGGATTTGCATGGCGGTGGTCCTTATGCAGCGAAAAATAATCTATAGAACAGACAGCACTCTTGATCAGAGCCAACCACTGACATAATGCAAGCTTAACCAGCTTATATAATAGAAAGAAAAAGAATAAGAATAGATGGCGGTACAGGCGCTGCTTATTTAGCATATCAACCCACTACTACCACTAATTTATATTATGTGAGGTAAAAGTTAAGCAAAAGTAATAAAAATAAATAAATATGGCTATCATTAGAGGCAGCAAATGCACATCCTCCACATGATGCCTAATTATATCTGATAATTAAAATAAATATGATATTTAAAATATTTTGCGTTTCGTTTCGCTCGATATTTCGCTCATTCGTTTCGTTTCGTTATTTTGCGTTTCGTTTCGCTCTGTATTATTGCCGTACTACTGGCTGATGTTTTTATTTTAAATATCATATTTATTTTAATTATCAGATATATATATATATATATATATATATATATATATATATATATAAACCCTTAACGTATACTACAATGATATTCATGAGTACATATCACTGTATTCAAAAATTAGTTAATATATTTGCATTCATAGTTTAAATATCTTTTGCAGTCTATGGTCTCTAACTCAAATATAAAAGTGGTTTGTGGTTTCCACCTCAAATGTAAATGTTGTCCGTATCTGAAAAAAAAGGTTAAGAAACAGTAGTATAGGATGTTTTATAGAATGTGTGGATTGTTGCAATCACTTCCTTTGATGCTTTATCTGTTTGCTCATTTCCAAGTACTCCTATGTGTCTTGGGATCCAACAAAATCTCATATCGAAATTTAATTTTGTTAGTTAAGCTAACAAAATTAAATACTTGGTTAGTATCTGCTGTTGAACTTTGAGAGAACTCAGTTCATGAAAATTATGCCATTTCAGACTGATTTTTTTCCAGATTTGGTTTAAAGCTAGATGAATTATTTCCAATTCAACAGTATAGATATTGCACTCAACAGGGTGCTTCTGGACTAAAATGATACTTGGGTATGGGAGCTGCTAACATAACTTTGGGCTCAGTTTGTGAGCCATCAGTGTTAATCTGAATACAGTGTAGTATTGGATAAAAATATTTTTTCACGGCATTCACTGAATACCACTTCCCATGATGGAGACACCTGTACAGTCAAATACAGTTGGACCTCTATATAATAAAATCGATTATTCACTTGAAAAAATTCGTTATAAAGAAATATGACCTTTTTAACAAGCAATATTACTGCAATACTGTAACTTCAATATTCAAAAATATAGTGAAAAGAAAATAAATCAGAAATAAGTAGAGTTGAATAATTTTATAACATTTTAAAACAGTTAATTTATTAATACATACATATTAAGAAATGACTATTTATATGATATGCACAATATATTAGTACAGTTTTAAGAATTATTTCTTAAAATATTTGGTTATTTTGCATTGTACACTGGATTTTACTGTATACCATTCATAAAAATATTTGCATTTGTTTAAACACATATTTTCTGGCACATTTTCTTCACTTTGAAGGTCTCAACTTTCAAAGGCTGGTTTCAAAGGTTTCAAATGCTGCTAGCATTTCATGTTTGGAAGGTTTAATATTTCCCTCATCATTGATATTGTCACTAATTCTTTGAATACTCTCCAAAATATTGGAGTCACTCGGATATTCAGCTACTATGGCATCATTATCAACTCTTAAAAATTGTCAAGAACAATTTCTTCACTTATCAAACTCCTTGCTTGGAGTTCTTCCCAAGGTTGCTCAATGTCTTGTAATAGTTCATCAATCTCATCAATGTTAATTGCTGTTTTGGCAAAATCTGCTTTTGCAAAACAATTCTTAATTGCTGTTTCCATCACATCTTGACTCCACACTTTTTTCATCTCTGATATGTACATCCACAAATCTATAACGGAATCTACAGGTTGGTTGGTTTCTATTCTCAGTACAATTTTTTTCAGCATGTACCTTTGGTAGTGCATTTTTTAATTTGTGATAATGCCTTGGTCTATTTGGCTGCAGTTTAGATGAGATATTCAGAGGGAACAAAATAAGCTTGATACTTGTAAGTTTCGAAATTACTGAGTGAAGGTGGGCAGGGCAGTTGTCGACAATCAACGTAATTTTTTTGTTTTATTTCATTATCTTTCTATCGAAAGATTAAAATACACCGTTCAAAAATTTCGCTTGTCATCCAAGCTTTTTTGTTGTAGTTGTAGTGCAATTCTAACGACTTTACTCCTTTGAAATATCAGAATTGTTTACTTTTGTCTATTACCAAAATATTCAGTTTTTCATTACCAGCCATATTTTCATCAACCAAGACTATAATTCTCTCCTTACTATTTTTACCATCTAAACATTTATCACCTTTAAAAGTCAGTGTCTTGTTCGGCAAACATTTCAAAAACAGACCTGTTTCATCAACGCTGAATATGTCTTTAGGCTCGTAGTCTCCATAAATTTTTTTCAAAACTGTTTCTTTCCAATGGGTACAGTCTTCTTCGATTACAACTCCACTTTCACCAGAGATAACATTTTCGTTAGTAAGCCACGGAGCTTTTTAAATTTGTCCAGCCAACCAGAACTAGCATGGAATGTTTTATGTCCCAGAAAAGATGCATACTCCATAGCCTTTTCTTTTATTAATGGCCCAGATATCGGCATGCTTTGGTCTCAAATCAACTTCACCCATTTAAAAATGGCTTCATTTGCATCTTCATACAGGCATAATTTCACAAGCTTCTGACTGGGTCTTGTTTCCTCAAACAGTTTGAGAATTGAAATATGGTTTTTCAGAATGGTTCACACACTAGTAGCAGGGATACCAAATTTTAAAATGATTTCTTTTTTTTTTAACACTATGATCTACACTATTAAGCACCTGCATTTTTTCCACTACACTCAAGGATTTTCTCTTAACACTGATTTAAGGACCACTTGTACATACCATGTAAACAGACATGTGAAATTCAGTGAAAGTGCAGATGACTCATTTCTGTGAAACAACAGATGAATTTCTAGGATAAAGGGAAATCACTCTCTTCTAATTCTCTAATAGGGTACTTACAGTAGAAAACAGATCGATAACAGCCAATGTGTGCGTCAGG
This sequence comes from Mastigoproctus giganteus, assembly GCF_048544385.1. Taxonomy (NCBI): domain Eukaryota; kingdom Metazoa; phylum Arthropoda; class Arachnida; order Uropygi; family Thelyphonidae; genus Mastigoproctus; species Mastigoproctus giganteus. Next base: position 114,803,562 of record NC_143577.1, on the reverse strand, counting down.
AATATGCCTTAATCTTTGCCAATGGCTGTGGACACAGAGATAGCAGTTGATCAGTGCAACTTCTCGGTACAGAAGAGATGGTTGTATAGGTTTTACAGCCACCACTAAACTGTGGAATGTTTTAGCTCTTAACTCATGCTTTCTACAGCATCATTTCTATTGCCTAAAGGCCAGAGGTGCAAACAATGCATACCCAGGTCTCTCAAAATCAGTTCATTAAATGGAAACTATTTTCAATGTAATGATCAAGGGGAAATCAAAACAATTAGCTAAATAGAAAAATTCGCTATATATAAGTTTGTTAAAGAGAGGTCAAACTGTATATAATATTTATCTAGATTCAGATGCTTTTTAGTATTGATTCTTTCACACTTGATTCCTTTATGGGTTGGGGGAAAGAGGAAACACAAAGAACAAATGTGATGTGATGAAAAGAAGTTGAGTTAGGATGTTTATGGTGATGGGGGTCACCACGAGAGAGAGAGAGAGGCATTTCATATATGTCTGTAACCTGTACACTAAAAATATATGGGGCCTCCGTAGCCAGGTGGGCAGGAGCAGCAGTGCGTAGCACACGCTTCTTGAGCCCGTGACCACCAAATACGGAGGATGCGGAAAGGTCGGGAAATGACTCCCCGGAGCAATATAGCCTTAGCTGCTAATGCTCCTAAAAACCAAATAACAGCAACAACAACAAAATATATTATTATAAATTGGAAACAAACGCAAAAAACACAAGAGGAACACCTGTTTCCACAACAGAAACTTTGGTGATATATAATTACCTGCTTGAAGCATATTGCAGGTGCTGCTATAGATTTAGTTTCCTTCAAATATTCATCCCAGTCAAAATAACCTAAAACAGAAAATCATACATAAGAAAAACATGCAAAAAATCTATATCATATTTAAGACAGAAAAGTACTATATTGCTAATCTACCTTCTTACTGTTAATATTTGTGAAATTAAGGCTGCTTTTATACTTGTATAATTAAACCAAAAACTCAATTTTAATTCACGAGACTGACTGTGCTCTCCCCAAATTTTAAGACTGTGTATTTATAATGTTTGCCAAGTATTTAGTTCCCTTTTATAAGTGGAACTTAACTTTTCCCTCTAACCAGTGGAATTTTAATATAAATAAAAATAAATTTTCTGTTCATACTCTGAGATAACATTATAGTCAGAGGAGTACACAAGACAGAGATCATAAAGAAAGAGCACCATATTTCATAGTCAGTGGACTTGAACCACAGTCACTCAAAGCATGTGTACTTATACACCCTTGCACTTGTTTTTAACTAGCTGAAGAATTCACTTCTGAAACAGAATTCAATGTTATAACAATAAAACATTTTCCAAGAAATATATACAGTAGAACATGGATAAGTTTTACAAGGTTGTGGAGGTTTAGAATTCTTATGAGGGGAAACTTGGAAGGGAAAATGACCTAAGGGTAGTGTTTCCATGTGGGAATTCCTTCCCAGCATTTCTAGGGAAATTCATGTTTTTCCTAATCCTGAGAAAAATCAGTCAAGAAATCGGGAAAAAGTATTATAATTCTCCTGTGAGAATAAAAGCTTAACAATCAACATAGAGACGTTACTAGTTCAAAGGAATCCACCAACACCAAGTCGAAAGCAAGAGCAGAAACACTGACATGCAGAGTGAAAGGTTAAGCAGGACCACACTTACACTTCTTGGGGGCCCCCTTTAAAGATAGCAGAGTCAAAAAAAAAAAAAAAAAACTTGCCTATACAGTAAACCCTCGATTTAACAGACCCCCGATTTAACGGACCGGACAAATAATAATACATTAATGTACATATTAATCTTGAACATTATTTTTTTTAGGTTATACAAAACGTCAGTATTATTATTGAAATGAAAAAATTATAATTCCTCAGGGCAGTTTTTTAATTTCAGAATACACAACTATAAAGAGCTTTCAGCTGAGTGGACAGCCTTCTTCAGTTAGAAAATATATGGCAGTTGGAATGGAGATCTGCACTGCCAAGATGGTGCGTGAGGCACGTGGCTAATTGTTTGAGGTTGAAGTTTGTGGCTGTGACGTGGCCAGCGTTATATATTTTCTATATATTTTCTAACTGAAGAAGGCTGTCCACTCAGCCGAAAGCTCTTTATATTTATATATTAACCGTACTTGTATGTGTATTCTGAAATTAAAAAACCGCCCTGAGGAATTATAATTTTTTCATTTCAATAATATGAATCCAGAACGCATAGGCCTCTTTCACCGTATTCAGTATTATTATTAATTAAAAGTTAATAATAATTACCTATTTCCATTATTGTTTTCATAATTACCTACTTTTATTTTTATAAATAAATTCAGGAAATTTTTTTTATTCTTCCTGAAAATGCATTCAAATAGCTGTTTTCCCAGATTACAGATAAGAGCAGGCGGTGACTTGCGAGCTGAATGCAACTCGGGACACTAAACTGCAGGTCTACCGACTCGCTTTGTTTCAGAATCAGTCTGCCTCAAGCTATTGTGCAGTCAGGTTGTATACAGTGTTTCTGTGATTTATAAATTGTGATTTTATTTATTAAATAATTTTGCAATCCTTACAATTTAAAATGGCATCAAGTGTTAGAGGAGCTGAAAGAAAGCATGTGAACTTAAATGTGGCACAGAAATTAGAGCTAATTGAGAAATTAGAACAAGGTATCTCAATAGCAAGTGTTCGTGAAACTTAAAAAAACAAACTGTTTCTGATATCCGTAAATCAAAGGCCAAATTGCAACATTTTTCTTTAAATTACAGTGTTGATAGCTCTAAATGTGGTTCTACAGAGGGGAGTAGAAAACACATGAAAGTTGCGAAAGATAAAAACTTAAAAGCTGTGTATAAGTGGTATGTTCAGCAGAGATCTAGTGGTGTTAATGTACAAAGTTTTGAGTTGAAATCTGCACATGAAACCTCTTGGAAAACACATGGGACTTAATGTTAAAGCAAGTGATGGGTGGCTGTGGCGTTTTAGAAAAAGGAATGGCATTGTGAACAAGAAAACCTGTGGTGAATCTTTAAGTGCAGACACTTTACAAGTTGAGCCAATTAGAAAATTTATAAGTGTACTTATTAAATCTGAGGGCCTTATTTTACCACAGGTTTACAATGCCGATGAAACTGGCCTGTTCTATCGTGCTGTTTCTGAAAATACACTGGCCTGCAAACATGAACACAGCACTCCTGGTCGCAAGTTAAGTAAGGAGCGAATTTCTGCTTTACTTTGTGCAAATGCTGATGGCTTGCATCGCCTGAAGCCCATGGTGGTGGCAGGGAAATCAAAAAACCACACACTCTTAAATACATTATGAATCAGTAGCCTGTTATTTACACCAACTTAAAGAATGCATGGTTTACTTCAGAGATTTTTTCTGACTGGTTCTTCAACCACTTTGTCTCTAATGTGAGGCACTTCCAGACAGATGTTCTGAAAATTTCCCCCAATAATGTAAAGGCATTGTTGCTTCTTGACAATGCCTCCGCTCATCCTAGTGGTGAGAAGTTAGTAAGGATGGCAGAATTAAATGTCTTTTTTTGCCTCCTAACACAACTTCAGTTATTCAGCCAATAGACTAGGGAATAATTACAGCCTGCAAGAGGCTGTATAAGAAGAACTTTTTGGAAGAAGTAACGGTTATGTTGGAGGATGAAGAAGATGCAGAAGAAGACACAACGAAGAGCCAGGACATTTCAGAATCTACGAGCCTACAACATTAAGTCTGCGGTCTAACTTTGCAGCTGTTTGGAAGGAGATGAAGACTACAACTTTGGCAAATGGTTGGAAGAACTTGTTGTACAATATTGAACTGGATTTGGATTTTGAAGGATTTTAGGCAAATGACTTTCGCTGCACCCTTGTAAATTCTGGCAACCAGGAAACGACTGAAGATGATGTTCTTAAATGGCATGAAAATGATGAAGGTGATCCTGGCTACCAAGTCCTCATTGAAAAAGAAATTGAGAACGAGGTTCAATATGGCATGTATGTAGACATGTATAGTATCTTATGTAGGACGGCACCTGAACGTCAATTCATCTCCGCCTTTGTACACTGTGATGATTACAGAAAGCACTGTAAAAGGCCAGAAATGTGTGTAACGTTATGTTCGTGCAGTGTGTGTGTTGTTGTGTTGTTTAGTTGTTTCTGGCCGTTTTGTCACCAGGCAGGCCAATTTGATCACCTGGAAAGCCTGCCCAGTGTCCGTCTACACCACGGGGAGGTAGGTCACAACTACGCATGTATCGCGACCTCCCTGGTTTATCAGCTCTTACTGCCCTAATATCAGAGCAAAAAATAAATAAATAAAAAAATAAATAATAATAAGAAGGAAAAAAAAAAAAAAAAAATATATATATATATATATATATATATATTAATAGTTATATTAGTGATAAAAGGAAAGCAAGAAATAAAGCAAAGCAAGAAAGTTAAAAGACAATAACTAATATTTATGGGTTAATGCAGTTGCAAGCAATCATGCAATACACCCACAATGTCTATAGAATATCATTAGAAAAAGTAAATCAATCCAATAATAAGAATACCATCAAGGACTTAAGAAAACGCAAAAAAAAAAAAAAAAAAATTATTATTATCGCTTTTTATTATTATTATTATTATTATTATTATTATAAGAAGATAATTATTATTATCTTCTTACTATCTGCATGTTTCTCTTTGCGTTAATTTAATTTAATTATTTATTTTTACCGTATCCATCACATAGGGGGCACCACATATTATTTTGACGACTATTACATTATGTCCTAGATACGGTCAAATGTAGTATGTATTATATATTTAATCTTGTTTTAATCCTTAAATTACGTTCTCTGTCGGGTCAACGATGATTAATATATGCTTACATTTATATTTTACTTATATTTCTTACCTTTGATTCTAATATTTCAAAAAATTTTTCTTAATTAATTATCTTCATTCGATTTATGTTCGGCCTATACTGGTTTATATTTGGTTTAGATTTAAATTACTTAGCATATATTGATCATCACAGAAACAGAGAACTTCTTGTCGTTTTTTGCCTTCATTCTGGGTGGTTGGCCCCAGTTGAAGTCATCTAGATTGTCGGTAAAAAGCGATAATAATAATTTTTTTTTTTTTTTTTTGCGTTTTCTTAAGTCCTTGATGGTATTCTTATTATTGGATTGATTTACTTTTTCTAATGATATTTTATATATATATATATATATATATATATATACCTATCTAAGAAAATAATAAAAACTATATAATAAAATCCTGTCCATCGGGCAGCCCAAACCCAGGGAGCCAGCAAAAATGAATAAATAAATAAATAAATACAAATTAAAAGTGAAAAAAAAAAAAAAAAAAAGTAATAATAAAATAAAATAAAAAAATAAATAAAAAATAAAAATAAATAAATAAATAAAATATAAAATTGAAGATAAAAAAAAAAATATATATATATATATATCTGATCCCGCACAGGCCAAAAGCCAGTGCCAGCAGGGGTCCCCACTAGGAAGGCTAGGAGGTATTCTGTAGTTGAGTGTGAAGACGTCTCCGGCAATCAAAAGCATGATGAGCAAATTCTTGCAGGGACTGGAAGTTTTCTGTGGTGCTCAGGAAGTCCGGCTCATCTCCAGGGACAGTGATACTGGTGGAGAGAAGAAAGTTCTGTCGAAGATCTTGGTATTGATGGCAGTGGTATAAAATATGCTCCCAGTCTTCTGGGTCACCACAAGAACAGAGAGGTGATTCAGCAAGGTTGAAAGTTGCAAGTTTGGCATTAAGGGAGCCATGACCAGAGAGTAAGTAGAGAGTGTACAGACCAGGATGAAACCATTTCTGAGTGGACTCTAACGTGGCAAAGGTGACTTTAGGGATGAACTTTAAAGTAACAAGACCCTTAGAGGTAGCGGACCATCTGTCTTGCCAACTCTGCATCAAAATATTCCAACAGCGTCTTTTCTCTGCCTTGGGATCCACAGTGACATCGATGGTAATGCCAAGAAAGGTGACAGGGACAGCGTGCCTAATGTAGAAGCACAGGCCTCGATACATAAGAAAGAGATCGAGGGGCAGACAGCCGTTAAGGACCTGCAAAGCAGGAGTAGATACAGTCCTACAGGCCCTGCACATTGCTAAAAGCATTTTACGTTGAATGCTGTGAAGTTTATTCCATACTGAAACCTTCTTAACATGGCAGAACCGGGCGGCCGCGCCATAGGAACAAATTGGTAGAAACACAGCTTTGTAATATAACCGTAGAGAAAGAGAATTAAGACCCCCAAGATTGTTTAGAGAGATGCAGAAGTGAGAAGGTAAGTTTTTTGACTTTCTCTGAGAGATCTTCCAAGTGTTTAGTAAATGTAAGTTTACTATCAATGATCAGACCAAGAAATTTTAGAGAAGAAACGATGGAAAGTGATTTGTTTTGAAGTTTTACAACAGGTGGCCGTGAAATATTAAGCGAACCCTTAACCAGCATCACTTTAGTTTTCGATGAGGATATGGATAACTTATTTGTGGTGGACCATTGAGAGAAATCTGACATGACTAAGTTGGCAGTGCTTTCAAGGGAGGCACGGGAATTGCCCTGGATCAGCAGGGTGAGATTGTCTGCATAGGCCAATTTGGAAGTATAAGGAATAGTTTTAAGGAGCCATTCGTCAAGAACGATGTTCCAGACAAGTGGTCCAAGAACAGAGCCTTGGGGACAGCCCCTAGTGACAGAGCAGGAGATGGAGTTAGATCCAGAAACAACAGAAACTGTACGGTTTTCAAAATAACTTCTTAAAAGGTTATAGAGAGGAAGAGGACAATCGGCAGCACGTAAGCGAGCAAACAAACTAGATCACCATAACAGATCAAACGCTGCAGAAATATCAACAAAAATAGCAAGAACGTATTTAGAATTTGCAGAGTTAACTCGAAAAAGGAATTCAATGACAGCTTCTTCAGTTCCTCGTCCAGTTCGGAAACCATATTGATCGTCTGATACAAGAGAGGTGTTCGTGAACAGTGAAGTGAGTCTTATAGCAATCAGCCTTTCAAGTGTTTTGGCCAAATGCGATAACAGAGCAATAGGACGGAAGGACTTGCCACTTTGGGTGTTTGAAGGTTTAGGAATTAGTCTAAGAAGAGCTGTCTTCCAGATAACCGGGAATGTGCTTTCATTCAGACATTTGTTGAATAGAGTCGGAAGAACCGTTGGACGTAGCTTGTGGAATTGTTTGATAAAGATGCCCTCGTGAAGGTCGAGGCCCAGACAACCAGAGTTGTTAATTTTTAGGACAGCTGTGTCCACCTCTAGCTGCGTAAATGGCTAAGATTCAGAAGTAGTAGTGTAGGAATTATTCAGCTGTCTTATTTGTTGATGAGTAGTCAAGTCATCCTCTGGGTGATCAGAAGGAAGCAGACTGTCCAAGATAGTGTTGATGGTGTCCTTCCAAGTGAGAGTTTCAGTGCCGTTTGACCAATAAACAGTAGGGAATAGGATTTGTTCCTCGTAAGGCGATAAACAAGGCCCCGTGGGTCTCAATTGTCAGTAGAAGTAACTAAGTTCTGCCAAGATTTTATTTTATGGGTAGTGATGGTTTTAACGTATTGTCTTTGGAGAACTTGATATTGTGTTTTAAGACTTTCGACGTCGGGAGATGGCCAGTTCCTGCAATGTCGTTGGTAAGTGCGTCTAGCCTGATGTACTTGCTGACGAAGCAGAGTAAGTTCTCGGTTCCACCATGGAGTGGGATGGGAGGACTGAATTTTCTTTTTGGCTGCTTTATAACAGGCGTGGCTGAGAGCATCATTAACATAGGAAGCTAATTCAGAAACTGTAAAATGATGGATGATGTTTATGGTTTCAATTGGGAAATCGATGTTGACTGAGTCATTAAACCGGTTCCACATGATGCGTTGCAAAGAAAATCTTCTAAAGTCCTGTAGTGGAGGATTATATGATTGTGCAGAGCAAGTCACTGAGAAGGTGATCGCACGATGGTCACTTGAGCAAATGTTAGTATTTACTGTCCAGTCATTAATGTTTGAAGAAACGGTATAAGAAGTAGCAGTGATGTCTATATTTGATTCGCCATTTAGAGAGCTGAAGGTATAAGGTGAGCCAGGTTTATTTAGAACCGTCAGCTCATGTGAAAGGAGAAAGTCTTCTATGAGTGAACCCTTGTTATCAGTATGGTTGGAGTGCCATAGACTGGATTTGGCATTAACATCTGACATTATAATAAGTTTGGCAGTACCTACCAAAGAAATAACTTGATCGAGGTAGGCAATGAAGTGTAATGTCGGAAGTTGGTGGGCAGTATAGTGAAACTAGAAAGTAAGAGCCATGAGGAGTAGACACACTTATGCAGACAGCATGTTGATTAGTAAGTCCAATTTAGAATTACCTTCCAATTTAGTCCAATTTAGAATTAACTATGATGAAGGCCGTACGTGGTTCAGCATGTTCTGGCTGAATAACCCTAAAAGAGATAGGGTATCTAGTTATTTTACCGCGGAAACGGTATGGTTCTTGAAAGGCTATAATATCATATTTAATTTCGTCGGTTACCTTTCGGACTTCATCGGCCACCAATTGTGACCGCTGAGCATTCAGTTGAAGCAGGCTAAGTTCCGAGACTGATTCATCTGCAGATGAAGAACTGGTAATAGACAATGTATCCATAGTTAGTCCGTTGTCTTACAAGATCTATGATACGCAAAAGTTCTGGGCATTTGTAGTCACGAATTGCCTCATTCATCAGAGATCCTTAACCGTGCAATCTCTAGAGCTCTTTTATATTCAGGACAGTTAGGATCACGGATGGAGTGCCAAAAGTCTCTTTTACGCCTCTTGCAACTTATGCAGCAGGCAGGCTTATCCTTATGAGGGCATGCTGCATGCACATGACCACTACAGGTGCAATGTCCACAGGATGGGGAGTTATGGGTACAGTATCGTGTTGTGTGCCCATATCCCAAGCACAAAAAGCACTTAGTAACTATTGTAAATGGCCTATGCGAGATACAGGCAAGAAATATTCTGTCTATTGATGAAATACACCTGTAAATTTTTGGGGAGAAACTGATTACCCAGTGTACCAATGACAAGGACCTTGACTTAGTTGTGAATCTGAACAAGGTCTCTTTCTTAATCTCCTCCATTGTGAAATCATAGTCAGCTAGATTTTTATTATACAGTTCTTCTAATATGTCCTCCTTACTTAGATCCTTGGGCACGTCGTAGATAATTATGGAAGGGTTACTTTTAACGTAGAGATTCCTGCAGAGGACAAGGAATGAGATGTTGAGATACTATTTAAGTCCGACTTAAGGCAGTTTCCAAAATTACGCTTTTATTGCGTGCTAATTTGATTGATTTTATTTTGACTGTTTTAAATTCTGTCTTCAAAGTGTTGGTTACCAAGGTTTTTACATCAGCGCTGGTTTTAAAATTGCTGTTCTCTAACGCTCTAAGTACCATTACATTCTCACTAGGTTTAGCTGTTTGTTCCTTCAGTGTGGGTCCATTCTGGGCTACATCAGCATAAGATCTAACAGAAGGGGATCCCTGTAGCAGGAGGTCCTCATTTTGCACTTTCCTATCAGCAAGGGCCTGAAATTCTGGCTCTTGTACATAATTTGTTTTATTTGGAGTCATTGGGTTTGGTTTTTTTTTTTTTTTGGAGCATTAGCAACTAAGGCCATATTGCTCCGGGATATGCGGTGGTCATTCCCTGACCTTTCCGCATCCTCTGTATTTGGTGGTGACGGGTTCGACCCCCGGTCTAATCAAGAAGCGTGTGCTACGCACTGCTGCTCCTTCCCACCTGGCTACGGAGGCGCCTGGAGTCATTGGGGAAAAGGTTTGTATTATTTTGTCTAGAAGATTAGCTCGCATATTTATTTCATGATTAGTGGCCTTCAATACTTCATTTTCTATCAGGAGGGCTGTTGTTACTTTCTCAAGTTTGGACCATTTGTCCATAATAGCATCTCCTGCCTTTTTAGTTACTTTCAAAACAAAGTCAAAACAAAGCTCCTCATATCTTTACACATTTTTGAAATTATCTCATAGACCGAAGATGCATCCTGAGTAATATTTAATTCTTCAGTCATTTTGTTATCTTCAGAATTTGTGGTTGTCCCAGCTTTTTTTTGATCAGCAGATAAACCACCAGCAACATCTTTCTCAGGAGACGATTGTGGCATTTTGGGAAGCAATAAGGGGGTGCTGTCGTTTCCTCCCTCAGACATATCTGTAAGTTTTCTGACACCAGTATTATTTCCATCCATACTGATTCCCTATTCCATGTTATCCAATACAAATTCAATATTAAACTCGGATATGCTGTCCTGAGAAAAGAAACTATGTAACGGTACAGTAAAGGTGGCAGTTTGGTATAGTGATCACACAGTACGGGATTAGACAAGGAAATCTGTCAACCTCATTTGTTTATAGCGCATATGTCAAGCAAAAGGCTAACTGAAGGTTCGAACGCTTTAGCAGACTATGGACATCCAGTCAAGGTCACACAGCTTGTTCTGCTACATGCGTGGGGAGAACTGTCACAACAAATGAACAATGGCCGAACACGCTGGTAAAGCAATTACAGCGACGAGCATGCAGAAATTTAAACAGTACTTATCTTTTGTCCATTCTTAAAACGAAATGGTCGCATCTGGCATTTACATGAGTCCTTCTTGAAGTAGTAGCACTAAAAGGTAACTAAATACTGCTCCCTTGATAAACAAAACTAAAAAAATAATACGGAGCACAGGTACATACAACCGTTCACATTCGTTCCCCTAGCGGTTCAATATGGCAAGGCAGGGAAGAAGAAGACATTGAGGAAGAGCAAATTACACCAGCATGGCCTCACTGTCTGAAATAAGAAATCTCATGGACATCGCCATCCACTACATAGGGACATCTCCTGACCCTGAAAGTGTCCCTTACTATGAACATTTTTGGCAGTTCAGGGTGATCATTATTAAGAAACAACATCAGAGTGGCAAACTGAAGCTGGATGCTTTCTTTAAGCGAACTTAGCATTAGTAGAGGCATATGATGCAAGAAAGCAAGCTTATTCAGCATCAGCCAAAAAAAAAAAAAAAAAAAACCCTCTCCCATTTCACCCCTCCGTTCGTTCGAAATACCTGTCCAGTTGAGCTTTAAATTTGTTTAGGCTATCAACTTCAACAACAAGTGATGGAAGTCGGTTCCACCAACCAACCACCCGCTGGCCAAAGGCAAATTTCCGCACATCTATCCGACATCCGTCCTTCCTCAATTTGAATTTATGCCCTCTGAGGTGATTATTCACTCAGAGGGCATTAACTTCACTGACTCTCACTCCTATTTCACCTCCAACTGCTTGTACATCTTGACCATTTAGACGCCACAAATAGACGACACCAGTGCCTCCATTTGTGAATGTTTCAAAAGAATCTGAAGCTGAGGATTCCCCTTCACTTTCAGATACTGAATAACAACTACTGTACTACTACCACTATGGTCATGGCAAAATACTCTCAACTACACTATCAAAAAGTTGAGTAAATATTACATATTCTTCATTATAATTTAATATTGTACAGTACTGTATATTGCATTAAAGTTTTTTTTACATTAAGAACAATAAAAATGCCCACCCCCAGGTTACATTCGATTTAACGGACTTTCAGAATTAACGGATACCCCTTCTCCCCATTAGTCCATTATATTGAGGGTTTACTGTATAAATATAATCAGAAGAAAAAAATTATTATTTTTACCGTCTGTTTAAAGACAAACATTGTATTACTGAGAAATATAAAGATTCGTGGTTTTTTTTACTTTTTCTCAAAATGAGCTCTATTGGGGCCTCCTATATCTGTGGTCCCCAGGCTGGCACCTCATGCAGCTATGCCTAAATACAGCCCTGAGGTTAAGGTCGACGTTTCCAGGAACCAGACAGGGGCAGCACATAGGAGAAAAGCAGTCACGATCTAATCGGTCAGTCTTGCTTGTAACTGTTGCCATGTTAAGTGTGTGTTCGTGGCCCTGTCTGCTACTAACAGGAAGTCATTCTTGCAAATAAAATAAATATTAATAAGTTTATATACATAGTATACTTTATACAAATGCTATGAGTGGCATTCCAAGAAATAACACGTTTTGGAAGCAAATTAGTGCTTAAATTAGCAATTTCAACAAGTGATTCTGTGTAGTGCTGTTAACCTTGCTAGGAGATCTGAATGCTATGTTATTTGAATACCACCCAATAATGTTCGCTGGCATTTTCCAGTGTTTGAGTATTTGCTATAGGCTACAGTTCTTTGTAAATCCTACTAAACTTAATATTTCTTAAACATTTTTTTATTAGATATCTATAATAATGAATAAAGAGTATAAAGAGTGTTGGAAGTATTTTAAGAAAGATAAAGGAAATCAGTCAACTCGTTGCCAGATATATATGTTTTAAATCACTCCAATGTAAAACATTGACTAGTGGACTTCATAGGCATCTCGAACATATTCATGGCATGAAAAGGACAAAAAACTCTGAAAATAATTCTGATCAGCTAATACCTACTACTTCTAATAAACAATGCACAATTTTACAGTACGTCAAAGAACAAAAGTCAGATTTAGAAAAAATGGTAAGCAAACTTGCTAATGTTTGTTTTTTTTGTTTTTTTTTTTTGGAGCATTAGCAACTAAGGCTATATTGCTCCGGGATATGCGGTGGTCATTCCCTGACCTTTCCGCATCCTCCGTATTTGGTGGTGACGGGCTCGAACCCCGGTCTAATCAAGAAGCGTGTGCTACGCACTGCTGCTCCTTCCCACCTGGCTACGGAGGCGCCTAAGCAAACTTGCAACAGTAGACGGATTATCTATCAACACCATCTTAAAGAGTGAATTTATTAGGGCAAGTTTCTTAAGCAAAGGACTGCAGTTTCCAAAAAGTCCATCATCAGTTATGCCATTAATACATAATTATACAGTACAATAGAACAACTGTATATTGAGAAATTTGGTGCCTTAAAAATGTGAAAATAAGAAAAATGAGCATTTGCATAGACGAGTGGACCAGTTGTAGGAATCGAAGATACACGAACATTCATGTATACTACAGGGTGTTTTAAGTAAAACCGACACCAGACTGGCAAAATAATTAGAGAGAAATCTAGACAGACGTAAAATGATATAAACACAAAAAAACTCAATCAAAAGTAACTTTATTTATTCTCTCCGCATGTACACAGTTATAAGAGATGCTGGAAATGATGTCCTTGTGCATCTATACACTTTTGTGCACATGTAATCATATTCAAGGTGACCAGATGCAAAACAGTGATGTCGATAGCCTGGATATTTCTTCGAATGCTGTCTTTCAGTTCATTTGTTGTGTGGGGGATTGTGCTCAAACTCTTCCTTTCAAATATCCCCACAGGTAAAAGTTGCACAAAGACATTTGGAAAACACGGTGGCCACAATCATTTGACAACTGTGCATTCCTCTGTGAAACTGTCATGAACACAGGCCAGTGATTCACGAGATGTGTGGCATGTGGCTCCATCCTGTTGAAACACGCTCATGTTCTGTTAACTGAGTGTAGAAGTTCTCAAAAATCTGAAGATAAACTGATGTCTTCACTGTAGTGTCAAAATATATTGGGCCGGCGATTCGATTGCCAGAAACAGCACACCATACCACAATTTTCTGGTTGTGAAGCGGTTTCCGATGTAAGTTGTTAGGATTTTCGGCACAGAGTGTTGAGAATTCACATGACCAGAAAGATGGAACCATGTCTTATCACTCACGAAATAAAGCAGTGGGGCGAGTTCACAGTCTGCAATCTTGTTAAGGAGCCACTCAATAATTCAGACGCTTTGCTGGATCATGTGGCAATAATTCTTGGACACATGTCATGCAATAGGCAGCGTTTACCAAACTTTTTTAGTCACAAAATGCTTTTCATCTCACAAAGTATTCACGGAACACTTTTCATCTCACAACATATTTATGGAACACTTACAAAACACAAGTTTAGTGGGAGCCAAAGAACTGTTTGCTAATACTTTATTACATACGATGCACTGTGAATCAGGAGCATTTTTATTTCCAACACATATAAAGCCGAAATTCAAATAACTGTCATTATACAGGTCGACCATCACTAATCTGGCCACCGATAATCCGGTTCCACCACTAATTCAGACATAATTTCAAATTTCCCCAGTCGGTACACCGACCTGCTGATATTGTTTTGGTGGCGTTGGTTGCAGCATCAGCTGTTGGCAAAAACTCGTAAACACTGGCAAGCCATTTCTACTTGTTTTTCTGCATTTATTATTATAATCTGCTTATATTTAGCCCCAGCCATGGTTCCAATGCAAGGAAGTGCCTCTCGTGGTGTAAAGTGCAAACACCGTACATTGTCCATAACAGATAAAGTTGAACTTCTGAAAAACTCGACAGCAGTGTGCATGTGAGTTTAACTCTGCTTAGTTGTAAATTCCTGCAATTTCTCTCAGTTCCTCTTATTTTAGTAATTTTCTTTTAGCCATTCCTTTTTGTTTTTTTTTTTACAACACACTTGTGCAAACTTGCGGAAAAACACAACACAATATGATGGATAATACAGTGCACTAACGAACTTGTTTTCACAAAATCTCTAACAATACTGACAAACTTATTGCGACGTTTCAGAGTTCATTTTATCAAAATTAGTTTTATTGCAGCACTCGGCACGCATGCAATAAAGTAATCGCAAACGACCTGCACACAGAGTAGTAACATACTTCTCTGAGGACCTTCATATGTTTGCCATAATAGCATCACACGTATGTGGCCAACACGGTTTCTCAAAAAATAAAGTAACCTACTGGGCCACGTCAGCCACATATATGCGACAAAAAATTTTTTCTCTTTTGATATTTTAAGCAAAAAAACGACAACACTGATATTACAATATTTATTTTAGGATTACTAATCAAATTATTTGCTAAATATTTTTTTGTCCCTGGGGAATTTTTTTCTTAAATTAGCTTGGCAGTCAATGTGTTAAAGGTAGGATGAGGTGGTTAACTGTTGGATAAAGTGTGTGTGCTAAAATAACCACCAGTGATCCGGCACACCACAGGTCCCAACGCTGCCGAATTAGTGATGGTCGACGTGTCCTTTCATTTTGGTGTTTTTTTAGTTGGTTCCTATTTATTTACTTCAGATTTTTGGGGAACAAAAGGCTGTGATTGTTCATTCTCACTTTGAAGTATGACAATATTGTGTTCGTTTTCAGTGACCACAGTTGCACTAATAGAAGTACTTTGCTTCTCGTTTTAAAGTTCTTTTTTTCCACCACCAATCCATGTTCACATATTTTAATAATAATATTTAGAAATATTAATAATTATCAAAAAAAATGTATACAGGGAAATAAGTTTAGTTATGAATCGGTTCGCTTCCTCCTCTCCTTCAACCCGTGTACTCCAGGCTAAATCGCATATGAATGGCATGCTAGATCACCACATTGCTACTTTTTTGTAAGTGTCATTATCTCTATGCAAAGCCCACCAAAATAGTGTTCTGCAGTCTATTTGATTATTAGTCTATGCCAGTATATTAATAACTGAAAAAAAAATTATGTTAAATATTATAATGATACAAAAGTGGTGTATGCTACAAATATGCAAAATTTATTTATTTTAATTATTAATTACAATTTTTTGCGGAACACAGGTTGAAAAATGCTGCGATAGGGTTTCGATTTCAGGTAAATGAAGTACACGAAAACAAGAAGTTGGTTTCACTCCAGTTTGTTGTGACAATTTCGTGATAGCATTTCCGGGGCTAGCTAAAATTCTCTTTTGAAGGTTAAACACCACTTCTGGAGTCCTAACAGAGGGTAGACGATTTCTTGGTGCACTTAAAATGGAACCTGTTATCCACCATTTTGTAAGTAATGCATTGAATAGTACTTGCTGGGATGGTAGCAATAGGAAATTACTCTTAAGTTACTTTTAAGGAAACATAGGAAATAATTCCTGTGTTACCTTAAAAGAGCCAGTATGCACATAGGCTTCCACTATACCAGCAGTGGCCAACAAGTCGATCGCGGCTTTAGTTTCGGTTGATCACGACAAATTTTAAATATATATAAAAATAGATTAGTCAAAATCTAAATATTATTATTATGCGCCCCACTGCATACGCTTATTACAAATAAACGTATGCAGTGGGCTAGGCATGTTAGGCTTGTCTAGTGAAAATGCGCGCAGTTACGTTGTGAAGAGCATAGTGTATGTGTCGAATTCTTATTTAGCTTACTTAATATTAATAACTGGACAATACTTATGCTTAATTTAATAACCTTTGATTTAAAATTAATACAATGAAAAAGAGCAAAACGTATCATTTTTATCAAGAGCGGGAACTAGAATACTTTTTTGTAATGATAAAATGAAAATGTTGATTTGCAATGCTTCTGTGGCTATACCCAAAAAAAACGGAAATTGAGAAAGGCACTTCAACACACTGATTAGTAGTATTTCTGCATATAAATATCAATTTTTGGCAACGGCTAAGGATTTCAAAGAAAAAAAAATCTGATCATTTTGAAAATATGCAAAATAATTTGCAAAAATATCCTGTTTTTGAATTTAATAGTGAAAAATATGTTTCTAAAATTAAGAAAGTTGTGGATAATTTTGAAACCATATTCAGTGATTTTAAAACAATCGAAGACATTGTTCAATATTTCTTATCCATTTAATGTCGACTTAGATACGAAACAAATTGCAAAAAAAAAAAAAAAAAAACCACTGAGATTTTTCACACAGAGAATTGATTTTGATTTGATTTAGATTTTATTGGCGCATTAGCATCTAAGGCTATAATGAGCCAAAACCAGGTATCACACAGAGAAAATATTACTTGAAAATGAAATTATTACATTGCAAAACATATCTTTCTAAAAGCCAGAAGAAGACTTTTGGAAATATGTTTGCCAAGAAAAGTATCCAAATGTAAAAATAATGCAGTTCACTTTTAAATTCCTGTTTTGGTTCCACATATCTATGTGAATCGGCCGGCGTTTTTGTATTTGAAACAAAAAGAATCGCTCTACTCTTACGGACTTGCATACAGCAGATTCTTTACGGTTGGCCTGAGCAGTCGCCAATAAGGCAGCCATAGCTGAGTGGTCAGGCACACAGGTGCAAAAGTACACATGCCTTGAGTGACTGAGGTTCAAGCCTGTGGCTGCTAAATACAACAGTGCTGTTTCTTGTATTCTGTCTTGTGAACTCTTCTGACCGTTTGGTCGTCCTGGAGTATAAATAGAAAATTTAATTTATCACAGTATATCCCCAATTTTGATGTTTGTTGTTTGTTATTTGGTTTTTAGGAGTATTAGCAACTAAGGCCATATTGCTCCGGGAATACGCGGTGGTCATTCCCTTGACCTTTCCGCATCCTCTGTATTTGGTGGTGACAGGCTTGAACGCCGGTCTAATCAAGAAGCGTGTGCTATGCACTGCTGCTCCTTCCCACCTGGCTACGGAGGCGCCACAATTTAGAGCTGTAGTGGAGATGTAAGGTATGAAAAAGGATGTCGAAATCCGGGAATATGCGGTGGTCATTCCCTGACCTTTCCGCATCCTCCAGTATTTGGTGGTGATGGGCTCGAAGCCCGGTCTAATCGAGAAGCATGTGCTATGCACTGCTGCTCCTTCCCACCTGGCTATGGAGGCGCCTTCCCCGATTTTGAAAGCTTGACATATGAGATGAAGACACAAACTTGGCGTAAATTAAAGTTTTAAATACGTATGAATTTAAAATAAGAATTCTGAATTGTAATTAATTTTAAAATTTATAAACAACATTTTTCAATATGTGGTGATTAACTTTTTTAACCATGTACAATGAAATTCATGAGTGGTAGATTGCGGCACATTTTGAAGGAAAAAAGTAGATCGTGTCACAAATTAAGTTGGTTACCACTGCACTATACAAATCCTTTCTTGCACAGAATATGGCATTCTTGGCAATACTCTCACACACTCCCATCACTTAGGAGCACCAAATGCCGATACACAAACCAAAATGATCTGGCTAAAATTCATTCTTTGAACAACTTCACACAGGAGTTGTTCAAAAACGAATATCACACCAGTATGAGGTGGGCCGGTTTTACGTGGAACACCCTGTACAATGAGACTTCATTGAATCTTGGTTTAATAAGAGTTCATGGGAACTGTCTTGCAGAAAAAGTGCTATCTTTACTTCAGGAAAGAGTAGAAACCTTTGAATTAAAACTTGAAGCAGATGTGGTTGCAACAATTAATAATGGCACAGCAGTGATGGAAAAATTCGGAAAGTTATCACCAACTATTCAGCAGTTATGTTACAATCATGCACTTCACCTTGCTGTAACGAAAGTGTTTTAAGTCAAAAAGTTGATAGATGAAGCATCAAAAACAAGTAGCAGCGGAAGCAAATACAATGCAAAATCTGAATACAAAAAAGATGAAAGCGATGACTCTGATTCAGATAATGTAGCCGGAGCCAATCAGTATGATCTGCAAGATGATGTTTTCCAGCAATTTTTAGTATAAGAAAAATTGTAAAACTGTTTAAATATTCTCCAGCAAGAAATTCTCTTTTGCAGCAAGAAATAATCAAGACTGAAAAAAATTTAACTACAAGGTCATTTTGGACTGTAAAACACGCTGGAACACACACATTAGAATGAATGATCGAAAGATTTTTAAAGATTCTAAATCTAATAAAAAAAATTGTTTTACGACAGCTGAAGCTTGGTCACTTATGGAAAGAGGAATATAATGAAATTGTGAGAGATATGTTAAATTGCTTAAAACCTGTTCAATTAGCAATTGAAGCATTAAGTAATCATGATGCAAATCTTCTAACAAGCAAAGGAATTACCGTATTTCCCCATGTATAAGACGCACCTTTATTCTAAAAATTTGGGGTCTAAAAACTGGGTGCATCTTATACAATGGTTGTAGATTTTTTTACTTGCTTTTCCCGCTTTTTTGCGCTCGTTGTCTTTGCGCTCATTGTTTCGCACTTGTTACCAGTATATTAGGTTACGTTTTGCCACATTCTGCCCAGAAATGGCTCAGAAAAGATTTTCGTACAGTGCTGAATTCAAGTTATGAGGAGTTGCATGAATTTTATGATGAATAAAACTTGAGTTCAATAACTTTATGTAATACATTTTTTTTTTCAAATTTCGGGCACCAAAATTAAGGTGCGTCTTATACATGGGGAAATACGGTAAGTTTCTTTTTAGTAATTTGGAAAAACAGAATTCTGCTTTGCGCAGTACGCTTTTAAAAGAAATTAGAAATGAATTGCTTAAACAGAGGAATAAAGATCTATTATCCCTCATTAAATGTTTTAGCAATGTTAGTTGTTTATATGAGGTGGAAAAGGACGACTTTTTTTGCTTTGTCAAACAAGAATGAAATAGCTCGATTAGCAAAATCATTAATGGAAAGACTTTTTAAAGTAAAATGTGCTTTAACAGAAGAAATGCAAAGAGAAGAAGTGGTGAACATTGCTGTGGAATACTCCGACAGACACGAAATCAGAAACTGATTTAAAATCTGAATTAGCAAAAGCAATATCGATTTCAATGGTAAAACCGAAATCAGGGCAAGCAGACAAAATGTTTTCATCTTTAAAAAGGAAATGAGCTTATATTTCCAACTTGAAGATGCTTTTGGACACACTATTAACAATTCGACCAACATCAATGCAAAATGAAAGAAATTTTTCTACGTTTGGAATATTTGTCAAGAAACAAAGATCAAGAATATCGGATATGGCAATTAATTATTTGTGTGTTCTAAAATTTCATTTTAAGAAAGATACCTTTTAAATATTAAATATTTGTGGTATTATCTTTCATTTCTTTAAATGATTTTTATTTGGCATTATTTTGTGTTAATATTCCCTTCTTTTAATGTTTTCTATTACCAAATGTCTTATCAGGTAGAGATCATTTTACATGTTATTGATATATATAAACTTGTCACAATATATTGGTTCATAATAATAAACCATGCATTTATTATTATATAATCTTTTTTACAGAAAACATCTGAAACTTTTAGTATAACCCAATCACAGAAAAATTATTCACTGAATAATTTTTCTGAATATACAGAATAACTTATGATTTCGGGAATTCTCGAGAATTCTGAAGATTTGGAAACACTACCTAAGGGTATGAAATATTAACAACACAAATAAAAATGAAAAGATACATATTAAATAAGCTAAAGATAATTTTTAAGTACTATTTCAGAATTTATAAATATTTTACTCTGCCTATAGGAAACGTTTTTAAACTGAAAATTTCTAATTGCTTAACATTCTGTTCATCAAACTCATTACAAGTTGGAAGAATGAGCTCCTTTGGAATTTCAGTATACCTTAAAAGGTCACAATTACAATAAGACAGAGCAACAATCCACTAAGTAATTCAGAACTGTTCACAACCATCAGAACTTAAAGCTTAACATGGTTAACGTATCCAGTTATGGATATCAATAGAACAATTACAATATGTCACTTCCATTATATCAAAAAGTTTATACTAAAAAGGTTTTAGCACTGAAAGCCTATGACCTACAGAAAAATTGAACAAGTTAGTGCATAGTATCATTTTAATTCGTAGTAAATCACAGAACGAGGTGAAATGGCATTGTTTTTGTTACATCTCATATTATGAATGCACTCACAATGAGTTGCCCTGATACCGTCAATGGCAGATTCTCAAATAGGCAACACTTCACCAGTGGATTCTTGGCAGATACCACCACCCAGGGGTGGTGGTATCTTCCGAGAATAAGTAACATTACTCTTCTCCAGTGGTGAAGCATTGCTTTTGGAGGTAGTGAAATATATAGGCAACTTGTTGTGAAAGCATTCACAGTATGAGAAGTAACAAAAACAAAGCCATTTCATCTACTTCAGTGATTTACTATGAACTAAAATGATGCTATGCACTAACTTGTTCAAAATGTTTATATTGTTTTATATTTTTTTAATATAAAAATAAATAATTTCTATATTTAAAAAAAATCTAAGTGGGAAAACATCATTATAATATTAGACCAGGTTTTCTTTTTATGAGGGAAAGCTTTTTACCCACAAAAAAATAATACATTATAATATATAGAGTTGAACAAGTCTTTACTGATGAAATTGGTGAAATTATGCGGGAATTTCTTATCTGGGTTCTACTGAACCCCAGGGGCTCACATCTGGTGAGTATGGGGTTGGCACATCCAAGGTCCTGAGCTGGATATCATCATTCTTCTCTTTCCTGATGATTCCCTTCTACTTTCTCTCTCTCCCCCTGCTCCCATGGTAAGTTTGGTTTCTTGATAAGCATCCTCATATAAACTTCTTGCTCAACCACATTAGGACCCACTTCTTCATCACTACAAATTTCAGGCTCTAGTGCGTCTGCAATGAGTTAATTTTAATTCATGCACATCCTAAACTGTGCAATGTCTGCATCCTGTTTGGCATAGTCTTCAAAACAAGTTCAGGCGATGATGAACCTCCACAAAAAAATTCATTATTATCGGATTATCCTTTCTGATTAACAGGAGCAGAAGCAAGTGACACTTCATTCAATGAATCATTCAAAGCAACAAAGAAACAAAAAAATACTGAGTAAAGTGGAGGAGAAATTGTTGAAGATAAACATAAGAAAGGCACCTGGGGTGGGTGTAATCTACCCAGTTATATTAAAGGAAGCAGCAAAGTAAGTAAGCAAACCCTTAGCCATAATTATGAGAGCTTCCATGGACTCAGGGGCGGTACCCATGGACTGGAGATGTGCAAATGTGACCCCAATCCACAAAGGAGGATCAAAGGGAGAGACAGAGGTAATTACAGACCTGTTAGTCTAACTTCTGTTCCAGGGAAATTAATGGAGGCACTGGCTAAAGCAGCATTGCAGGATCATCTACACAAGACTTCAATTATAGCTCGGACACAGCACAGGTTTGTTAAGGGTAAGTCTTCTCTGACCAATTTGACCACTATGATGTGGTCACAAAAGAACTAGATGCAGAGAATGATTTTGATATCATATATTTGGATCTTAGAAAGGCTTTTGATACTGTTGCACATGGAAGACTGCTGCACAAATTGGAGCAGTGTGGCATTAGAGGCAAATTACTGCTATGGATAAAAGGATGGTTGAGTGGGAAAAGACAGCGAGTGCTAATCAATGGACACTGCTCTTCGTGGAATAATGGTATTTAGTGGAGTGCCCCAGGTTCAGTGTTGGGTCCATTTCTGTTTTCTGTATTCATTAATGATACTGATGATGATGCTATATCAGGCTTAATGTCCACGATATGAAGGTCGGCAGGGTTGTTAATGACAGTACGCTGCTCCAACAGGATCTAGAAAAGTTCAGCAGATGGGCTGAGAGCTGGCAACTGAAGTTTAACATTGACAAATGTAAAGTACTGCATATGGGAAGCAGTAACCCCAGAGTAACGTATCAACATAGAGGACATAAGAAGATTTAACACAAGAAAAGAAGAACAAGCATTAAGGGAAAACAAAGGCCATGAGAAGTAATACAGAAAGACAAATGACACTGAAACTGAAGAATAGCGATGGTGTACTTATAAACAGCAGAGAAGGCATAATTCAAATAGCAGAAGACTAGTATAGAGAATTATACAAGGAGCAAGGGAATGATGCCAGCAGTGGGGAAGATGGATTGCAAAGTAGCAACACATACGACATACCCGATATTCTTCCTGATGAGGTAGAACAAGCATTGAAAAACATGAAGAATCAGAAAGCCCTGGGGGAAGATGAAGTTACTGTAGAGTTGTTAAAATTGGGAGGAAGAGACATAACACAAAAACTGGCAAGGCTCTTCATAAAGTGCATTAGAAAAGGTGTGACGCCTAAGCAGTGGAATAATGCAATCATAGTTTTGCTGCATAAGAAAGGAGATAAATCAGAAATTGGAAATTATAGACCAATTAGCTTGTTATCCCACATATACAAGTTGTTCACAAGGGTCATTACTAACAGATTAGAAAGAATACTTGATGAGAATCAACCGAAAGAGCAAGCTGGCTTTAGGACAGGATTCTCAACTATGGATCACCTTCACGTAATATCACAGCTAATGGAGAAAGCAAATGAATATAAAACACCATTATGCCTGGCATTTGTGGATTATGAAAAGGCATTTGACTCCATACATCATAAGGCAATACTTCGGGCACTGGAAACAAGGCATAGATACCCCGCATATTATGATTGTGAAGAAAATATATGAGAGTGCTACCCCCTTTATTAGACTAGATAAAGACAGTAGGAAATTTAAAATCGAGAAAGGAGTTCAACAAGGAGACCCAATATCTCCAAAGCTGTTTACTGCTGCCCTTGAGGAAGCTTTCAGAAGATTAGACTGGTCGCAGAAAGGAGTCAACGTGAACGGAGAGTACCTAAACCATTTACGATTTGCAGATGACATTGTGGTCATAAGCCATGATCCCAAAGAATTAGAAGAAAATCTTAATCAGTTATGCATGGTTAGTAAGGATTTTGGACTACAGATGAATATGGCTAAAACAAAAGTAATGATGAACAAGTACACTGCTTCTATTGAAATGAGCAGAAGCCTGAAAAACAAGATGCAGGATATTTCAGAGACTGCTGGGAGTCACTGCGGTACAAGTAAACACATGGGTTGTGTTAGGGTAGCTAAGAATAGAAACAGGTGCATGTATACCTGCGTGTACACCAATGCTAGGAGTTTGGTAAATAAATTTGATGAATTTGAGGTATTGCTCAAAACATCAAAGGCAGATATTGTTGGGATATCAGAGACGTGGTGTCCCACAGATATAAGTAATGTGGAACTGGAATTTGGGGAATACAATGTGTATAGAAAGGATAGACAGGACAGGAGGGGAGGAGGGGTTATGCTATTAGTTAAGAAACACAAAGTCCAAGGAAGTGAAGCCAGTCGACATCGATGGACAGGGCAGTGTCGAGTCAGTTTGGTGTGACATAAGCATAGGGAAATCAAAATTGAGAGTAGGAGTGTGCTATAGGCCTAATGACTCTGATGAGTATAATAAGATATTGTACAGGGAAATAGAGTGGGCCAGTAAATCAGAGAGTCTTATAATGGGGGATTTTAATTTCCCAGATATTGACTGGAATTTGTGGGTTGGTCACTCGCACACTAGCAAGGCTTTTGTGGATTTATTGGATGATTGTTTTCTTCATCAGCATGTTCGTGAGGCAAGAAGAGGGAGCAATACTCTTGATCTGATTATCAGTAGTGATTCTTCATTCATTAAGAATCTGCAGATAAATGAACCACTAGGTGGCAGTGATCACAGTGTGTTGAAGTGGGATTTACTCAAGGAGGTAACTACCATCAGAGGTAAAGGGAAGGGTTTTTGTTTTCGTAAAGGCGACTATGATGGTCTGAGACAGTATTTAAATTCTATACAGTGGGACCAACTGATGATGTTACCAACAGCAAATTCAAAATGGGAAGCATTCAAGGAACTAATCTTGGAGGCTACCAGGCTTTACAACTAAGAAATATTGTTCAAGGTTTAGGCCTAAATGGTTGTCAGAAGAACTAATGAGACATGTGGCAGAGAAGAAAAATGCATGGGATACATACAAATTAATGGGTGACATGGAAGCCTATGATAGATATAAGTTGGTCTGTAACCAAGTCACAAAGGAGATTAGGCAGGCAAAGGCAGACTACGAAAAATCTTTGGCAAAGGATGCAAAGAAAAACAGAAAAGAGTTCTTTACATATTTAAACTCAAGAAGGAAAGGGATGAATCAGATTGGTCCACTGGATATTGATGGTTCAACAGTTGAGGATCCTGCTCAGGTGGCTAACAATCTAAACGAGTATTTTGCATCTACATTCACGCATGAGGAGTTATTCAGGAAGGAGAATGATGTAGGTAAAGTAAACATTGGCAGTGAGCTGGATGATTTTGTAATAACTGAGAGGAAAGTGGAGGAGAGATTGTTGAGGATAAACATAAAAAAGGCACCTGGGGTGGATGGGATCTATCCAGTTATATTAAAGGAGGCAGCAAAGTAAGTAAGCAAACCCCTAGCCATAATTATGAGAGCTTCTTTTGACTCAGGGGAGGTTCTCATAGACTGAAGATGTGCAAATGTAACCCCAATTCACAAAGGAGGATCAAAGGCTGACACAAGTAATTATAGACCTGTTAGTTTAACTTCTGTTCCAGGTAAATTAATGGAGGCACTGGTTAAAGAAGCACTGCAGGATCATCTAGACAAGAATTCGGTTATAGCTCAGACGCAGCATGGTTTTGTTAAGGGCAGGTCTTGCCTGACCAATTTGATTGGATACTATGATGTAGTCACAAAAGAACTTAATGCAGGGAATAACTTTGATATTATATATTTGGATCTTAGAAAGGCTTTTGATACTGTTGCACATGGAAGACTGCTGCACAAATTGGAGCAGTGTGGCATTGGAGGCAAATTGCTGCTATGGATAAGGGGATGGTTGAGTGGCAGAAGGCAGAGAGTGGAAATCAATGGACACTGCTCAACTAATGCTCAACTGGACTAATGTTATTAGTGGAGTTCGTCAGGGTTCAGTGTTGGGTCCGTTGTTGTTTTCGGTGTTTATGAATGATATTGATGATGGGATATCAAGTTTAATGTCCAAGTTTGCAGATCATACAAAGGTTGGCAGGGTTGTTAAGGACACTACTGACGCTATGCTGCTGCAACAGGATCTGGAAAGGTTGAACAGATGGGCTGAGAGGTGGCAAATGAAGTTTAACATTGACAAACGTAAAGTACTATATATGGGAAACAGTAACCCCAGAGCAACGTATCAACTCTGCGGTACTACACTGACAGTGGTGGAGAATGAAAAGGACCTGGGGGTAATTGTGCAGGCAGATATGAAGTTCTCTGAGCAGTGCAGACGAGCTGCAAGAGTAGCTCATGGTGTCTTGTCAATGATATACAGGAATTTTTCTAGCAGGGATAAGGAGGTGATTATTCCCTTGTATAAGGCAATGGTTAGGCCACATCTTGAGTACTGTATACAGGTCTGGAGGCCTCATTTCAAGAAGGATGTAGAGCTGCTGGAACAGGTACAGAGAAGGGCAACAAGATTAGTGAATGGAACAAAGGGTTGCTCTTACGTAGAAAGGCTTAAGTTTTGCAAATTACAGAGTCTGGAGACTAGGCACTGGCGAGGTGATCTGATAGAGGTGTATAAGGCTTTGAATGGTTTGAGCATGCTCAATACCAATGGGATTCTTCATCTTGCTCAGAATAATCACCTCAGAGGGCATAAATTCAAACTGAGGAAGGACGGATGTCGGATAGATGTGCGGAAATTTGCCTTTGGGTAGCGGGTGGTTGGTTGGTGGAACTGACTTCCATCACTTGTTGTTGAAGGTGATAGCCTAAACAAATTTAAAGCTCAACTGGACAGGTATTTCGAACGAACGGAGGGGTGAAATGGGAGTGGTGTGTGTTTTTTTTTTTTTTTTTTTTTTTTTTAGCTGATGCTGAATAAGCTTGCTTTCATGCATCATATGCCTCTACTAATGCTAATGCTAAAGTATGCCACAGAAAGGGAAATAATGATTGAAGGAGCAGTAATTGAAAAGGTGGAGTCATATACTTATCTGGGACAAGTTATTAGCTGTAATAATGATAAATGGCTGGAAGTCAAGAGAAGAATAAAGTTTGGATGGATAGCATTTAGGAAATATAGTCACATACTGAAGAGCAATATCCCAGTTTGTCTGAAACGTAAAATAATGAACGAATGTATACTCCCCACCATGACTTATGGAAATGAAACTTGGGCAATCACCAAAAGAATGGAAGAGAAGCTGAGAACTACACAGCAAAGAATGGAACGAATTATACTGGGAATCAGACTGTTAGATAAGAAGAGAAACACATGGATTAGGCAGCAAACTCAAGTAAAGGACATTCTTATCAAAACAAAAGAACTAAAATGATCCTGGGTAGGACACACAGCTCGAAGACATGATGACAGATGAACTAAGAAAATAACAAAATGGTACCCAAGAGGAACTAGAAGAAAACCTGGAAGACAAAGGTGGAGAAGGATAGATGAAATTCATGAGTTTGAGGGTAGTAAATGGATGGCCAGTGCTCAAAACAGAAGGAACTGGAAAGTTGCTGGAGAGGCCTTCACCCTGCAGTGGATTGAAAATGGCTGATGATGATAATGAACGTATCAACTGTGTGGTACTACACTGTCAGTGGTACAGAGTGAAAAAGGACCTGGGATAATTGTGCAGGCAGATAGGAAGTATTCTGAGCAGTGCAGACAGTCTGCAAGAATAGCTCATGGCATCTTGTCAATGATATACAAGAATTTTTCTAGCAGGGATAAGAAGGTGATTATTCCCTTGTATAAGGCAATGGTCAGGCCACGCCTTGAGTACTGTATACAGGTCTGGAGGCCCATTTTAAGAAGGATGTAGAGCTGTTGGAACGAGTTGTAAATGGAACAAAGGGTTGTTCTTACGAAGAAAGGCTTAAGTTTTGCTAATTACAGTGTCTGGAGACTAGGCACCTGTGAGGTGATCTAATTGAGGTGTATAAAGTCTTGAATGGTTTGAGCATGCTCAATGCTGATGGGATTCTTCCTCTTGCTCAGAATAATCACCTGAGAGGGCATAAATTCAAATTGAGGAAAGACAGTTGCAGGATAGATGTGTTGAAGTTTGCCTTTAGCCAGCGGGTGGTTGATTGCTGTAACAAATTTCCATCTGTCTATGTAGAAGTTGATAGCTTAAATAGATTCAAGGCAGAACTAGACAAACACTTGGAGTGAGTGGATGGTTGAAATGAGAAGGGTGTGTGTGTTTTTTTAGCTGATGCTGTATAGGCTTGCTTTCTTACATCATGTGCCTTTGATAATGCTAAAAAGTCCAGCTTTGCATTTTTGAAGCAGTTGCTGATCATTTTTTCATCAACCTCAAACTGTGCCAAAACATATAAATACATTGCCTTTGGCCTGCTAATTTTGCTTTCAAAACATGGCACAATTTTTGATTAATATGTGGCAGGTACTCAACAGTGAGTACCTGCCACATTAATCAACAGGTACTCAACAGTGACTGAACAGAGGAATTCATTTGGCAACGAGAACTTATCCATAAACAGAAAAATTTTTCAATTTTCCTTGTCCATCTTGGAATCTACAGTTGTGATACATGCTTCACAGAATTTTGATAGCATTCAAGGGCCTTTTGAACTGCTCAATACATAGTCAGCAATGTCTTCAAACCATTAAATCCCAACACGTTTGCCACTAGGTGAATGTTAATTCTTTGTTTTGCACCCCATGTTTTTTACACACCACTATATTTTTCACCTTTAGATACAGATCCAGTATCAATTTAAAAATGAAGTCCAGTTTCATCAGCAATGAAGATCATATATCAAGCAAACATTTTTTAAACAATTCTTTTTCCATTCTTTTGTTGCCTTAGTATCGACAGCTGCACATTTGCTGTACACGTTTTGAAATACAGCCCACGATAAATCTTAAATTTTTAGAAACATCCATTGAAAGACTTTCAATCTTCAATATTCATCATATTTGCAAATGATTCAGCCTTTGTTTTTAAGATTTCCGTGTTCATTAATTTTTTTTGCATGCATCACCATTAGCCATTCCAGTAAAATTTTTCTTTGACATTCTGATCCTACCTATCCAATGCAGGATTTCCCAAAGCTTTCAATCTTTTTTTTTCTATCTTTCAGAATGGTGAAATATCAAAAAACTTATATACTTAGGTATGCCAAATTGTTTACTGATGTCTTAGAATGTCTTAGAATGCACACCATTATCTACAGCTTATAAAATTTTAATTTTGTCTGCAAATGGCATAACAATAAACTATCAATAAACACATAGTCTGTACATATTGTATTATGAAACTGACTTCTAGTTGATACACCACAAGCAATTTTTCACCATCAGCCTGCAAACTAGTCTTGGTTTCAATCAATTAGCATTTTTCATTTTGAAATTCAAATATTGTAATAAAAAAAATTAAAAACAAGATAGAGTTGTGGAACCTTTTGGCTCATTACAGAGAATTTGTTTGTGTTTAGAAGTCATTATAACAAATGTAAAACAGCATCCAGTTTATGGGGAACCAGATGTTAGACCCTACCACATTATGTGTTGGGGCAACAGCATTTCCCAAATGGGGTTCAGCGAACCAGTTCCAGGGATCTGTCCCCCAGTTTGGGAAAAAATCCTCTGGAACTGGTCAAATTATTCATTCTATGTATAGAAAATTGATGATAAATAAAGTTATTATTATATATTTATGTAAAAATAAGAATAAAGTTGAGTTGTTTTAAACATAAAACTGAATTTTTTTTTTTAGAAAACACAGTGTTCATACATATAAAACATATATATATGGGGGGGGGGGTCCGCAAACTTTTGATTTTTGAATGTTCGACTGTGTGTATGCACACAGTCTAACATTCAATCTAACACAGTCTCACATGCTTAATATTTTATTAGCTAGAAAATAGGACAACGCTTTAATGTTTATGTTTCATTTTTATAACCTTTTCATATTTTGAGTAGAATTAAAAAATTTTGTTTCACTGAATTGCTTGAGTAAAAAATTTTAAATTGTTTTAATTTAAAATTTTCAAATTTTTCATTAAAAAAAATAAAAACCTAGATATAATAATGAATACAATCCATTAACAAAATGGTCAAGCATTGGTATACAAATAGAAATCAATAAAAGAAAATTTTTTTCCATAAATTAAAAACATTTCTGTACCTGTTAAATGTTGAGCAATAGTATTTGTTAGGATTTGGGGATGCAAATGCAAACGCTGCTGGATTAAAGGCAGATTTTAGTCCATGCATGTTGAAGTGGTTAATTTCCATGTCTCCATTTAACCTAACTGGCACCAAGCCTCTAAAAGAACATCTCACATAAAAGAACATCTCACAGAAGAACATCTCGTATAAGTAATTTTGCAAAATAGTTAAGCTTGTTTTTAGCATACATTTTTTTGACAATATTCTTAGTACTGCTAGCATAGTGAGAGAATGTAATGGAACAAACAACATTGTATTACTTGCTGCACTGATAAGAAGTATGACTATTCTCTGAAGAAATAGTATAACAACTGTTCAACATAGTTTTCAAGGTGATGTCATTACAAATAACTCTCAATTATACTTGTCAAATGCAAGTTTATATCGAGCACAAATCCATGGCAATTTAAGGTAATAATAACAATAATGCAATTTGAAAATGATCCATGTGTATCCTGTACACACAAAAGATATTTTATGTGAAAACATCTTTGATGAAAATGAATGTGAAACGGAAATGATGTAAATTACATCACTTCCTAAATGACATCAACACTCTACTTATTCTACCGAATCAACTAACGTTGATCAGGTAGAATAAGTAGAGGGCATAAGCCTGCTACTTACCGGTGGAAAGTCAAAGATATTTTCACATCTTTGACCTTCCACTGGTAAGCTTAGGAGCATTATTAAGACACAAAAGAATGTGAGCATGTGGACTGCCACAATGTTGAAATTCGATCTGTTGAAAATAATTAAGACATAATATTGTCGAAATAGACTGAAACACTTAGACTGAAATGAAGTTAAAATACAATCCACGAGTTTATTAAAAATAAATTGCACATGTTGCGACACCTTCATTAACTAATGTCACTTTTCCATAAAATGAAGAGCTTCTCTTCACTCATCAAGGATATCTAAACCGTGTTTAAATTTGTATAAAAATTTTTAGCAATTTAGGTCAACCGATTTCGTTTGCACTCAAAGTTAAGAATGTAGGTTTAACCAATTGTCTGATCATCGCAAACAGATCTCTCTTATATCGTGTCCAGTAATAAGATGAATTCGGAATCGATTTCAAAAACGGTGAATTCTTTTCAATGCAGTTATTGACGTATTCTTGAGATTGGATTTGTTCTTTGCCGAGCTTAGTGTCTTTTCCACGACGTATTTAAAAGAAACTGTTAATGAATCTCGAGTTCTTAGTCTCATTATTTCCATAGCCATATAAAGAAGATAAGACATCGCTCCGTGCCAATCTGAACAATGAAGTTCACTTGATACTATCATAAACAGTGTAACTTTTAAATTATCTGTAAACTCTTGATACTGACCTAGGTAAATGCTAGAAAGGTCAATTCTTCAGCATGTTCATCAAAAAGTAAACTTTGTGGAACAATTCGTTTACCAGGAACTATTCATAAATATTTGTCATTGCTCCACAAAAGGGTTTGTTGTTGAGCAAATAAACTTTCTTCAATAGGTATAGCTTCACTCATTTCATCACGTACTGGAGCATTATCGTGTTCCATGTTTTCATTAAAGAATGCTCCTACACATTAACGCAATAATCGTCATTAATTCTCCGAGGCAAATAATCAATCATCAAATTAGCATTTACAGGAACATTTATAATTCGGCAGAAAATTCCATATTGGCTGAAACCATATCTTAGTCTTCCAATTTTCATGAATGGTATACGAGGAGAAATGAACCCTTTTCATTCACTAAATCCAATTGAGGCAGATGAGGTGGAATAGAATCATTTTTGAGAGATGCTCGATAAGTATTAAAAGCCTTCATAGTACTTATGTCTGCAGTTGTAAATTCTAGAAGTAACGGGCTCCAAATGTATTTTTCAGAGTTTAACAAAATCTGCCTCTCAAAATCTTGAGAAACAGATTTTATTAAACTCTGCATTTTTTTTTTCATTGTCTATTTTTGAACTCATTCTTTTGTTGGCATAGGAGGCTTCTTCGGTGGCTTTGAAGCTTTTATTCGTGCATACTTTTTTCAATTTTGCTCAGCTGAAGTTTTAGCCAACTTCAAAATACTCTTATAGGTTGTTAACTTAAATTAGATTTGGTATTTTTACAATTCAATAGTTAGCAGTGTCCATTTGTAGACTAGAATGACATCATAACCAAAAATTACTGCAAGAAGTGATTGTTGTTTTGTTCAGGTGATTGTTTTATTGTTGCGTTCTTGAATCAAAACCATTTAAATTTTTAAACAGTTTAATCAAAACTTAATTACTTACTTATGCTACTTAGAAAGTTAACGTTGATCAAAATCTTGAAAAGCAGACTTTATTAAAGTCTGCATTTTTTTTCAATCTCTATGTTTTTGAACTCGTTACTTTTCGACACGAGAGGCTTCTTCGGTGGCTTCGAATCTTTTATTCTTGCATATTACCCACTGCTTACTCTACCAAATCAAAGTTAGTAACTAAGTTAGCATCACTTAGGAAGTGACTTCATGATGAACAATGCAATGTTTTATTCTCAAGCCCACTATTTACTCTACCAAATCAATGTTAGTGACTAAATTAGCATTGTCAGCACCATTTAGGAAGTGACATCATTTGCATCATTTAAAATCTAACAGCCACCTAATAGGAAGTGACGTTGTTTGCATCATTTGTGTAAGAAAATTTCATTACCAATTGGTTTTACTCCAGTGCCGCCATAGACGTTTTCACATCAAAAGACCTAGATCTTTCCTTGGCATAATACAGAGCAATCAAGGACTTATTAAATTTAAGTTTATTTTTATACCCTTCAAGAGCCCCAGGAGAGGAGCTTACAATTTAATTGTTATGATAGCTAAACTGAGTACTATTAACAACAATTAATATATTTAACAATGGCCCCAATATTGTTTTTGTGGCAGCATGTAGCTGTTACCATAGGACAATGCCTATATGATCATTAAGTATGGACTACAGCTAACACATCATCTTCTGCCAAATCTTGACATTCAAAAAAAGCTAGAAATTCCCAACAAGAGATTCTTCAGAAAATGAAGGATTTTAAAAAATCAATGCTGCTCTAGAAATACACATTTTATATTAAAATATAGCCATGCGATTGTTTACCAGTAGAATATGTTTTTAAACATTATCATACTGAGTATGCATTTCTGTTTCGATATTCTATTAGACAAACTGATTTTGACTGCTTCAAGAAATATACTTAAAGAATATACTGTTGCAGACTTTGCCCTCTTCATAAAGGATGAGCCAAAGTTATGTTTATTACAATGGCACTGCTGTTCACATTCAGCTGTCAAGGGCATTTTTAAAACTTTAATGCAAGGAGAACTGCATTCACTTGGTTTTATTTTTTTCTCTTCCTCACACCCCCTAAATGGTTAAATATACTCTCACACTCATCTATGAGGAATTGTTAAAATGACAAGAATGATTTTAGATATAGTAGGGCCCCACTATTCGGAGTACTGCTTCTTGGCATTCCGCTAATACAGCAGTTTTCAATTATATCAGTGTTCATTATGTTCGCCGCTTGTTCTGTTTTTTTTTCAGCATAACGAGCTCAGCAACTGAGTCTGAAGACGGGGGTCGGGCACCATTTTATTGTCTGTTATTCAGTCTGTTTACAGCATATGATAATGAATATGTTATTAGGCTTTTATATGCATTCACAAGTGAAAAAAATGCTATGTTCCACTTTTTAGCGATTTTTGCTTTTTGGCGGTGGGGGGGGGGATCTAGAACCTAACCCGCTGCACAAATGGGCCCTACTGTAAAAGTAACAGAAACATCCACAAAAAATTTCAAATGTGAAAAGGATGCACTGCCAATTGGTGAAATTTGTGCTACTTCAACATACTTCAACATTTATAGAACATCATTTTTCAATGGAAGCTTGTGCTCCATGCAGTCACATGCCAACACAAACTTTCACAGAGAAAAAGAACACAATCTTCTCTCGTTTCACAATCTCCATGACAGTGGTAGTAGAAATTCCTAAGTCAGAACCATCCATCTGGTTTAGTCTGCAGTGGTCAACAATTTTCCAAAGTTGAAGTGGCAGATCTAAAAACTGTTGGTAAAATAAATCTGTATATAACATTCTTCAACATAGCTAGTGCTTTTACAAGCCAGAAAGGAGGAACAAGAACAGACTTTCTGCTTGAGTGAAAATAAAATGCCTAGAATTATCAGCTTCTTGGCCTGTTTAGGATTACTTTGACCAGAAGTTTGCAATTCAGAAGTTCTTTTTCTTGAGGTCATCAATTCTTATGGGTCATGAACAATGGATTTGAACATGAGTCAGTACAACCGGGTCCACAGCGGTTCTGACGTCACTTGTTGTACTTTTCAATTTGGTAATTCTGAAAAGTTTTTATTGCTTTACTCTCCACTTCTAACATTTCTAAACAGACTTGTCAAAAATTTCTACCACTACTCTCCAACCAGTCTAGTTACACATGTAACCAAAGATAGCCAATGTGTACACACATGATTAAAATGTTTTTTTAATTCAATGGCATGCATCAGTTGAAATTGTTTTATATCTATCTTTTTTTTTAGAGCTTCTTTCTAAACAGTAAATTTCCATCAAGTATTCATCCACTTTCACAAAAAAGGAATGTAGATCCCTTTTCAGCACATAAATTAATAATATAAGGACAGTCATTACCACAAATTTCTCATTCTCCTCTTTTAATACCCTTGCTACTTGTTTTTATGCCTACCAGAACAGTGAATTATTAATATTAAGTGCCGAACAACTT
Organism: Mastigoproctus giganteus; assembly: GCF_048544385.1. Classification (NCBI taxonomy): domain Eukaryota; kingdom Metazoa; phylum Arthropoda; class Arachnida; order Uropygi; family Thelyphonidae; genus Mastigoproctus; species Mastigoproctus giganteus. Next base: position 114,768,836 of record NC_143577.1, on the reverse strand, counting down.
TTCAAAGGAAGCCCACATGCTTTTGTGTTCAGAACCATATCTAAATTTATAACCTCTAGAGTCACCGTCCAATGATGGAAATGACAGCAAGTTGCTTTCAATTTTACTATTTTTTTATTATTATTATAATGATAGGTCACCACAACAGGAATGATTTCGACTGCCATCTATAA